>NW_026889758.1:13575000-14107500 GCF_033153115.1 Saccostrea echinata
TTGATATCTCTCAGCAGTATAATTATATCAGCATATGAAGTTTGATAAATATATCTTGAATTGTTTATTCAAAACTGATCTAGACACTAATTTAAGAAAAGTAAGGTCAAGGTCAAAGGAAAATTCAAGGTCAAAAATTTTGATGCAGTTGAAAAGCTTACATCAGTATGTATCAGCATATGACGTTTTATTGAAGTCGGACATGACAAACACTATATGCCTCGGCCATATTCATGGCAGGGCATAAAAAACTTGAATCTACACTATATGAGGATGTTTCCATATCAAAATGACTAACAAGCAAATTCAAAGAATTGTGGTCCCCTGCTTTCCGTGTCCTAGTGGATGGGATGCCATTATTTATGACATATTGTTTCAAATATGCACGCCCTATCATATGTCATTCAAAAGTAATCACCAAAGTTAAAATTTTTGAAAATTAGGTAAAACATCAAGGTCAAGGGGTAAAAAATCATAGCATGCTTGGAAACATATTGTTACAGGTAATGTACATGTCAAATATAAAAGTCCTATCTCTTCTCAATCAAAAGTTATAAGGAAATATAACATTTTTGAAAAGTAGGTTAAACTTCAAGGTCAATGTCACAGAGTCAAAAGTCATGATATATTTAGAAAGGTCTTGTCACAGGTAATATACATGTATAATATGAACGCCCTATCTTTTCTCTTTCAAAATGATCATTTGAAATAATGTTAAATTTTTTGAAAAGTAGGTCAGACTTCAAGGTCAAGGTCATGGGTTCAAAAATCATGGTATGTTTAGAAAGTTCTTGTAGGTAATGTACATGTGAAATATGAAATCCCTATCTCTTATTATTCAGAAGTTATGACCAAGGTTAAATTTATTGTGACAGACGGACAGACTGACAAACGGACAGACTGACAGACAAATGAGATTTAATGTCCCCTAGGTCCCTTTTGTGAAAACGGACGACAATAATGCCCTTGCTATTCATGAGAAGAAGATTTATGATGGAAAAAATCCCCTGCATTTTTCTATGTAAATCATTGGATCCCCATATGTGGCCCCATCCTACCCTAGTGGGTCATAATTTTAACAAATTTGAAGCTACACTGTCTATGTAAAGAAAGTTTCAACTTTTTGGGCCCAGTCAGTGGTTCTTGATAAGACTTTTTTAAAATGATACCACCAAATTTTCACTAATTCTTGATTATCCCCCCTTGAAAGAGGGTGTGACCCTTCACTTGAACAAACTTGAATCCCCTTTACCCAAAGATGCTTTGTGGCTGGGTTGGTTGAAATTGGCCCGGCGGTTCTAGTGAAGAAGACAAAAATGTGAAAAGTTTACAGGCGGACAGAAGAATGACAAACAAAATGTGATCAGTAAATCAGAAAAACTCAAGTGAGCTAAAAACTGATGATCACAAGTACTTGGAAAGAGTTACAGTATTTGAAAAGCAGTTTTTTTTCATGCATTAATTGTTTTCAGAAGCTGAAAAGGTATGACTTGTATCCATGTTGAAAAAACTTCACATTTCAGAAAACAGTATGATTAAAAATAGCTAATCAAGGTGCTTTGAGTAGCAAAATAAGCTAAACTGGTATAGCTAATTCAACCACAGAGCTTAGTGAATTTTAAAATGCACAACCTTTTCAACTCTTAATCATTCTTAAAATATTTATATCATCATTTCTGATTCAAGGGAGAACTAGAGATATGATCAGAAGTATATCCATTGACTAATAAAGATGTACATGTATATTGTGTTTTTTAAGTCATTAATGTTTGTTTGTTGTTAAATGTCCCTCTTGGGAATTTTTCACTCATACGGAGACACCACCACTTAAAAATAATGAAGACGTACAAGTCGGATTTAAGGTTAACATTCATTTTAAGAATTTTCAACAATTAATTAAGACGTAAAGAGATAACTCCTTCCCCTTGCCCCTTCCCCTTCCCAGACCCCAGTTTGTTCATGTATGCAAACTAGTCTAATACTTTGGTTTGACATAAAAAAAATGTGAATACATACAAATAGTTTAATGGTCCATCTCTTTGAATGATTTTCATTCCTAATTCTAGGTTGACCCAAATTCATGAATGAAATGTCAAGTAATCTTATCATTGATGCACTTCTATTTAATTTGATGTAGTCATATTATGAACAAGAGAGTGGGGATGACCTCAAGGGTTCATAACCTTAAACCATTAGATGTACATAACATAATAACACAAGAAACAAAATTATGTCTAGTCAAATGGAAAAATTTTCTACTATTTAGGAGTCGCATGATCATTTGTCATTTCAGGGACAGGGAGCGGCTAAGGAGATTGGAACCCCCCCCCCCCCCCTGGAATTTGCAGAGTTATTTAAATAGGACTATATACTGATTTACAGAAGCAAATAAAAAATGACTTTGGATGCCCTCCCCCTTTAAAAACATGGACCCCACCATCATTGTTTTTATTTTGTTTGTTTGTTTGTTTTTTTTTTATTTTGCTCCTCAGGAAATTCTGGGCTGGAATTTTTTTGGACCGAGGTGTGGACCCCCCTCCCCCCCCCGGAAAAAAATTCCCGGATCTATGCCTGTAACTGAATGTAATGTCGACAACGGGAGATAACTCTTCAGAATGTGAAATTCGTCTATTGTGGCATTGATGATCCACTCTCTACGATCGGCTCATACATTCAGTGTCTGAGAGAGAAACGAACGACAACTCTGCATAGGAGATTGCCGATGATCTTTGATCCTTTTTAAACTTTAACCTAACCATTTGCATTTTGGTTTATTTTACCCCAATCTATACTTAAACTTGTACTTACCGACTGTCATAGGTCCTGTCAACTTCATGAAATATAATCCAATTAAAACACAAAATGAATTAATTTCCACTGATATACATGTTACACTGCACCATGTCACATGGCATGTGCAATCTAAAAATGATAATGGTAAAACTAGTACTAGTACTGGTAGGGTGACGCAAGCCCAATGTGATGTAGAAATTTTCAAAAAGGTGTTCACATACATGTACAGTACAAGAACAAATTTTAAATTATCATAACAAACGATGTTTTAACATAACTTTGCCATCTAGGCCTATTTCCAAAAACAGGCAAATTGTGTGTGTGTGTATTTGGGGGTGGGGGGGGGGGGGGACACATATAAATTGATTGGGTATGGCTTTTCAAGGAGGTTTTTGCCTAATCAAATACTAAAAAAAGTTTGCACATTTTGATAAATTCATCAAAAACGCTTTGTACTAAAATAATATTATTTGTTGTTGAGAAGATAAATTTAATTTAAAAAGTTCCAATTATGGGCCAAAAATTTATATCCCCCCCTTTTTATTAAAACCTAATTTACAACATTAATTAAATTCTGATATTTCAGACTGGTAATGAATTAAGTATATGAAATGCGTATAAGAGGTTCATGGGTCACATGGTCACCTGAGCATTTTATGCTCGATTTGACGAATACATGTACTGTGTAAATTATAGAATTATTTGGACTTTTTCCTTGGTAAGCCCAATATGAAGGAGTGTGCATTTAGAGGCAAACACCTTAGTGCGGGTATTACTGTCTCATGACAGCATCTAGTTGCACTTGTTTTCAACAGATTATAATTTATAAAGATTTTTATTCATTTAAAAGGATTCATTTGTGTTACTACATTACACAGAAAGTATCTTCTTAACAATAGTACACCCTTGTGAAAGCAATTCTTGGCCTTCATTATGATCTCACGTTTCTGATATAGCAATCTAAATGTCAAAGATTTAGAAACAATGCAACACAATTCTGTTTTAATTTTGATATTAAATCTTAGCATCTTGGTGTGTATTTTACCAATGATACTTTTACAGAGCTACATGGACCAGTTTTAGTCCTATGTTTTGGTAGGTATGAGGGTCAGATATAGACTAGCTACAAGAATAGAGTCAGTGAAATAGTCACAAGATAATAGTCAATCATGCACCAGCTGTATTGTAGTCATCTGTAGGAAAACTAACATGTAGACAACTAACTAAGGTAGACATTTCTGTTTTCTTCTCATCACATGACGTAACTATTAACTGAGTAATGGTAGTCAGACAACTAATATTTTCTCAACTTTTATTAACTGTTGTAAAGTATTATAGATATGTGTTGTATATTTTGTTATGTAAACTTCTGTTGTTCTTGACAAAAGTGATTTTCTGTCCAATATTTAAACTCTGAAATATGTGTTCTAGTAAAATTTCACATAAATTCTTGTAAAATGAGTACATGTACATAGTAATCATGTACCCCCTGCAAATGATGCTTGGGAGGTATAGGAAATCACCTTTTCCATCTGTCCATCTAGCTGCCTGTCCATTCAATCTTGTCTAGGCTGTAAATTGTAATAGAAAACACTGGCAGCTCGTACTTGGTACAAGAGTTGTTTATGACCTGATAGTTTGTCACTATCTTAACCCAAGGTCATTCTGGCAAGTTCAAGGTCACAGGCAGAAAAAGTATACAATTCTTCTCCAGACTATATCTTTGTAATGGAGAATCAATGGAAGCTCATACTTGGTATAAAGATTGTTTATGACCTGTTGGTGTGTCATGATCTTGAACCAAGATTGCTTTTGCAAGTTCAAGGTCACTGGCAGAAAAAAGTATAAAATTTTTGTGTGGTCTACAACTTCTTTATGCAGAAACATTGAAAGTTCACACAAAGATTGCTTATGACCATAGGATGTGTCATTTCTTTTTAGTTTTAACCAAGGTCATTTGGCAAGTTCAAGGTCACATTTCCAAAATTGCTGCGGGGAGTTTGTAAATTATTTTTTATTCACAAGAACTTTATTTTCGCACATTTTGTGAGGCAGTCTGCTCGCAAAAATTTCACTCTTGTGTATATTTTTATTATTAAGGATTATAATCAACCATAACCAGAACTTGTGAAAATTTTGTCTCGCTAATGAATAAATATCATTTGTCTTCTTGCAAAAATATAAGGTGTTGTGGAAATTTGGTGATCTACAGTATTATTTTGTGAGCATTGTGTCATTTCTTTTAACTAAGGTCATTTTGGCAAGTTCAAAGTCACATTTACAAAATTGCCCATGGGTGCTTTGAAAAAAAATTGCAGCAGGGGGTATTATTTTGTGAGCTCCCTCACAGTACTTCTAGTTGTGATTTATCTTTATCAACAGATTAACAACCCACTTATTACAAAAATGGATTTTGTATGTTATGATTCTTCATAGAAGATTGAAATTGAAAGAAGTTCGCATAAATTTTATGTACCATTTTATCCAAGAATTATACCTACCCATGATATTGCTACCTAACATTTATAAAATTTCAAAAAGATGCACATGCAACGATATTGTTTGAAATATTTCACCAACACATAAAAATGTAAAATAATTTTTGTTTGCACAATTTAATGTTAATGATTTAAAGAGCAAATTGTCCAAATGAAGTAAAAAGCTATGAAAGGTATGTACAGTAGAACTTTGATACCTTGATTGGTAAATGTTCTATACCAGTGAATATGTCAAATTGAGTTAAGGGTCCTAAATCTTGCCATCCATCGTCTGTATCTCAAATTGGCAGACATCTTTCAAGTTTTCTGTCCCCCCCCCCTCCCCCCCCTCCCCCCCCCCCCCCCCCCCCGTTCCTGAGTCATATCACAGTTTGATTGTACAGTATATACAGTATGTACATAGAATAGCATTTGTGTGATAAGTGGGAAAAATAAACACTCTGAAATTCTATAATATAATTACCTGAAATGCAAACCTGACTTTTTTCAGGTCCAGTTCTTCAGCAGCAGTGGCAGCTTTTGCTGCAGCAACTGCAGGGTCAGTCAATTCACAGGACCAGCAACCAGCACAAGGTCGTCAGCAACAGGTCTCCACAGCAACAGGCAGTCAGCAGACAGCTCAGCAAAAACAAACACAATCCTCCCCTCGCTTCCTAACCTCAGGTTAGATCCCCTCACTTCCTAACCTCAGGTTAGATCCCTTCACTTCCTAACCTCAGGTTAGATCCCTTCACTTCCTAACCTCAGGTTAGATCCCCTCACTTCCTAACCTCAGGTTAAATCCCCTCACTTCCTAACCTCAGGTCAGATCCCCATCACCTCCTAACATCAGGTTAGATCCCCTCACTTCCTAACCTCAGATTAGATCCCCTCACTTCCTAACCTCAGGTTAGATCCCTTCACTTCCTAACCTCAGATTAGATCCCCTCACTTCCTAACCTCAGATTAGATCCCCTCACTTCCTAACCTCAGGTTAGATCCCTTCACTTCCTAACCTCAGGTTAGATCCCCTCACTTCCTAACCTCAGATTAGATCCCCTCACTTTCTAACCTCAGGTTAGATCCCTTCACTTCCTAACCTCAGATTAGATCCCCTCACTTCCTAACCTCAGGTTAGATTCCTTCACTTCCTAACCTCAGGTCAGATCTCCTCACCTCCTAACATCAGGTTAGATCCCCTCACTTCCTAACCTCAGGTTAGATCCCCTCACTTCCTAACCTCAGGTTAGATCCCTTCACTTCCTAACCTCAGATTAGATCCCTTCACTTCCTAACCTCAGGTTAGATCCCCTCACTTCCTAACCTCAGCTTAGATCCCCTAGCTCACTTCCTAACCTCAGGTTAGATCCCTTCACTTCCTAACCTCAGATTAGATCCCCTCACTTCCTAACCTCAGGTTAGATCCCTTCACTTCCTAACCTCAGGTCAGATCCCCTCACCTCCTAACATCAGGTTAGATTCCCTCACCTCCTAACCTCAGGTTAGATCCCCTCACTTCCTAACCTCAGGTTAGATCCCCTAGCTCACTTCCCAACCTCAGATTAGATCCCCTCACTTCCTAACCTCAGGTTAGATCCCCTCACCTCCTAATGCCAGGTTAGATCCCCTCACTTCCTAACCTCAGATTAGATCCCCTCACTTCCTAACCTCAGGTTAGATACATACATCTTAGAATTTTGAAAATGTGAATATGCTACTAGAGTACATGTGAGTAGGGAGAATATAGCCATTATACTATACATGTATTTGAATATTAGGGAGAATATCCTATTAGTATATCTAAAAAGGAACAATATGCTTTTATAACATATGGGAGAACGTGATTTTATAGCATACGAGGGTTGTTAGAAAAGTTCGCGGACACCTTGATTTAAGGAAAATATATTGTAAACTTTGAAGAATGATGTATGTCTAATTAAATTCTTATCTTTTGTTTATTAGTATGTAAAAGATCATGTCCATTTACTAAAATTTTGAAAGTATACTTCGATTTTTACTGCGCGGTCATTGGATTCACGGAGCAATCACTTGACGTTTTATGACGGTAGGTGACGTGACAACCTGATTCCAGACCTGTGAAGATTTTTCACAGTTGTAAATAACTTTCATATCTACAGACTTTTCGTGTCCTTTTCTGACTTAAAAATTAAATAAGTATATCAAGACATGTTATATGTTTTTTAATGTCTTTTGTGGCGTATCGGATATTAGTGAGATCTTTAAAACAATGTCTACGCAGTTCAGCGATCAGATATGAGAAACAATGCAAAATCCATAGGCGCAACGTCCATGCGATGAGCAGGATATTGGGGTATCGCAGGAGTTGATAATCAAAAATGCCCATCCTTCCATTAATTCTTACAAAGTTGCTACCACTTGAACACTTTGGTACTAGATACGTGTAAGCCATCCCCAACAGCATCTAAAAACATTTTAGTCTCTTTCGGGCATTTTCCTGTCTGCACACATATTTTTAATAGCTCGGTGCTCCAAGACGTTCAATGACGTTACCATTTCTTGGCTTTGTTTTTACGCTTTGATCATCTATAATTAATGATAAAATAGTCATAACTCCTCCAATTTAATTCAAAATTTCACCAAATGATGTTTCATAAATATCTTAGCGAGAGGTGAAATATCATAAATCTTTATGTGCTACAACAGTGCAATTTTTAATTTCAAAATCATGTCTCTGAAATGTAAAAGTGCGAAAAAGTAACATGCTCCGTGAAGCATATTTTATCTAAATAATTTCGCTGTTTATTTTTTAAAGATCATCGGAAAACACCAAATTTTTGCATATTAATTGGAAAATACGTATAGTTTTTACCTGCAGAGTTTTACTGATTTCATGCAAAGCGCGCTCACAATAGAACTTGTCCGCAAACTTTTCTAACAACCCTCGTATGTGAATAGAGAAAATATGCTATTTGCATAAATGTTCAGTTTATAATTTGTGAATTTTTAGAACAGTCAAGTCGAGTAGTGAAGAAACGTGAGTCTGTCATTAGTACAGCTGCCACAATGAGAGTCCTTAACATCATCAAACACTGGGTGTCGAAGCATCAACAGGTAACCATAACAACAGATTCTCAATGTAAAGATTTGAAAAGATTTGGCTTAAATAACTACTTATAACACATTTATCATCAGGACTTTGAATGTGACAAGGAATTGAAGGCTGCTGTTGTAGATATGTTACAGGAAATGGCCTGCAACACCATGCTGAATCCAGCGGAACATAAGGTAGTTATAAGCAGAAATTATGAGTTACGTTTATATAGCATAATCAGATACCCGTACAAATACTTAAAGGTCTTATGGTTTTATTACAATTATACATCAGTGAAAGTTAATACATTGTATAACTAGACTATAACTGTTTACATATTCATGCAGAATATGTTTTAGTTATAGTTCAAAAAGTTGAGATGAATGTATGCTATACTTCCATTGTCCCAGTTAATGTTTCTGTAGCAAGTCCATTTCCAAGAAACCCTATGTGGACCAAACTTGCATGGGCAGTGCATCTTGGGATGCACACCACACCTACTTTTTCTGGAGTGACCACGTTAAATTTATTTTTGATCACTTGAGTCAATCAACCGACCTATTGCTATCTGTTTTTAATTTTGTGTTTACATTTGAACATTTTCAGCTTCTTCCTTGAAACTGCTGAACCATTTTCAACCAGTTTTGATAATAGCATATATATGGGTGAAGGGGAACAAAAATTGTGAATTTCATAGTCCCTGCTCCTCTGGGGTCTGAGGGGTAGGACTAAAACCATCAAAATTAATGAAATCTTTAACAATCTTCCTCTGTACTCCTGGACATCGAGTACTCAAACTGTTGGTATGATTGTAAAAAGCATTGAATCCTCTACCAAAATTGTGAAATTAATGGCCCCAGAGTCAGGCGTTCTGGTGTTAGGATGAGGTTCTATTGATCAAGCAGTGAAAATGCATAAATTCTTTAAAAATCTTCTCTCCTCCTGTGTATTAAACAAACAAAGTGCATAGATATGATAAGATAGGGTGCCTCTTCCAAAATTGAGAAATTCATGGCCCCTGGTTGTAGTGTTAGGATGGGGGCTCTGTTGATTATTTAGCATTCAGTATTTAGCAGACAAAATAAGTGCATTGTTCTGGAGCAAGAGTGCTTCTTCCAGAATTGTGATATTCATGGGTCAGGGATTGTAGTGTTAGGCTAGGCCTATATTGATCATGCATGTAGTGAAAATACATTAATTCTTTGAAAATCTTTTTTCTGGGTATTAAGCAGACAAACTAAGTGCATGATGAGCAAGGGTGCTTCTTCCAAAATGGAGAAATTCATGACCCCTGAGTCAGGGGTTCTTGAGTAAGTGTGGGTTCTATTATGAACATGTATGGAGATTTTTACTCTGCTTTAAGAGAAATTATTACCTTTTGTTATTCACCTAAATTAATTTATCACCATAAATAATGTAATTGATAGGTAAATTGAAATAAAGAATAATACAAGAATTTTTTATGTATAATACAAAAAGTAATTTCATGATTTTTGGTAGTTGGGTAGACTTGTAAATGAAAGATGAATAAAAATGAGACAAAATACCTTATATACGTACATTAAATATTATTCAAAGACCAAGAGAGGTAATTGGTTTGGACACCATGCTAGATTTACGATGAATGCTAAAGAACAACTATCTTTTAACACTTGATAATAGTGATAGAGTATAGATAGCATTGGCATATACATACCGGTATACAGGCTAGTTTTTGAATTGTTGCTGATTACTGGATTGCTATTTTGCACAATCCCTTATCATCCTATTTCTCTTTTCTCTTGTATATAAGTTTGAGTTTTTGTGTTACTGTGTTATTATATGTTGGATCCTTAACAGGATTGTGTTATACTCAGATGACCATTAAGGCCTTTGGGCCTCTTATTTTGACCTGTAAACCCATCCTAGACAAAATGCCCTATAAGTGATGCATCTAGTGATGCAAACTAATAGACTAATGCTTTGGATGCTGCATTTGAGCAATTGAACATAAGTCCAAACCTGATCAAATTTTTATGGAAGATACATCTGAGAAGCACACATTCAAACTTGCTTGGTAACTGCTTCAGACTTACATTTCAAAGATGATTGAACAGTCTCAATTTCTGGAGATGCTGGTCCTTTCCCAAGTAACTATAAGCCCTAACTTGACCAAACTTGTATGGATGTTGCAGAATGTTCATTTGGTGTAAGACTGTTTTGCATATAGATAACGTGAGTTTGCGGATTTCTGATTAACTATATTTATCTATTCTCAGTCTGGTATTTTGATTAAGCATTCTTACAAATTTTGCCTCTATTTTATGTGTAAATGACATGAAAGAATGAATAAGAATAAAATTCTGCAAAATATTAATTTAATTATTTGCAGTTTACGTTGTCATTGTCTTTTTAATGATAGAATTTTTTAAAACCTTGAGCAATATGTGTTGTTTGTTAACAGGTAGCACTGTCACTACTAAGAACAATCGCTAAAGATTCTGCAGAGCAGAAAAACAAAGTAGATCTTGAGAAACTGTTACAAGCACCAGAGGTAGGCCAGAAACAAACTGATGCTGCAGTTAATTATTATATATTTACATCCATTGAATATTATCTCCTTTATTTCTTAAGAAAACCATTACCATTCATCAGTCCGTAAACACCACTTAAGCATATCACCTCCATAGTTTTCTGGAGCATATTAGCTGTTCCATCAATGAAACGTACAATGATGTGCATATCAATAATACACTATTTCATCTACTAAATCCTATTTTAAATGAATATTTGCACAGATATAATTATAAAAAATAAAATGTCTTTCTTTGTTTGTTAGTTTGGAAATTAATGTTGCAGCTATTGCAAAAAAAAATAAAACAATACATAACCCGCTTATGTGGGTTTTGCATTTTTTCTGCAACGTGAGCTTCAACATTAATTCCTGTACTAACAACCAAAGAAAGGATTTTATTGTTTAAATATATACAAGCACCAGAGGTAGGCCAGAAACAAACTGATGCTGCAGTTAATTGTTATATATACAGATATGAAACAGCAAAATATCCAAGCTTACATTACTAATCTAAATATGTTTTTTTATAAGACCATGTTGACAGAAATCTGGTTTTGTCTGCATCACATAAAAATTTTTCTTTTTATATCAGATTTCAACCAAGGAGAACTTTGACACCTTGTCAGCCATGGACATTGCTGAACAGTTGACCTATCTAGACCACAAAATTTTCATCAGCATCCGCAGCGAGTAAGTGTACAGAATAATCCTATATTTTGTTTCTTTCACGTTTTTCTTTTTAAAAAATTTTGCCACGATATATACATAGAATTTTGTTTTTACCTGTTTATTTCTCAGTGCTTGGTCACTGGAAATGTTTGGCAATGTAAAGGCATACTTAGTCCCTTTGGCTCAAAGAAGCTTTAAATTAAATATATCGCAAAATGCCATGTTATATACACGTATTTGAATATACTGTCAAATCATAGTAACCACCTGTATTTAGCAACTTCCTGTCATATGTAACCCATGAATTTTTTTCATAATATTCTACCTGAATTTAGCAACTCCCTAACTAATGCAATATTTGACCATCCTTTTTTTGGCCCTTGCCCCTTTTTTGCAGAAAGATGTTAGCAAAAACGTACTCATTAATGGAATATTTCACAGTTTGTGACTTGGTATCAGATAGAAACTTATTAATATCAATATTATTAATATTATAAACTTTTTAAAAGTAATTATAAACTCTGAAATGGTTTCAACTAGAATTTTTTAAAACTTGTTTACATTTGTCATAAAAAGGTCACATGTTTTCTTCGTGATTATTGTAATGTTTAGTTCTTCCCTTACTTGTATAATCTTGTCATATGTAGTTTTTATCCTTAACACTGTCGTAAAAGTGTGGAACATGAAAAAAAAAATGAATCTGTTTTTGGATTTTCTTTCAAAAAATAAAATTGACAATTACATGTAACACAATTAGGAATAAAAACAATTTGTACAAATGAAATTTTTTCTGAATATATTTTACCAAAAAGAATGAAAATGATTCAAAACTTATGACAAAGGGTAGGGAACAGGAAAACAAGTTAACAAGGACACGTATTACTATTATTTATTCATGAATGTAGTTTGAAAATTGCTAGAATGATTCCCTGCTTTAAGAGATTGTCTATGATATGTGACCATATTAGGATTTCCCTTGAGAGGTCGCTTGATACAGCTTACATTTATAAATACACTAAATCAAATCTATGCTAACTTGTTGAAAAATCAGTTTCCAACAAAAAGTTGGTACATGTAAAGCTAAATATAATATATTTATAGAAGAGCAAAGACTACATATAGATGATTTTTTTTACAATAAGGACTGTTTATGTACTTTAAAAATATTACAGGGAGTTACTTAGTCAAGCCTGGATGAAGGCAGAGAAGGCAACAAAGGCCCCTCATGTTTTGTTAGTGAGCAAACGATTTAATGAAGTCAGTCGTTTGGTAGTATCGGAAATAGTGAGAAGATCCGTGCTCCAGGAACGGGTGGCATGTATAGAGAAATGGGCAGCCATTGCTGATATCTGTCGCTGTATGAACAACTACAACGGGGTCCTGCAGATTTGTGCTGCCTTTGTCAACAGCTCTGTGTATCGACTAAAGAAAACGTGGGAGAAAATCCCCAAATCTGTTAGTAACTTATAGAAGAGATGAGTAGAGATATAGATATGTAAATAATTATTATTATACCCCCGCTCCGAAGGAGAGGGGGGTATACTGTTTTACCCTTGTGTGTCTGTCTGTCTGTCTGTCTGTCCGTCTGTCTGTCTGTCCGTAACAAACTTTGGTCGCAGTTTTCTCAGCAACTACTCATCAGAGGTGCTTGAAATTTTAACACACTCTTTGTTTAGGCATGCCATATGGTGGGATTCATTTTTGTACGAATCCGATGTCAACTTCCTGTTTATCCGTGCGTCTGTCCGTATCACACATAACAAACTTTGGTCGCAGTTTTCTCAGCAACTACTCATCACAGGTGCTTGAAATTTTAACACACTCTTTGTTTAGGCATGCCATATGGTGGGATTCATTTTTGTACTAATCCGATGTCAACTTCCTGTTTATCCGTGCGTCTGTCCGTACCACACATAACAAACTTTGGTCGCAGTTTTCTCAGCAAATACTCATCATAGGTGCTTGAAATTTTAACACACTCTTTGTTTAGGCATGCCATATGGTGGGATTCATTTTTGTACGAATCCGATGTCAACTTCCTGTTTATCTGTGTGTCTGTCCGTACCATACATAACAAATTTTGGTCGTAGTTTTCTCAGCAACTACTCATTGCAGATGCTTGAAATTTTAGCACAATCTTTGTTTAGGCATGCCATATAATAGGATTCATTTTTGAAACAAATCCGATGTCAACTTCCTGTTTATCCGTGCGTCTGTCTGTACCATACATAATAAATTTTGGTCGCAGTTTTCTCAGCAACTACTCATCGCAGATGCTTGAAATTTTTTCTTTGTTTAGGCATGCCATATGTTGGGATTCAGTTTTTACAAATCCGATGTCAATTTCCTGGTTATCACTGTGTTTGTCCATAACTGAACTTGTGTATTCACATCAGAGCGGGGGTATTATTAGTGAGCATTGGCTCACAGACTTCTTGTTGTCCCTCAAAACATGTTTTGTATATTTAATATATGTTTCTTGTTTGTTTGGAGAAAGGGAGGGGGAGATTTGCATCTGGAAGTGGGAGGGTTTTTGGTAAAGAGCCTGTCTGTCAGTGATATATATTTCATTCATTTTCCATGAAAAGTTCATTTAGAACAGAATGTTTGTTTTTGTTGTCTTTCAGACAAAGCAAACCATAGAAAAACTGCAAGATTTAGTGTCTTCCAATGGAAGATTTAAAAACATGAGGGATGCATTGCACAGGTAAGTGAGAGCAGGGGAAGCATTACTGCATTATAGCTGAATTTAAAAATTCCCAATAAAGTTGAGTTTAATAGATTATAAAGCAGTAAGCATTGTCCTGTCAGGTTCTCTTGATTTACACATAATGATCATACATTACAGATGTGATCCTCCCTGCATCCCTTACCTCGGCATGTACCTGACAGATCTGTCAATAATAGAGGAAGGTATTCCAGGAAATACAGAAGAAGGACTCGTCAACTTCTCCAAAATGAGAACGGTATGCAAAATCATATGTAATATATGGACCAACCATTTAATATTTTCTGAAAATTCATTAAAAAAAATGGCTAGATTTCACCTTTCTTGTATACTGATGATATATTTTTGTAATAAAAAAAATGCAGTGATTTTTTATTTTAATGCAGTTCTTAAGATGTAAGGGAAATAACTCACAATGTATTTAAATAGTGCCAAAATTGGATGATTGTTGACTTTTTCAGTTACGCTGTAGAGTTTAATTCTCAATTTTTTTTCAGATAGCTCATGTAATAAGGGAGATACGTCTTTTTCAACAAACACCTTACAAAATAGAACATATTCCTAGAGTAAGTAGAACAAAATAAAACATATTCCTCGAGTAAGTAGAACAAAATAGAACATATTCCTAGAGTAAGTAGAACAAAATAGAACATATTCCTCCAGTAAGTAGAACAAAATAGAACATATTCCTCCAGTAAGTAGAACAAAATAGAACATATTCCTCCAGTAAGTAGAATAAAATAGAACATATTCCTCCAGTAAGTAGAACAAAATAGAACATATTCCTCTAGTAAGTAGAACAAAATAGAACATATTCCTAGAGTAAGTAGAACAAAATAGAACATATTCCTCCAGTAAGTAGAACAAAATAGAACATATTTCTAGAGTAAGTAGAATAAAATAGAACATATTCCTCCAGTAAGTAGAACAAAATAGAACATATTCCTCTAGTAAGTAGAATAAAATAGAACATATTCCTCTAGTAAGTAGAACAAAATAGAACATATTCCTCCAGTAAGTAGAACAAAATAGAACATATTTCTAGAGTAAGTAGAACAAAATAGAACATATTCCTGGAGTAAGTAGAACAAAATAGAACATATTCCTAGAGTAAGTAGAACAAAATAGAACATATTCCTCTAGTAAGTAGAACAAAATAGAACATATTCCTCCAGTAAGTAGAACAAAATAGAACATATTTCTAGAGTAAGTAGAATAAAATAGAACATATTCCTCCAGTAAGTAGAATAAAATAGAACATATTCCTCTAGTAAGTAGAACAAAATAGAACATATTCCTCCAGTAAGTAGAACAAAATAGAACATATTTCTAGAGTAAGTAGAACAAAATAGAACATATTCCTGGAGTAAGTAGAACAAAATAGAACATATTCCTAGAGTAAGTAGAACAAAATAGAACATATTCCAGTAAGTAGAACAAAATAGAACATATTCCTCCAGTAAGTAGAACAAAATAGAACATATTCCTCCAGTAAGTAGAACAAAATAGAACATATTCCTCCAGTAAGTAGAACAAAATAGAACATATTCCTCCAGTAAGTAGAACAAAATAGAACATATTCCTCGAGTAAGTAGAACAAAATAGAACATATTCCTAGAGTAAGTAGAACAAAATAGAACATATTCCTCCAGTAAGTAGAACAAAATAGAACATATTCCTAGAGTAAGTAGAACAAAATAGAACATATTCCTCCAGTAAGTAGAACAAAATAGAACATATTCCTAGAGTAAGTAGAACAAAATAGAACATATTCCTAGAGTAAGTAGAACAAAATAGAACATATTTCTAGAGTAAGTAGAACTCAATATACCTTCCTTGACTAAGTTGCCAGTAATAGTACATGTATTGTTTATCAACAGTGACACAGATTTGGTTTAGGTTGGCACTTAGATAAACAATTTTAATTAATGTAAAGATTTTATGAAGAACAATTTTTCAGAAAATTGAAAGAGAATAGGGGTGCATGCTTTTCTTGCACATGTTTTTGGTAGATTACTCCTCAATTACATGTTTAATTGCAATCACTGTAAAAGTTGGACAAATATAATTGAAAGCATGTTTAAATTTCTTTGATAGGTAACCAATTACCTGCTGGACACAAACCGTCTCCTTGACGATGACCAAACATACCGAGCTTCCCTGGAAATAGAACCCAAGCAATCTCGTTTGTCCAATGTCTCCCTCAATCCATCTTGACGGAAAGGCATTATGGGAGCTCCTATTGGAAAGAGCCAATCAGCGTAAAGCTTTTGTCTGGGAACCACAAGTCCCTCTCAACGATCCATTCCAAACTCTCAATACTGTGGTCATTTAAGCATTTCTGTGTGCTGGAGAAAACATCGAAGACTGGATGTACTAGCTGTTGTTGATTTAGGAAGTTTATATAGATAAAAGCGTTTCAAAACGCATTTTGATTGTTGAATTAAGCTAGCTGCGCTTTCACATCCAGAAAAGTATATTAAATTATTAATACATGTATCTTCTGTTAGTGCAAAAAACCGGTGATTTTCCATGAAAGATTGCAATACCACATTACAGGAAATATCCACAAATTAACCAGTGCATCATGGGTACTTTTTCTCTCATAAAAGACAAAACCGGACCATTCAATCTGTGATCAGCTTAAAATCTATAACCTTAAGAATTCATTAGAAAGCAGTAAAAGTTCATAAACATGGCTTTAAAAATGACATAATTTTAGTCAGAATGAGTTGGTTTGATGGATGTGTTATAAGCAGTGATCTCATTTGAATTTATTTGGTGCCATGGTGATGAGGCATTGTTTATGTCTCGTTTGTTTCTCAGATGTATATATAACCAGTTGTTGTGATGTGGGTATAGTCACACTTGATATTCTGTTTATAAATAGATTCATTTTGTAATTTTTACACTGAGACCTTACAGACAGAGATTTATTAGCTGCTTTGTTTTAAAACCAAGTTTAATGAAGTTTTTTCTTTTAATTTGCATTTTTTATGGAAATATCAAAGATATTTATATAAGACCATCAGTAGATTTCAAAAGAAAACAATATTAGGTCTTCTGAATTTTTATCTGAAAGTTAGTGCATTTTTACAGTTTAACTGAAGCAAATTAAGTATTTGAATTTTTGTCAGGGACCAGATTTTTTCATGAACATATCAATCTGAAGTCTGTTTCTTTTAAGTGGACAATGAATTTTCATTGATTAATGAATTAAACTGAATCGTGAAATGTTTAATAACTACATTCCATTGTTACATTTAATGGCCTCAGGCAAACAGTTTGGTTCTTGGATCCGACAAAACCCATATTAATGCCCTCAAAACCAGTCAATAAATGTATCAACCTTTCAAATACTGACCCAATTGTGTTTATTCCTATTTTGAACCGAACGTTAATTTCTCTGTGGAACTTATTATATTAATTCCTCTATAAAACAAAAATTCCATATAATAAATTTTAGGCTGTATAATATTGAAATGTTAATTATTAAGTGTTGATTGAAATCTTCTTTGATCCCAGGATATACATGATTAGTAAGGCATAATTAATGTGCACACATGCACAACAAAATCGGATACTTCTTTATTTCAATTTTCTGCCAGAGTATGATATATAGGCATTTTAAAATTGTTTATATGTGAATGAAGTAAGTTACATTAAATAAAAATTCTTTAAAAAAAATACATGCAATATAAGTTGTATTTAATGGTCCTGACTAAAGTGAAGATTGGTATAAATTGTTCTCTGTAAAGCTAGAAATGTATAACTTTCCATAATGCATGTATAATGTTTTAATATCCTGTTAAATGCATCATTTGAACAAGAAATTTTTCTATAATTTTTATCTCAAAAAGATATTTTAAGTAAAAACACTCTGTTCCAACAGGTCAGTGTGGAATTAGTTAAGTCAGGAGGAAACCAATTCATATTTTATATTCCACACCTCTGTCTGGAGAGATGTACGATATAGAATTTTACACAATGGCTTGCTTTAAGTAAATCAAGCTTTTATTGATATTATAACTAAGTTGGCAGATATTTATATTTCATTACATTGGAAATAAAATTTTCAAAAGTTTTATATCATAGCAGTATGACAAACCAAGGAGATTAATGTATAGGGACCAAAGTGAAAAATACCATATCCAATGTAACATTTGATATACAAGAAGTCCAAGCAAAAAAAAAAGATCAAACTGTCAATTAAAGAAGACTTTTTAAAATTATAATTGTTGTGCTTTTTCTCTAGCCCTTCCGGAAGCAGCCTACATTATAATCAGTTGAGTGAGTGTATTTGGTCAGATTGTATTCCCTGTTACTATATATACATGTATATCTATTTACTATTAAATTCTTCCTTTTCAAAACATTGTTCTGTTTTCAGTACATGTATTGATTTTGAATGGTAAATAAAGGATGTGTTGGATTTTTGTCAATATTCAGCAATTTCTTATTAAATTTACCACCACAAACTAGAAATTAAGATTTTGGCAGTTGATTATTTAACTTTAATTGTTATACATTGTTAAGTAAAGTAATACTGAATCAATGTACTACTTGTAGACCACATTCTCTAAATTTTCATTGACTTCTTGGTGGGTGGTAAATTATTTAAAATTTTATAACCATTTTGAATCAAAACAAAAAATCCCTAACTTGTGACATATTCGGAATAATTCCTTGTTTTTTTTTTTAAATTACATGGGGTATGGGACTTTGGCCTGAAAACTTCCACATCTGGGATTTCTTCTAAATCAGGAAGTTCAAACAGTATAAATAACATTAATTGTTTAAAGAATTGTTCATAACTTGTAAGCATGGATCACATTCCTCGTCTATCAAGGAATGTGTATATGGATTGTGTCTTAAAGTCGGAACTGCCGCTGAGATTGAAATGAGGAGGCAGGTTCAGGATATTTGGGAGGCAGTGACGGGACAAAGAGGGACCATGAGAGGAATTTGCCTGATGTATAGTGGGAGTTACCGTGAAGGATTTAGACTAAATACTTCAGATAAAGATATAATGTTATGGAACAATAACCTCAAAGTGATCTGCGATACCTGTCATATTAGTCTCTACCCTAAACCACAGCACTCAATAATAATGATGAAATGTGAGGATCTGCCGCCAGGATTCACCAGGCTACAGCTGCTCACCCCTACAGATGTGATGGATATTATTTGTTCATGTGTAGTTATGAACAATAGAATATATATTTCCAGTTCTCTGTTTCGCACATTCTATCTGCTTCACTTTATGGAACCCAGTGTTGTTACACCTTCTATAATCCAACATGGTCCTTGTCAATCATTTGTCTTCAGAAATACCCATGAATATGATAATGCTTTTTGTCTCCACTCACATCATTGGCCAAAGAAAGCTTTACCGTGGATACAGAGATGTCAACAAAAAGGGTGGCCATCAGAAACTGTGATGAGTGATATTCTGAAGGATGGATTTCATGTTGTACCAATTGGCAGTACCTCCTTTGAAGAAAATGAATGGAGAATCTCATTCTCGCAAGCTGAACAAAAACTTGTGTATTCCATGAATCATTGTCAGTTTTTATGTTATGGTCTCATGAAAATATTTCTGAAGGAAGTAATTAATGTGAAAAATGAAAGGCCTGTACTTTGTTCATATTTTATGAAAACGATTCTGTTTTGGGTGATTCAGAATGATGATTCCTTGTCTTGGACACCTGAAAACTTGCTGTTTTGTTTTTGGAAGTGTTTCAAATTATTGATACATTGGGTGCATATTGGGGAATGTCCCAACTTTTTCATTCCAGAAAACAATATGTTTAGAGTAAAAGTGATCGGTAGTGTGCAGCTTTCATTATTCTGTCAATTGCGTGATTTTTATTGGAAGGGTTTGCCATGCCTTCTGTTGAGTCCTACAATTAGTTCTTACCTCAGTCAAGTTATCTTAAATGGGATCTTGACAATCGGAGCAGGATCTGAAAAATTCCTCACCTTAGATCTTCATTTCTTCAGAGAATTATTTTCATTATGTGTACCCATATCAGATATGAGAGATTTTGCAGTTTGCATGAAGGAAATAGAGAGATTAATCCAAGGAAGTCTGACACCATATCAGATGGTAACTTTACAGATGATGACAGCACACGTGTTACAGAAAACAGCATATCATATACAGAACATTTCATATACCAGTACGTCTAGCAACAGATTCCTTTACAATACAGAGAAAATTTCATTGTTAAAACTTTCTTCCAAGATAGGTTATGTATCAGATATTCTGTATCTAGCTATGTATTACTACAGAACTCATAGATATGACCAATCACTGAAATGTTTACATGCAGCACAAAAAAGGATGTCAAAACCCTATGTTACGCATAGATATTGTAATGTAGAGATGTACAGACGCGCAATGGCAGGGGTATCACTGAGCGGTAGGATGAGAAAAGCTGTAACAAACACCATAATGTTATTTAGTAAATACACTTATATCAATGAGCTGGTATTTGAACAAAAGGCCAATAAGATGAGCGGTGATGGTATATTACACATCCCTCCATTAGTGATGTTACATATGTTGTTTGTACTGACTCACCACAGACTGGGTGACACAGTCAGGTCACAACAATCTCTACAGGACCTCCACAATCTGCTCTTCCATGCTGACAGTGAATATGTAGTCCCTAATCAGAGAGACATATCCTGGCTGATCCTAGGGATCTGTCAGGAAGTCTGTGGGAACTATTTGGGAGCACTAAACTCATACCAATACTCACTACAACAAAATCCCTATCACTACATTCAAAAAGCAATAATTTTCAGAATGAATGCCCTTTTTCATAGGATGGTGTAGTTGTTTTCATTCCAAAACTATTACTGAGATAAAGAGAAATGTCTCCATTATTGCATCCAGAGACAAGTAGTGAAATTTTCTGGACAAACTATATTGAAAACAAGAGGCTCCTAGGTTCTTGACTGTCACCTGAGTAGACATGATTTTCACAAGGTATGGCCACGTAGGGCCCAACTGGAACTGGCCTAGACTTATATCGCATACATTTTTACAGTTTGATGAGGACTCTATAATTATTGTCATATTTATACTGCTTGTCTCTTATAAGTTCAGGAGTAAAGAAAACAAGCATTCTGAGAGTATTGCATTAGCAATACTAGTCCCCTACCGGCAAGTGTAATCTGGTTCCGTTCCCGTTAAGAATTGAAAGTGCCATAATTCCGTCAAAAATTAATGAAGCGGGACGAAATGCAAACTTGATCTATAACTAATCAAGGTAAAGCCACATACCAAAAATCAGCTCAATATCTACAAGCGTTTAGAAGAAAATTGCGGAAAACCCCTAAAAATTGAAAAGGCCGTAATTCAGTCAAAAATCAATGAAGCGGAACGAAATGCAAACTTGATCTGTAACTCATCAAGATACACTTACACACCAAAAATCAGCTCGATATCTGCAAGCGTTTAGGAAAAAAGTGCGGAAAACCAAGTGGGACAGACTGACAGACAGACAGAGGGACAGACGGACAGACAGACAGACAGATGGACGGACAGACTCAGAGGAAACCTATAGTCCCCTCCGGTTTCACCGGTAGGGGACTAATAAGATACACTATATAATAAATTTCAATATATGACCAACTTAGTTCCAACCTGGGTCCACCTCATCTCTTGTACCAGAAGGACATGAATTTCATAATTTTGTAGAGGGCTACGTGCTTATTATGTTCATGAGTAGTGATTCAGAAGAAGATTTTCAAAGATGTAATTTATTTTCAATACAGCATTTAAATCGCTATGACCTAGAACTTTGGGCCAAGGGAGAATGAATTTTTACAACTTTGGAAGAGGATGTAGTGTTTATCATAATTATGTCTGCCATACAGCCATGAGTAAACATGAAGATTTTCAAAGGTGCAATGTATTTTCAAAATATGACCAACTTAGCCCAACCCTGGGGCCTGATCACTTCACCCAGGAGACGTAAATTTTCATATTTTTAGGTCACCTGAGTCGCTCAGATAACCTATTATACACTTATTTCATGACTACGAGGGGAACAGTCAAACTGTTGTCCCGAGGTAATGGGGAAGACCTGGGAAACTGTTGCCCGAGGCCAAAGGCCGAGGGCAACAGTTTCCCAGGTCTTCCCCATTATCGAGGGACAACAGTTTGACTGTTTCCCGAGTTGTCATGAAATAAGTGTTTTATTACCTAACCTACTATATAATTTCTTAAAGTAATGATATCGACATAATAATCAATGGCTTTTAAAATACATTGACAAAAGTTTGTATTATTTTTTAAAACCAAACTAAACAAGATGAATATTAATCAAATATTCACACCGATTGGTGTAAAATCAGAAAAATTAATGGGTGTGATATTATCATGCACTAATAAATTGAAAAAAAAAAGCATGTAGTAAACAACATAATGATGTCTTAAAGATTTGAATATTGCACGTTTATGGCAAAGATCTATACTGAATGAAAGGGGCCTACATTTTTCCCAAACTACCCTCAGAAAAGGTGTTCATGGCCTCTTCTTTGAAATGATATTAAATTGAATATATATTTAAATTGGTATCAGGTTTACTTTTCAGATGATAATTTCAAATTGAATAAAAATGCTTCAATTTATATATAATTCAATATTATAGCTGTAAAGTACGTGAAATTAACTATGACGTCATAATGGAACAGTTCAGCCATGCAACAGTTCATTCTGTGACCGGGTAAACAGTTTTGACTGTTTCATGATTTGCAAAAACATTAAAAAGAATCAGGAAACAGTTCAAAATGCCTAATTACAATTTATATAGTAGGTTAGGTAATAATGCTATCTGTTTTTGTCTGCCGTCATGCAACATGCATCGGTCATAAACTTTAGAACATTTTCAGCTTCTTCTCTTAAACCACTGAACTAATTTCAACCAATTTTGGCATATAGCATCAATGGATGAAGGGGTACAAAAATCATGAAATTCATGATCCCTGCCCCCTGGGGCCTGAGGGTTGGGGCTAAAACCATCAAATTTAGTGCTATCTTTAAAAATCTTCTTCCTTATTCCTGGACATCAAGCAGTCAAACTGTTGGCATGATTGTAATAAGCATTGAGCCCTTTACCAAAATTGTGAAATTCATGGCCCCAGGGTCAGGGGTTCTGGTGCTAGGTTGGGGCTATATAGATCATATAGTGAAAATGCACAAAATTCTTTTAAAATCTTCTTCTCTCCCCCTGTATATTTAGCAGATAAACTAAATGCATGGTTATGACAAGCAAGGAGGCCTCTTCCAAAATTGTGAAATTTGTGGCCCCAGGGTGACTGGTTCTGGTGTTTGTTTTTGTTTGTTTGTTTGTTTTTTTTTTTTTTTTGGGGGGGGGGGGGGCTCTGATCCTGGGTAATAAGTAAACAAATTAAATATATAGTTATGATGGTCAAAGATGCCTCTTCCAAAATAATGAATTTCATGGCCCCTTGGTCGGATTCTGGTGTTAGGGCGGGGCTCGATTTTTTCTATTGATTATATAGTGAAAATGCATTAATTCTTTGAAAATCTTCTTCTCTGCTCCTGTATATTTAGCAAATAAACTAAATGCATGGTTAGGATGACCAAGGAGGCCTCTTCCAAAATTGTGAAATTTGTGATCCCAGGATCAGGGGTTCTGATCTTGGGGAGGTAGGGCTCTATTGATTATATAATGAAAATGCATTATTTCTTTGAAAATCTTCCTCTCTGTTCCCTGGTATTAAACAAAGTAAGTGCATAGTTATGATGAGTAAGGGTGCCTCTTCCAGAGTTATGAATTTCATGGCCCCCTGGGTCAGGAGTTCTGGTTTTAGGGCAGGGCTTTATTGATTATATAGTGAAAAATGCATTTATTCTTTGAAAATCTTTTCTGCTCCTGGGTATTTAGTAGATAAACTATGTGCATGGTTATGATGAGCAAGGGTGCCTCGTCCAAAATTGTGAATTTCATTGCCCCTGGGTCAGGGGTTCTGGTGGTAGGGCAGAGCTCTATAGATCAGATATTGAAAATGCATAAATTCTCTAAATATCTTCTTCTGGGTATTTAGCAGACAAATTAATTGCATAGTTATGATGAGCAAGGAAGCTTCTTCCAAAATTATGAAATTCATAGTCCTGGGTCGGGGGTTTTGGTGTTAGGGTCGGGCTCTGTTGAATATATCGTGAAAATGCATTATTTCTTTGAAAATCTTCTTTTCTGTCTCTGGGTATTTAGCAAACATACTGAGTGCATGGTTATAATAAGCAAGGGTGCGGCTTCCAAAATTGTGAATTTCTCGGCCCCTCGGTCTAGGGCCTCTGGTGCTAGGGTGAGGCTCTTTTAATTTTTAGTCTACTTAAAGAAGTTGTATCCCTTTGCTATTCACCTGTGATAATTAATCACTGTAAAGAATGTAATTGAAAGCTCAATTAAATAAGAGAATTGTACAAGAATTTTGATAATTTATAATACAGAAAGTACTTTCATAGTTTTTAACGGTTGGATAGAGTTGTAAATATTAGATAAAGAGACAAAAATGCCTTATCTTTGTATATCAAATGTTCTTCAAAAAACAAGAGAGGCCAGTGTGAAAAGGAATGAGATCGGGTTTCTAATAGTGCTCAAACACTTTTGATTTGTTTAGTCAGAATGGTGATAGTGACAAATGGGGGCAAGTACAGTTTAGAGGGGTATATAGGAATCACCTTTTCCATCTGTTTGTGCAATCTTATCTGGGCTGTAACTTATTAAATGAGAATCATTGGAAGCTCATACTTGGTACAGAGATTGTTTATGACCCCAGAGTATGTCATGACCTTGATGCAAGGTCATTTTGGCAAGTTCAAGGTCAATGACAGAAAAGGTATAGTATTCTTGTCTGTGCTATAACTTTGTAATAGAGAAACATTGGAAGCTCTTACTTTGTACAAAGATTATTTATGACCTGAGGGTGTGTTATGACCTTGAACAAGTGTCATTCCAGGAAGTTCAAGGTCACTGGCAGAAAAAGCATGGAATTCTTGTTTAGGCTATAACTTTGTAATGGAGAGTCATTGGAAGCTCATACTTGGTACAAATGTTGTTTATGACCTGAGCCTGTGTCGTAACCATGACCCAAGTTCATTGTGGCAAATTCAAGGTCACTGGTATAAAACTGTAAAATTTATGACAGGTCTATAATTTTCTAATGGAGAAACATTGGGTGTCCATATTTCACTTAAATTAAAGTTTACTTGTGACCAGAGGATGTGTCATTTTTTTTAACCAAGGTCTATTTTGGCAAGTTCAATGTCAAATTTACAAAATTTGAATGGGCACTTTAAATAAATTGTAGCGGGGTGGGAGGGGGTATTATTTTGTGATCTCACTCACAGCACCTCCAGTTTATACATCTATGGATCCTTTACAATGTTGTATAATACTCAGGTGACCGTTCAGGCCCTTTGGTCTCTTGTTTTAAACAGTTATGCATTCAAAGATCCAATGAATTTGCAATATATGACCAACTTAGCCCCACCTCCAGGCCTGAACTATGAGCCATTGGGCCATGACTTGTATTGTCACCTAAGTAGCTAAGGTGACCGAAAAAACATTAATCCATTTGACTAATCAGGGCCAAGCTGTTTTTGAGAAAATGTTTTCCTATGCATTGACTATTCTCAAGTGAAACTTTGATCCCTTACTGTGGCCCTGCCTACCCCGCATGAAATGAAGAAACTTGAATCTGCACTATCTGATCCCCGTGTAAGACTCTGATACCCTACTGTGGCACCACCTTACCCCTAGGGGCCATGATTTGAACAAACTTGAATCTGCACTATCTGAGGATGTTTGTATATTGTTATAATTAATCAAGGCACTCTGTGTCTTGAGAAAAAATTATTTAAAGATTTTTTCATATAAATTACATGCATGTACCTTGTAAAACTTTGTGGCCCCACTCTACACCCAGGGGTGAATTGATTTAAATAAACCTGAAATTGTACTATTTGAGGATGCTTGCATATTACTATTACTAATAATGGCACTGCTTTTCTTTAGTTAAGAAACTTAAGTTTCATCATTTCTTGCCCGGTGGTTTTTGAGTTTTTCAAATGACTCCACCAAATTTTTACTATTTCTAAATTATCTCCCCTTGGTCCTTCACTTGATAAAAACTTGAATCCTCTTTGCTCAAGGTTGCTTTATGGCAGGTTAAGTTGAATTTTGTCACGTGGTTCTATGGAAGAAGTTGAAAAGTAAAAAGTTTATGCACGACAGACAAAAACTGATAGAAATATCTCGCCTGAGTAACTCAACTTTTGACCTAAGTAAAAGCAAATTTGATATACCATATAAATATTTAGTATGATAATTCTTAAAAATTACTTCATCATTATTGTTAGCAAAAAAATTGTCCCCCCCCCCCCCCAAAAAAAAAGTACAAGACATTGGTATAAACTTTAACATCGATTTTTTTTCTTCAAAATTTTCATTCATTTTCTTGCTACTTCCTTGTAATCTTTCACGAAGAGTCATCTTTGATAGGCAAGCTTTCTGATTAAACTTCTCTCCTCAAGCTTCCAATTGACGAAAATTCTTAGCATTGTTCAAATTGAAGGAAAGTGGCACAATTTTTGTTATATTTTGATTTTAAACAGAAAATTTAAAAAAATGAGCAGCGGTAATACGCATAGATTTTAGCTCCTTGTTTTACAGATCATTATAAAGAACTTTTTACGATCCTCCTAATGGTAAATGACATGAATAAATTCTAACATTTAAAACCAGAAGTCTCTGACGAGACTGTAGCTCTACAGGTTTGTACTTAACAAAGGAAGAGAAAAGAGACACTTGAACTTGAAACTTTGCAGCAGAAATAAAAGAATAATGATCCTTGGTTTAGTCTTTTTTGATGCAAGATTTATTGCAATCAGACTAAAACTGTAGGAGGAGTAGCCTTTAGAAAAAAAAATTATAGAAACTTAATTCTATTTCTAGCAACCATGGCAACATCATTCATCAAAATCGAACAAAGAAAAAGACAATTTGTATATGAGTGTAGTCTACTTGCATGCCAAGTTATATGAAATTCAGACCAAAACTGTAGGAGGAGTAGCACTTTGAAAGTGTTTCACAGAAATTTCTATTGTTAGTAATCATGGTAAAACTGTTCATCGAAATCAAAAACTGATACATAGAATTATGTATCTTAGTGTAGATTACTAGTGTGATAAGTTATTTTGAAATCGGACCAAAACTGTAAGAGGAGCAGCGTTTTGAAAGTATTTCAAAGAAATTTCTTTTTTTTAGTAACCATGGCAATGCCATTCATCGAAATCAAAAACCAATACAGGGAATTATGTATCTTAGTATAGTCTACTTGTGTGCCAAGTAATATTGAAATCAGACCAAAACTGTAGGAGGAGTAGCATTTTGAATGTATTTCAAAGAAATTTCTATTTTTAGTAACCAAGGCAACACCGTTCATCAAAATCAAAAACCGATATTATAGAATTATATATCTTAGTTAGTCTACTTGTGTGCCAAGTTATTCTGAAATCAGACCAAAACTGTAGGAGGAGTAGCATTTTGAAAGTATTTCACAGAAAGGTCTATTTTGGTAACCAAGGCAAGACCGTTCATCGAAATCAAAAACCGACAAAGAGAATTATGTATCTTAGTGTAGTCTACTTGTGTGCCAAGGTATTCTGAAATCAGACCAAAACTGTAGGAGGAGTAGCATTTTGAAAAATTGTTTACAGACAGACGGACACCTTACTATCGCATAAAAACTAAAGCTAAAAGCTAAAAACTTTTTATTAAAAATTAATTTAACAAAACCAAATATGTGTTTTCAGCTGATGATTTCAAAATTATGGACAATAAATGAACTTTAAAATTGTGAAGAATTTTAATTTCCTCATGAAGATTGAAATTTTAAAAAAAATATCATCAAATGTATTTTATTTCCTATCATAAGAGACAGACAATATATTGACCTTTGGAGGTTTCAGGATGATACAAAATGGCAAAATAATAAGTAATAAATCAGATATTTTAAGCGTTTTGGAAAAACCATCGTATATGACTATTTTAGAGGTTTATATTGTTGTCAATGCTATGTTTCAGTGGTGTGTCCCATTTAGCATTAAACGAGATTTAAGTGTTATGTCACAGCTTCTTAAATACAGAGGGACCAAAAAAGTACACACTAAAACCAATAACAAGGGGTTATCGATAATAGATACTAGTAATTTGTCTAAATGCTGCACATATATATAGACAGCATAATTAGCATCAAAACCTGGACATTTTAGACTCCTACTAAAGAATTTTTAATAATGCCATACATGGAGTCGGGGTTCTGCTTTATGTAGATGACGCAATACACCTATCATGAATATAATATCGTTTGTAGCATGTCCAGAAGAAAGGATTCATGCTTCAAAGTTTTAATTCTGATACACCACATAGAATTTTATTTTTGCCAATAAAGTACTGTTTACCTTTACTCTACGAGATGCCTAAAATTAATTTTTTCATTAATCAGTTAATGGGAACTATAATTATCATTACAGATCAATGTTTGCAGTCCACGAATCTCTAGATGACATGTTTTATTATTTATTTTTCAATTTTCCTAATGTTTGGAAACATTTTTTTCTATAAAATATGGTTTAATTAAAATGAAATGTACGTATGTTTGTCAATTATTCTGTGTGTGTGTGTGAGGGAGGGTGTGTGTGTGTGTGTGTGTTACATACTGTATGTTTTTATTTTTTTTAATTTAGGGAAATAAAGAATATGACTGATACCATAATAATTTTTTAAAGAAATAAACTGGAATAGCTCCATGTGTGTTTTACAGAATTTATATTAGTCATTCAAATTATGAGCACATCATATCTTTTAGATTTCTCTCTCTCTCTCTATATATATATACATGGAACAAATAAAGTATTTGTCATGTTAGACAAAATGATAAATTCACTTAATGTTATGATACGAAGGCAACTTCCGGAAGGGCTTTTTTTTTTAAATACAGACTTCCTCCTTCAGAATGACTTCTCATCACTTTTCCTACATAGCCATTTCTTAAAAAAAAACAGCTTCTTGTATATTCTTGTAACTTTTCCACAAACAGTCAATTTTTTTTATAAGAACGAAATTTGTGTACATTTTGAACCACTGGATATCCATTTCTATATTATATTCACTAACCTATTGAACCACTGGATATCCATTTCTGTTTTATATTCACCAACCTATTGAATGGTTTCATCATCATCATCATATGAAATAGTAAAATCGAGGTGGAGGTACTAAATAAAACAATTGAAGTATAAAAGTCGTGATCATTGCAGAGTACCACAAAGTACCTTATATCTTTATCCAGGATTTCGCCAAATATTGAACCCCTATCCTGTTCATGCAGTGCCAAAACATCCTCCTCAAGTCTTATCAAAATGCAATAGCATGCGCGGATCTAAGGGGGTCGGGGGGTGGTGGGTGGGTGGGTCCGAACACCCCCCTCCTCTCCTGGAATTTGCAGGGTTGTTTAAATTATATAGTGAAACAAATAAAATTGACTTTGGACCCCCCCCCCCCCCCCGAAAACGTGGACCCCACCATTAGATGTGTACCACACGAAATAGGTGTTTTTCACGTTTGCGAAATGGATTTTACCTCTTTCTTTTTTTTTGCTTGACGAGAACCAATAGACCAACGTAAAGGCTGCCCATGCTGTTTATCAGCTAAATGTTTAGAAGTAAAGATACAATGCATTCTGAACATATAATTAACTTCCTCCCCTTCTCTGTGTGTGTGTGTGTGGGGGGGGGGGTGAATGTATGAACCTAAGGATATAACTGGTAGAGGTTTAATTGCACGCAAACATCAAATGATGCATGCCTAAGTATTGGACTATAGAAGAAAAGATTTTGAAATAATTAATCAATATTGGAGGTTTTGGCCCTACCTCTGAAACCAAAGGAAGACAAGAAATTCATAATTTTTGCTTCCTTGACCTAAAGTTGCTTTTTTTCCATAGAAGATGGATGAACAAGGCATGCAAAATGCCTACAGCTTCAAATGTATAAAAATCAAATTTAACAGGTCCAGTCCAAAGACTATTTCTACCTACTTAAGCTATTAATAGCTACCTAAGTATTTAAACCTAATTGAAGTAGCTACTTCTACCTACTTTTACCTGTCTTTGAAAAGAAAAGAAAATAATATTTAAAACAGGTCAAATCTTGTGCACTTGCACAGCAAAATTCATGGTGTTAATTTGAAAACTACGAGAGTGGAGAATGGAGAGGAAATGCATGAAAAATCATCCCAAACACATTTTATCTAAGAATACAAGAAGATAAATTTTAAAATAGATACAGATTTGTAAGGCATTTTAGACTTAGTTTTGATCCTTAGCTACCAGAAAATGAAACTGGATGCAGTTTTGATGCAAAATTGATAAGTTATAAAGTAATAATTTTTTGGCCAATATTTTTATCGTATTCATCGTCAGTGTGACTGTATTAAAATATTTGTTACTCACTATATTGCGCCGTTCCAGCGTTTGGCCACGAAATGTAAATAAAGCAAAAAGTAGATAAAATGGCTATCTGGAGTTGGTTTAAATACCTAGGTAGCTATAAGTAACTACGTAGGTAGGTAGAAATAGTCTTTGGGCTGGACCTGAATAAGTATTTAGAGCAAGTTTCTAATTATATATATATATATATATATATATATATATATATATATATATATATATATATATATATATATATATGTGTGTGTGTGTGTGTGGGTGGGTGGGTGTGAGGATGTGTGTGTGTGTAAATTTCCGACAAACAAAACTTTTTAAGTGGAAAAATTCTCTCCTCAAAATTTATTTTTATGGTAAAGAAAAATTAAGAATATCTTGGGATTTGAACCCAAGTGATGAAAATTCTGGGTATTGAATGTAATTGTTTGTCTTAGAGACTGACACTCTAACCATTACACCACACAGCTCATACATGTAACAGCGGCATTTAAATCATGTTTGTGACAAGATCCTTGAATTACTGCTATATGCGGTATATGCATAATTTTGCCCCATAAATGTCAAATTTTGAAAATTTCTTGAAATGACCTGAATTGTATACATGTATATTAAGTGAAAAATCTGAATTAACAAAAAATATCATAGTTTCGAAGTAGGTTATTGGCAATTTTTGTTTCTATGACGTCACAAACTTTTCATTTTGCGTTATTTTTCAATTTTTACTATATAATTTATAGAGCGCAAACTTGCTCCAGAACAATATTCACATATTTCATTGATATTTGCATTCTACCAAAATATAGAGTTGGAGCAGACCTGAGCTCGTTGACTTTTACTCAAAATATCGACGTAATGTACATCTTTTTCTCTATAAATCATGGAAATTTTGAATTTACGTCATTTCCTGACGTCATTTTTGACATATGGCTGAAAAAAATATTTAATGCGTTCAAGTCTGCAGATATCCCCCTAGTTCAGAAAATAATTATAGATTTCTTTGACAAAGTTTGATTTTGGGGGCAAATATTGGTCATTACTGAATATAGTCCTTTTGTGTGTCATAAAATAGAACAAGAGGCCCAAGGGCCTTAACGGTCACCTGAGTATAATACAACAATTTAGAGGATCCATAGAGTATAAAATAAACTGAAAGGTGAAGCTTTATTGCCCAAAAGCAAGAAAAATAGGGTGATCAGGATCAACAAAATAATTAGTCTAGTATTCATTAACAGTTCATAAATTTGGTTCTAATCTGTTACCCATTTATCACTATTACCATACAGTATATTAACAAACTATCAGTGCTTCTGTACTACTTTAATTCCTTGTTGAAATCTCTTACATTGGCCTCACTTGGTCTTTGATAAACATTTAATAAGTCAAGTTATTTTTGTCTCATTTTTATTTATCTATTACTTACAAGTCTATCTGATCATTAAAACTATGAAAGTACTTTTTGTATTATAAAACAAAAATTCTTGCATAATTCTCTTAGTTTATTAACCTTTCAAGTACATTATCTACAGTGATTAATTATCAAAAGTAAATGGCAAAGGGGAATAACTCCTCTCAGTAGAATACAAATTAATAGAGCCCTGGTCAGGACCAGAACACTTGACCAAATGGTCCAGATGTTCAAAAATCTGGTAAAATTACCCTTCCTTATTTTAAAAAAAACTTTTACTCTTTTTGCCTCACATATACCCAGGTGCAGAGAATATTTTCAAAGAAATAATGCATTTTTACTACAGATTCACTATATTATCAATAGAGCCCCCCCCCCCCCCTTCCCCATCGAGAAACACCAGAGCCTCTCACCCTGGGACCAGAAGTTATCTCATCATAAGTTATCACTTTGTTTATCTGCTTAACACTATTAAGGAGCAGACATGATTATTTAATAGAATTAATGCGTTTTCACTATATTATCAAGAGCCCCATCCTTACACCAGCAAATCTGACCCAGGGGTCATGCAATTCACTACTCTGGAAGAAACACTCTTGCTCATCATAACTATACACTTAATTCTTTGCTTTTTAACAAAAAGCAGAAAAGAATATTATCAAAGAAATTTTGCCTTTTCACTATAATAATCAATAGAGCCCCCCCCCCTTTTTTTCACCAGAACCCCTGTCCCTGGGGCCATGAATTTCACAATTTTGGAAGAGGCATACTTCCTTATCATAATAATATACTTAGTTTGTTTAAATAATACCCATGAGCAAAGAAGAAGATTTTTTAAAGCATTAATGCATTTTCACTATATAATAAATAGAGCCTGCCCTAACACCAGAACCCCTGATCCAGGGGCCATGAAATTTACAATTTTGGAAGAGGCATCCTTGCTTATCATAACTATGTATTTAATTTAATTTGTTTAAATAATACCAAAGAGAAGAGAAGAAGATTTTCAAAGAAATAATGCACTTTCTCTATATGATCATTATAGCCCCGCCCTAGCACCAGAACCCCTGACCCTGGGGCTATGAAATTCACAATTTTGGAAGAGACATCCTTGCTTATCATAACTATGTATTTAATTTGTTTAAATAATACCCAGGAGTAGAAAAGAAGATTTTCAAAGAAATAATGCACTTTCACTATGTGATCTATATAGCCCCGCCCTAGCACAAGAACCCCTGACCCTGGGGCTATGAATTTCACAATTTTGGTAGAGTCACTCTTGCTTATCATAACTATGTATTTAATTTGTTTAAATAATACTCAGGAGTAGAGAAGATTTTCAAAGAAATAATGCACTTTCACTATATGATCTATATAGCCCTGCCCTAGCACCAGAACCCTGACTTTGGGGCTATGAATTTCACAATTTTGGTAGAGTCACTCTTGCTTATCATAACTATGTATTTAATTTGTTTAAATAATACCCAGGAGTAGAGAAGAAGAATTTTAAAGAAATAATGCACTTTCACTATATGATCTATAAAGCCCCACCCTAGCACCAGAATCCCTGACCCTGGAGCTATGAAATTCACAATTTTGGAACAGACATCCTTGCTTATCATAATTATGTATTTAATTTGTTTAAATAATACCCAGGAGTAGAAAAGAAGATTTTCAAAGAAAGAATGCACTTTCACTATATGATCTTTATAGCCCCACCCTAGCACCAGAACCCCTGACCCTGGGGCCATGAATTTCACAATTTTGGTAGAGGGCTCAATGCTTATTACAATCATGCCAATAGTTTGAGTGCTTGATGTCCAGGAGTAAAGAAGATTTTTAAAGATTGCATTAATTTTGGTGGTTTTAGTCCCACCCCTTAGGCCCCAGGGGGGCAGGGACCATGAAATTCACAAATTTTGTTCACCTTCACACATAGATGCTATATGCTAAAATTGGCTGAAATTGGTTCAGCAGTTTCAGAGAAGAAGCTGAAAATGTTCAAATGTTCACACATGATGGACGACGACAGACAAAAACAGACAGCAATAGGTCACCTGAATGACTCAGGTGACCTAAAAATGTATTATAGTATGAAGAAATGATCATTTTTACCCTCTTTGCTGTTTGTGTGCTATTACATAGATGAATAATTTTAACACTTGTGAGATTGATGCAAATTGAGGAGATTTTACATAAAGAATACATTAATATTAACTGAAATATCGAAGAAAATTGTGTTACGAGATTTATTTTCACTTTCTTATTTGTTGAAGCATAGGCATTTTGCTCAGCTTGTTTGATCATCTTCTTTGGATAAAAATTGCTCTGTGGTTTCAGAAAAGGGGCTGAAAATGTTCTAAAGTTTAAACAAGACACAATTTTATCAAGCAATAAGCCACTTTACTGGGGTACCAAAAATAGGTGTGTTCCCGTTTTGCACACATTTGATAATTAGGTAGAGAACAATAGGTGTGAAATATGTTTTGATTGCAATTATAGTCTGATCTCCATCTGGGATTTACCTGGAATTACCTGTATTTTACCAATGCATTATAATATATATTTAAAAGAATAAATTTTGAAAATTTAACTTGTCCAACCCAAATGAAAATGAAGTTGATAATTTAGACAAAAATCCTTACATGTGTATCGCAGTTCCGCCTGTTTTTTTTTTTTTTTTTTTTTATTTCCTAAATATAAAATGAATGAGTAAAAGAATTCAATCTTGATTATAATAAATAGAGAGAGAGAGAGAGAGAGAATCATAGAATCATATGAATAAAATTTTAATTTTGACTAGTAATTTTTAATACTTTGATGTTTTTTTAATGGTTTAATATAGTTTTTTCATATTATGAAATTACAGAAATAAATCAAAATCTCAAATGCAAAATTAAATCATTTTTCTTTCTATTCTACCTGTAGATTCTCTTTCTCCAAATTCACAACTATGATATAGACTATAGCAATTAAGTAATTATCTTACCTGGACAAATTCCGGTTTTGCACACATTTTTTAAATACCTGAAATTCAAATGTGTGCAAAACGGGAACAAACCCAAAAATAACCTTGGTCTTTCAATTCAATCCGCATTTTGCAATTAAATAATTCTGTCAAATATAAAGACAAGCACTTTGCCTACAATATCTTTATGTTAGCTTCTTTTAGTTTCAAGATGCTTTTGACGACATACAGCATACAACATTAACAATGCCACAAGAATGTTTACCTTAACATTTATTGTAGAATAAAATGATATACATCCCTTTTTTAGCACCATTCAAAGTCTCTTAGAAATGCATGAGTGAATACATTCTTTAGAATATGACTTAGAAGCAAGTTTTGTAATCAGAAAACTGGTATGGACAATAAACAAATGACTTCATAACAGTGACTTACAAAAATGCATCTTTTATATCTATGACGTATGTCAGTGGTACTTTTAAAATCCTTATCATGAGACTGAATATCATATCTCAATAAATTACTATCTCAAACATACAGGTAAAAAGATAACACTTAAAGTACAGGTAAAAATGCATAACTTCAATTCATTAAATGTAGTAGGGGAGTTGAAGTTCTAGATTTTGTAAAATTGCTGCACAAACAATGCATACAGCAATAAAAAAAAGTTTTAGCAAAATATAGTGGCATAAATGATGAATAAAACCTCAGAAAATCTCATCTTTTTTAAGCTTAAGGCCCTCAAGTCATAATCAAGTCACCTTGGTAATAAATTTTGGCCCCCCTTTTATGGATGTACAGAAACCTTAAGTTTTCATCAACTGGTTTCTACACAATCGTGGTTTGAACATATTTTATTGTATAAATAGTACACAAATGGTTTGATCACAAGCTCTTACGAGGTTCTCACCATACAAAAATCAGATATTAATATTTCACGTTCCTCCTCTTTTCTAACCAGAGATTGTTGCAATACAGATAAACTACAAGGTTAAACTTTCGATTTGGGAGGACTTCATTGAACCTTTTTTTTATAAAATGTCTGGCAAAGGGGTGGCTAATAAACTCTGTTTGAGAACAGATTTTCCATACTTCTGGCTTGAATATAAAAATAAATTTTTACTTGTGTAACAAATAACAGGAATGTTAATTTACATTTGGTCCCAGTATTACAAGTAATTCAAAGAGCAAGAAATAAAACAGTGCTAATTCTCAAAGTTATATAGCCTTTAGTTTTAATATCTTGAAATGTGACTTATACCTGTTGCAAATGACCTATTTGTGGATTTAATCTAACTTTTCATGGAAAAAAAGTTCCTTCATTCTAAACATGTACATACTTTATCGACAGCAAAGCATTTGAAGGTTATTATCATCTGGCAATATAATAACCTAGTATACTAAAAAACTTTTCATAAACAAATGCAAAATTAAAAAAAAAATCAGATCTTCACTGTCATAAAAGCACTTGCACATGCGATTATTTAAACCACGATCCTTAGGAAATGTAAACACCGTCGGTTCTAACATTGAAAAAAGTAAAGCTACAGAGATATTATAATTACAATTCAAATCTTGTCCACACAGTTTGACAAAAGCCAGTGTATAGAAACACATAACTCTCCTCTGTGGTGGCAAATATAGCAAAAAAGTGAAGGAATAAAGTCAATAAAAAACATAAAGGAACGCTTTATTGCACTTAGAGTCAGCAAGCATATGATGCCGTGCACCTATTGTTGTGGCGTCAGGAGTAATTCCCCTTGTTAGCTTTCAGTGTAGAATTACTTCCCTTGGCCATAGAATTTCTTGTTGAGAAGGAAGATGAGCAGGTTAACATTAACCTTGGCATCATTAAATAGTTCTATGACAGCAACACCTTCATACTGCAGCTGTAACAAATCCTGAAATATATAAAAACATGTGTAGGTTTTGTCTTCATTGTCATCTATCAATATCATGTACATGTACATCCATTGTGTTTCTGCAAAAAAACCACAAAATTCTGTCATGATTTTGAGAGACAAAAACTGAATTCCTATTTTGACAATCTTAACAAGGCCACTACAAAGCAGAGCATCCCCTCACATTTCCCTAAGACCTGGGGGTCAGGAAATTTCCCCGCCTATAATAATGTAATCCCCCAGTTACTCTGGTGTTCTCCCTCATCATCCTGTTAAAGGAAGAACCCTAGACCCCCTTCTACTTTTTAAATGTCCCCTGCTATTTTAATTCTCAGGGACAACCCTACATCACAAGAGAACTTAAATCCCAAAATAAACTTCACTGAGAGGGGATAATAAACTTTCATGAATACAAAGTAACTCATGGATGCAGAGACAGGGTCTTTAGAAAATGGGTGCCTACCAGATTCCTCTGTATAATCTACAAGAGTAAATAATAAGTTTATATGACAGGGTTACCTGGAAGACTAGATCAATCTTTTTGACATCCATTCCCATGAACTTGGCCTGGACTTCAAACACCCCTGGATCAGCAGTTTCTTTGATCTCAAACTGAACATTCTTGAATCTACAAAATTAGAGGTAGTATGTTATTACCAACAGGAAGCTGATTACTTTATTATATCTGAATCTAATCCCTTTACTTGTATCTAGTTTAAATTCCATGGACAGATTGGGGAAAAAAAACGAAAAAAGCACCAACAACTCACCAGAACAAATAATTTGTATGACATAATTAATCTCTGCATTGCTTACTGATTAGTTGTGATGTATTTAATCTCTGTATTGCTTAACTATTACTTATGACAGATTTAAACCCTGCATTGCTTAATTAGTAGTTGTGAAGCATTTAATCTCTGCTTTGCTTACTGGTTAGTTATGATGTAATTAATCTCTGCATTGCTTACTGGTTAGTTATGATGTAATTAATCTCTGCATTGCTTACTAATTTATAGTTATATTGTAATTAATCTCTGCATTGCTTACTGATTAGTTATGATGTAATTAATCTCTGCATTGCTTACTGATTACTTATGACATAATTAAACTCTGCATTGCTTACTGATTAGTTGGTAGTGTTCCTATTTCTAAGATGACTCCTTTCTCATGAAGCCTAGCTGCACTGTATTTCAGGGATTCATAATGCACCTTCTTCTCGCCATCTCCTCTTCTGAATAATCCCTTTGACTTCCTATTGCTGAAGAACATTAGTTTTCACATTATAGGAGTAATCACTCAATCAATACCAGTAATTACAGTCTTAAATCTAGTCCAAACGATAATTTCTTACTTTCCCCTTTGTTGCAGATTTTCAATACATTTCTGGACATAGCGATTATAGTAGTCAATCTGGGATTCATAAAAGGCTCGCTTTGCCTGTAAACTTTTTACAGTTTCTCGAACTCTCATCAACTCATGTTTACGACTGTTTCTGTACCGTCTTTGATTTCGAATATCCTGTAAAACATCAAGCCAAAGTTTAGTATACTATTTACAGGACTAAGATCATCAAATTTTCCTTCATAAAAAGGTATAGAAATTTAATATTTTCTTATTTCCTGTAAAATATCCTGTAAAACATCAAGCCAAAGTTTAGTATACTATTTACAGGACTAAGATCATCAAATTTTCCTTCATAAAAAGGAATAGAAATTTAATATTTTCTTATTTTTGAATCTCTATATTTTACCAGGTTTTCCCATCCTTACTTTAAACCTCTGGAAGTTACCTGTGCAATCATATTAATCATATCCTGGTAACCGTTTGACAATAACCTGTACAATCATATTAACCATATCCTGGACAGGTAACCATTTGACACTTACCTGTGCAATCATATTAACCATATCCTGGTAACTGTTTGACACTTACCTGTGCAATCATATTAACCATATCCTGGTAACCGTTCTTCCTCGTTACCATCTCATTCAGCTCCAAGTTTTGTAAGTTTTTCTTGATTTTTGTTTTCATTATCCCAAGGGGCATTCTAGGAAGCAAGACACAATAAAGGATGGATTGCAAATTGTTAAGTTGATCATGATAAGTTGACATTTGTTGTCATAACCTGTGTACCAAACATTGTAACAAAAAGATATCATCATTCATTTTAGTTAAGACTGAAAATAAATGTCAACTGCAAAAATAATTTTATGCACTAATTTTATCATGTTTTCAAGTTTGGACATTTGAAATTTGATAAAAAAAAATTAAAAATATATGCTACAAACAAAAAAATTGGATGAATGGATTGGTATATCTTTGTGAAAAATTTTGGTTTACATCCGAAAACCCTTCAGTGTCAGTTTTTATTTGCTAACAAAATCTCTCAACTATTGGGGTATATTCTCAAACAATTTGTCTGACATGGGATTTCTTAAAACCTTGAATGAAAATTAAAACTTTATGCTGCTAAACTTACTTACTTTACTTATATAAACATAGATTTAGCTGATGTTTTCATAATTTTTAAAATGAATTTGTTTGTATTGTCTGTCCTTAATTGGACACAACAATAGCTTGATTCCTTTTTTTTTTTTCATACATAGCTTTTTTCCCAGGAGGTTTAAAAAGTCTAAATATGGCCTCGCCCACCCAGGGCTCTTAAGATCTTCAAAAATATAGTAAGTCATCACTGACAAAGCTAGCTTTCTAGTGTCTTTTGGCTCTGTTATCCCCCTCCCCCCTTTGAATCCATCTTCTTTTCTTACCTTGTGTCTCCTGACATACTTTGTTGCCTCATAAGTCCACCCTCACTGTCAATTTTAGCTTTTTGATCTCGCTCATCTCTCTTTTTGACCAGTGCTTGATGCATTTCCTCCTACATATATGATATTGAAAGGAAATTTTAAATGACTAATAACAGGTTTATGATGTTTTCATGCAAATGTCCTATGCCAATAAAGTGCACCACCATGGCATGTGATACGCCTGTCAAATATTGCTCAATTATCATAAACAATTTAGAGCTGAGTGCAATGAAAAAGGTCAAGTCAACGTTTGTACAAAGATTTCAATCATTTCTAATGCTTGATGTGCATCTCCTTTGGTGTAGTTATTAGAACAAACATCATATATTTCTACAGGTGGTTGTGTTTAAGAGTTTTACAAATGTCCATCTGCAGCTTTATTCATTGTATTTCTTATGAATGATAAACAATGCTACAGCCTAATGAAACATCAAAACACTAATCACTATGTTTATTCTTAGACTGTAAAACTGTCATCTTAGCCAGACATGACATTCTGCAATTTTTTGTTGAGATATAAAAATTAAAAGAAAAATATTACATTATACAATATCAAATTAGTTTTAATAACTTAATTTTCACTAATTTATTTTGAAAGTAATGGCTAGCCAACAAGAACTATTTAAATTTGACAGATACTATCAATTGCAATTAAGAGGACAGATTCCCCTACCCATTCTTAAGAGATATCAGGGTTTGAAATTCACAGTTTCCCACTTGCCATTTGCAACTAATTTTTCGTGTGGCCAACTATTTACCTTACAGTGACCTTTAAGTAGGATAAGACACACCTTTTACCTAAGATGCATTACCAAGTTTGATGATTCTTATAGTTTTCCAGTTATGAGCCAGACAGGATTTTGCCATATCATCTTAATCAAAGGTCACAGCAACCTACTTTTAATGTGTGACTCACCTTCTACCCAAAATGTACCAACGGACAAAGTTTGATTACTCTAGGCCTCAAAGTATTTAAGGTATGAGCAGGGCAAGAAAAAGCTAACATAAAGACAGATGGACAGACAGACAGACATGAACACCATACCATAATACATCCTTGAGTATGAAAACTAATAAATTTCCTCTCTTCTTTTAAGTAATAAGCTAGACAAAATAATACAGAACAAGAGATGTTTGTGAAACACTTATGCCCACCCCCATATAATTGGAATTTTTCTAAGTCCAAGGGGCATAACTCTGTCAAAAATTACTCGATCGTACCCTATACACAACTTGACTTAGATATTCTCATGATAAATCTGTATACCAAATTTCATTTCAGTATGTCAAACCTCTACGAAGAAAATGAACGGAAACTGCAAATAATTGGAATTTTTCTAAGTCCAAGGGGCATAACTCTGTCAAAAATTGCTTGATCCTACCCAAAACAGAACTTGACCTAGATACTCTTATGATAGATCTGTATACCAAATTTCATTTCAGTATATGCAACCCCTGCAATGAAAATAAACGGAAACTGTTGGTGGACCGACAGACAGCAGCAAAGCAATGCCCTCCTTTCTTGGAAGGGGGGCATAAATATCTAAATTGAATCTCTGAGATCCTTTCTAATAATTCATTCCAAATTTTCTCTGACCTGTTCCTCAGTGGCGGGTGTGTCTAGGATCTGTACGAGCGTGTCCCCCGTCTGGCAAGCTACAACATCCACCACAAGCCTCTTTGTCCTATTGAGTATACATAATTTATATATATATGGCTACTGTGAAAAGATAAGAATAAAGTAGAAGAAAATTAAGAAAACTTCACATCAGAGACAAATGTCACATATTTTAGGAATTTTCTTGCTTAATAAAATGAAATGTTTTCATAAAGATGACAATTCTCTGACAAAAGACGGAGATTAAAATGAAATTCAAGCAAATCAAATAACATGTGGTTTAAACTGATATAAATCATTGTATAATGATTTTTCCATCTGGGGGTGATCCCCGTTATTAATCCTCCATTACCAGTGTGTTTATGACTTTGTATGAGCTATATCTATAATAAGGCCGTTATTAATCCTCCATTACCAGTGTGTTTATGACCTTGTATGAGCTATATCTATAATAAGGCCGTTATTAATCCTCCATTACCAGTGTGTTTATGACCTTGTATGAGCTATATCTATAATAAGGCCATTATGAATCCTCCATTACCAGTGTGTTTATGACCTTGTATGAGCTATATCTATAATAAGGCCGTTATTAATCCTCCATTACCAGTGTGTTTATGACCTTGTATGAGCTATATCTATAATAAGGCCGTTATTAATCCTCCATTTCCAGTGTGTTTATGACCTTGTATGAGCTACATCTATAATAAGGCCGTTATTAATCCTCCATTACCAGTGTGTTTATGACCTTGTATGAGCTATATCTATAATAAGGCCGTTATTAATCCTCCATTTCCAGTGTGTTTATGACCTTGTATGAGCTATATCTATAATAAGGCCATTATGAATCCTCCATTACCAGTGTGTTTATGACCTTGTATGAGCTATATCTATAATAAGACACCTGACAAGGAGTTGTTTAACATCTGCCTGGTCATCCTCTGGAACCTCAAACTTGTTACTCAGTGTCAGAGAGATCTCAGTCTTCCCTAACTGAGTCTGTAACATCTTCCTCATGTCCTCGTCCTCCGGAAGGTCCGTACCTATACAACAGAAGGGAGGAGACATTCTGTAAGCAAACTAGTGAAATCAACCAATAATATATCTCATACAAAGACTCTCATCATCACTATTCAACCACAAATAAAAATTAAAATAAACAGGACTGGCTAATACAGGAAAAATAAATATAATATACAAAACCTCATCTATTCCAGTAAAATTCTGAACTCCCCCAGAGGCACTTACCAAGAAGTTCATCCACAGTCGGGGCTTCTTTGAGATCCTCCAGAAGTTCATGAATCGGGTCCTGAGAGTCAGGGGCAATCTGGTCCTCGTGCTGAAGGAGAAGCTGTAAGAAAACATGATACACAGTGAAGATCTTCAAATAAACATGTTACACAGTGAACATCTGTTTTCAAGGAAACAAATATATATCTTTTTTTCCAACATTATGTTTAACACAAATTATTTTTGAAAGGCTTTACCTTTCCTAGTAAATCCTTAGTAACATACATACATTCAAATGATTCAAAAAACCTCCCTTCAAAACCTGTTCAATGCATTTAAATTTCAATTTGTACTGCAATGCATCTTCTAAAGTCTCAGTTTCTGATCCACTCTACATAAATCAACCCTTGACTTGGGAAGAGGACTGATGTGCAGTACAGAACCAATTATATGGGCCACATCGCTCACCTGAGCACATTGGCTAGGCAAAAGCACAAATCAGTTCAGTATTGAAAAGATTACCGGGGGGGGGGGGGGGGGGGGGGGGGAATCTACACTACCTGAGGATAATTCCATATAAATATAACTCATCATGGCTTTGCTGTTCTTGAGAAGAAGATTTTTAAAGATTTTTCCTATATATTTCTATGTAAAACTTTGATCCTTCATTGTGGCCCTGCCCTACCCCTGGGGGTCATGATTTGAACAAACTTGAATCTACACTATCTGAGGATGCTTCCATATAAATATGACTCATCATGGCTTTGTTGTTCTTGAGAAGAAGATTTTCTTGAGAAGAAGATTTTTAAAGCTTTTTCCTATATATTTCTATGTAAAACTTTGATCCTCCATTGTGGCCCCGCCCTACCCATGGGGGTCATGATTTGAACAAACTTGAATCTACACTACCTGAGGATAATTCCATATAAATATAACTCATCTTGGCTTTGCTGTTCTTGAGAAGAAGATTTTTAAAGATTTTTCCTATATATTTCTATGTAAAACTTTGATCCTCCATTGTGGCCCCGCCCTACCCATGGGGGTCATGATTGGAACAAACTTGAATCTACACTACCTGAGGATGCTTCCATATAAATATGACTCATCATGACTTTGCTATTCTTGAAAAGAAGATTTTTAAAGGTTTTTCCTGTATATTTCTATGTAAAATTTTGATTCTCCATTGTAGCCCCGCCCTAACCCCTGGGGTCATGATTTGAACAAACTTGAATGTACACTACCTGAGGATGCTTCCACATGAGTTTCATCTTTCCTGACCCTGCGGTTCTTGAGAAGAAGATTTTTAAAAGATGCTATTAATTTTTCACTAATTCTTTATTATCTCCCCTTGAAAGAGGGCATGGCCCTTCATTTGAACAAACTTGAATCCCCTTCACCCAAGGATGCTCTGTGGCAAGTTTGGTTGAAATTGGCCCAGTGTTCTGGAGAAGAAGTCGAAAATGTGAAAAGTTTACAGACAGACGGACGGACAGACGGACTACAGACAAAATGTGATCAGAAAAGCTCACTTGAGCTTTCAGCTCAGGTGAGCTAAAAACTATATTCCCCATTTACCTTATGAAAATGTCATGAAAAAATTGCACAAAATGACCCCCACCCCATTTTTTGTCATAAACTGGTCCAGTGCTCAGAACATTTATGAATACATTTTTGGCAACCACTGAGTTCATAGCATGGAAGGGGGATAACTTTCATAACAAATCTGTAAACTGATGCTGCATGCTGTGTTAAATCCTCATCTGGAACATAAAAAATCCTCCCCTAGCCAAACTCAAACTTCACTGACGAGTACCCTTGTTAAAGAGTGTACAGTGTATACATCCCCAGTTTTTAGGACAGAAAGAAATTTCTTCAAGAGAAATCCTTGTCCTCAGCAATTTTTCTTTCCTTTTGGACCAATCTAACTGATGCTTTATCTTATGAGTGCCCTTCTGTAATGAGTTTGCAGTGATCTTGAACCTCTTTTCTAGGTCAGAGTGTAAATGTGTTGAAATCCTTGTTAGGAGAATATATCATCTGCCCTTGGACCTATTTTGCTCATACTCCAGTGACTTTGAAGTCAAAAGTCAAGGTCAAATCAAGTCTGCGTAAAATTCTTGTCCAAAACATATTTCTCATCCCTTTGTCCAATGTGGCTTATGCTTGACCTAAAGTGTCCCTTGGTTAAGAATGCAGTAACCTTGAGTCAAGTTTTAAGATCTGGGGTTAAGTTTGAAGCAGACCTTGCCTAAAGTACGAAATTTCTGCCCATTGGAAAGTTTGGCTGACAACAAAACCACAGCATTCCTTGGTTTAAGAGTAAGCAGTTTTGAACAAAATCAAAGGTCAGATTAACAAGATCTTGTGTAAACTTCATGGAGGGAGTGATTACTTCAAGCTACATGAATTAAATAGCCATTCACTCAATAAATTAAAATTAAACTTAGGGAAACTATCACACACAGAAGTTGGTACTGACTATTCCCAGCCTTACCTGATGTGTGTCAATGATTTCTTGTACAGAGATGTAAATAGATGGTTTGGCGATCGTAACTATGTCTGAATACTGGTCCACATTGAAGTAATGCTCCGGTTCTGGAACATCGCACGCCTCTACACAGTATCTCCTATTAAAAAAAACATAGTGGAATTTTTTACAGGATGAAACCTAGTCTGTACATCTCTACATTTTTGCATATAATTTTATTAAGGTATTTTTCGTCTAATATGACTTAATTTCCTAACCTTAAATATCCATCATATATTTAATCCTCTGACATTAATTTAAAGCAATTAAAAATAGAAAAGGATATATAAGAGAAATTTTTAAAAATGTAATTACCTAAGCAGTAATTAATCATCAAAGATTGCATTGTGGTCTACGAGGACAGGCAAATTTTTCAAAATAAAAATCTAAATACTACGAATACATAGAAAGGCTGCGGAGGAAAGATGTATTTACACATAATAATTGGGTTAAGAAGAACAACTGAAAGGAATTTTTACCAGATAGATTTTTTTTCATTAATTCATTAAAATCAGAAGAAGATATCTTTTCAAGGACAGGTGAAGGTCATGAATTAGGACACACGCAGTACAGTTAAGGTGCCAAATGGAAATATCGGCGAATTTTTTAGATAGAAAATACATACTTTACATGGATGGGTGATTCTTTTCAGGACTTTACTATTATTGGACAAATGTAATGTGGTTGAAAATTACATGTTGAGGATGATTAGATTTCTTATTTAGGTTTGTCATGTGATGTGGCCATCACGTGATTTTAGCAAATATATCTGCAGTATTGAGGTCATCCATAAATTCCAATACTGCAAGGGCATAACCAAGTTAAAAATCTAAGCTTAATTTATAATTATTTTCAACACTCTTTGTAGTTTATAAAAAGTGCTGCGAACCTATATAGATTCTACTATCTAACTGCTAAAATTACATTTGTTAGACCGCATAATTCCTTGAGGGTATGCCCTTGCAATATATTGATTTATTATGACCCTTCTATTACCCTTCAATGAATCTGCATACAAATATACAGCAGTATCGCTTGTCTAGGGAATGTACGGGAAGTATATGAATAAAATCATAAAAAAGACATCGCATCCAAGTTAATGGCCTTTTTTATATCTGCAAATAATATTTTATTTAATTACAAAATACATTTTTCGTTGTATAAAATATAACTTGATCCGCCTCTCACTGCATACAAACTGTGTCAAATTTTCCGATATGACATCACATTGCGATCAGTGAATTGTTAATATAATGCTGTGAGGGATTTAACCAATGACAAAAATACATGCAATAGTAAGTATTGATGTAGTTTAAAGCTATCCAACAGTTTAAAATAGCAAATCATTTCATTTTGTGGTTATTTGAAGAACTTGTATTTTTGTGTGATGTCATAGTAAGCATTTCCCGTATAAATTAGGCCCCGCCTCCTTATTGTAGCCTTAACTGTGCTGCGCATTCTACTCATATAATGTCAATAAATGGGAATTAAGTCTTAACATATTGAGTATTTAACCACTGCACATCTGTTATGTATTCAGTTTCATTGAATTTGAGACTATTAGGGATGGAATACCATAAGTTACATGTAACACTAAATATTAGCAATAAAACTGATAATGTATAAATGACAAGGCTCAATTAGGTATGTTGAATATGAGTTATAACAATTGTATAAACAAGGTATGACAAACCATAAACATTTACAATTAGGCTTCAATAAAGTCTTAGGATCAACGCTCTGCAACTTTGAGGTGATGAAAAGTTAACAATGATAATTAAGTAGTACTCTGTATGCAGAGTTGCCATTAGTATAAAATACTTGAGTTTTTTGAATATCAAACTATCTACATGCCATAATGATTATTTTCTATATAAATGAACAAACATAAGCCATCCTTTGACTTGAATAAAAAGTTATGAGGTCACTTTAAGCATTCCATGGCCTGAGTTTTCTGGACTTACTTGAATTTCTCGTGAGCTTGTCGAATATAGTCATTCATTGTGGCCAAGTAAGAGCTGTCCCCTCCAAACTGTAAAAAAAAAACAACCCACAACATGCAATATCAGTTTAAATTTAAAATTAGTCTTAAATAGATATGGATATGTTACCTCCCCTTACTTTCAATAAAAATCTTAATTGCATTTTACTTGTTTGAACAAAATAAAATACTACTTCTGTATCTCTGTTTTAAACATAAAAATTATTGTATGTCAACCCCAATACTCTGAAGCATGCCAAGTTACTTTTAAATATAAAGATGTCCAGTAAGCGTATATATTGCAATTAACCCCCAGAAAATCAGGATCGCTTTGATGCATGATACACATCAATGGGTAAATTAACATTATAAATTATAAATGTGCATACTATATCACCCTTAAGTAAGCAAGCACTTTCAAAAATGAAAATGAAATTCTACTCAGGCAAAGTAAATCTCTCGTAAGCAGAGAGGGTAAAAAATTATTTATTATCTCGATACACATTATTGAGATTAATTATCACAGTTTTTTTTTAATATGTAAAGACAGAAAAGTTTCTTTTATATGTTGAGTACATGTCTATATTCAGAGGACTAATATACTTCAAGAAAAAATAAATTCTGTGCTTAATGAATAAAAAGGGAGATAAATTTTCAGTTATAGCCATGCAATTCAATCACTAGTATGACACAACTGATGCCAGCATGGTTAAATTTTGTATCCTGTGACCATGTCCAAAGCTAAATAGAAAAGGTGAACAAAACAAGCAAAAATACATACTTCTGAATAATGTTCAAATGATGTCTAAAATTGTCAAAGTTAATGAAAGTTGTCAGGAGCACTTAGAATTTGGAAAGTAACTGATTCAATTCTACAAGAAAATTTAGTTTTACTTTTTCATTTTTTTTCTTTACCTAACACCTTATACAAAGAATTTCCAATCCCAAACATGTTATCAATTTTCTCATATTTTGTGTTCACTATCTTCATCTTTTCTTCATTTGTAATGAAAAAGGGGGGAAAGGTTACAGTCAGTAATATTTGGTTTTATATTTTATTATTTCCAGAATCCTACTGTAAATTATTTCTGGTTATAAATCCCAAAGATCAATTTCCTGTTACATAAATGCAGCTCTATAAATTCATCAAGTCTAATCATCACTATGTCAGATTATTACGTTCAGCATAATAAAATTAAAAAAGATAATAAATTTATTACATAATATAAATACTTCTTACAATGTTTACTCTGTTACACAGTGGAATGTATAAGAAAAGCAGAGGAAAAAAAACTGATAAAAGGTTACATGATCCAGAACACAATATATGTATTACTTTTCTTGAATGTAAACAATGTGTAGAAAGACAGTAAAAAAATCCTAATAGGCTGCAGGAAGAGTTATAAAAAGTGAATGCAGACAAATCATAGCAATGTTTGTTGTACATCTGCACTGAACACTATTTACAGTATTAAAACTTGTTACACTACCCACCCCTTTGTTTGATGCAGCAAACTGCAGGATTTTGGCTACAGAGCCCAGATTTCTTCTTTGATCATTAGAAAGTTGTTTATCTGCTTCCACATTGATGATGTCAAAAGCATCAGGGGCCACAATGGCAGAGTTGATGTATCGATAATACAACAGGTTACCAACAATCTACAAAGAATTGATCTGTATCTTCAAATGTTATTTCAGTGTGAAAACAAACATTTAAATGAAAGAATTTTTTTATACAATAACCAGTCTCACTTTTTTTCTTTGTTTAAAGTAAAAAAAAAAAAAGGGTTTCCTAATCTGATTGAAAAACTGGAAAACACAAACACATCATTCAAAGTAGATGGACATCCAAGTTACACCCCCTTGCACATCTTCAATAAAAAATAAGAAAAAAAAAATAGGAGGAGGCTGACCTTAAGTACATCTTTTTCTGCTGCCTCAGGGAACTTCTTCTCCAGAGCTGCCTTTAACACTTTTGCCATGTATCGCATTCCATATCTGTAAAACCAAATGTAAACCTACCAATCAGTGAGTAGTATAGAGTAACGACCCTATCACTATTTCATCATCCAACACAGTTCATAAAATGTACTCTGGAATATCATCTTATTCATTTGTGAGGATAACCTCTACACTTAAACAAAATAATATGAAGCTTATAGTACTGGTATGTATTATTGTAGATTCCTAAATATACACGAGGAATTAATTATCGCGTAATTTCACGAGAAGCATCACTCGTGAAATAAATTTACTCACTTTTATTTTTATGGTACTGATATTCATGTAAAATCTCTAAATCAACCGTCCGCTCATGAATTATCGTTCTCACGCTTTGACGTCAAACAGCCATTTTGCTGTATTAAGTACTCACGAAAAATAGGAATCTACAGAAACATGCTCAAGACTGAAATATACACTTACGGAATTTTATCTAGAGAAGAAGAGATTGCGGTAAGGAATTTATCTGTGACCTCGATCAGACGTGTAATGGACTCAGACAATAATGCTTTGACTTCTTCATGCTTTAGAGCCTGTTCTGTAGTCACGTCATAAGGCAAACCACTGAAATACAAACACTTTATATATATACACGTCTACGTACATCATCTGAAACATTTTTTACAATTTGTATATTCTCATCTTCATCTAAGAATCCAGAGCCCTTACAAATTGGAAAGGGGAGAACTTACTTAATATATCATATAACATTTTTGAACAAGTTTTTCTTTTATATCACGAATGTAATGTTTTACTAGTTACCCTTAAGAATGCTGAATCGAACCGGAAACAGTTATATCACATGATGGAAACAGCTGATCATCCTTGTGTGCTTTTATGCTACACATTATAGCTCAGGTTCAAGATTTAATGACATCAGTTGGTAAGCAAATGTAAACAACAGAGCATAGTTCAAAACATCAGGAAAACATTTCTGGGTCATATGTCTAAACTTTAACAATTTTCATTTTTTGGGGGGGGGGGGGGGGGTTTAATTTTAAAAATGTTATATAACATATACCACATGGCTTCTTGGGTGACTATAACAGAAATATTTGCCCCTCAGTGACAGAAAAGCCCTGGCCTGGAGTGTTACGTCACCCTCTGCCTTCGGCATCAGGCGACATAACACTCCAGCTTTTCTGTCACCTTAGGGCAAATATTCTAGTATGTCACCCTCTAAGCCATGTGATATATGCATAATATAACATTTTTGAAGAAGTTTTCCCATGATATCACAAATATGATATTTTTATCCATATGCCCTGAAAAACTGCTGAATCACGCCGGATATAGTTATATTACACCGGAAACAGTTATGTTGCCCTCCTGAACACCGTTATATTCCCTCGCGTGTAATCATTCTGCATATTAATTAAATCGGGTTCGAAATTCACAGAGGCAGTTGCTAAGCAAATGTAAACAGTTCCGCGAAAATGAAAATGTCTGGAAAACGTCTACGTTTTTTTTATGTTCATTTAAATTCAGAGGAACTAGATAGTTTGATTGAGGAGAAAAATTCCGTAAATACAACAAAAGTTATAAGCACAAGTGTCAGCGTGCTGAAAACATTCTGCAATGAAACGACGGAATATTTCGGAATTATTTATAGAGGAAGAGAAATCAGCCTTCATAACTTTCAGCTGTCCCCCGTTATCATTTTAACAACAATAGTGTTAATGTTCCTTAGCATTATTATTGAAACAATTGGTACCCACCAATCAACTATTTAAAAAACAATTTGCATGTTTTTTCCAGATATTTACACAAGTCCATAGTCTTCAATACATATGTCCGATTTTGGTTTTTTAAAAATGTTATATACCATATATTACATGATTTCTCGGGCAACAATACCAGAATATTTGCCCCTCGGTAACAGGAAAGCCCTGGAGTGTTATGTCGCCCTCTGCCTTCGGCATCGGGTGACATAACACTCCAGGGCTTTCCTGTCACCTCGGGGGCAAATATTCTGGTATGTTGCCCTCGAAGCCATGTAATATATGTATAATATCTACAACACTTCCTTGGTATATCACCTTCATGTCATGTACTAGCTTCTCATATTGCTCTATTGCAATCTTATTACCCAGTCATTCTTCTTAAGACCTTGACCTAGCTAAAATGACCTTGAGTCAAGGTAACAATCACATATTTTGGGCACGGAAAATTTCAAAAAACTCTTTTTGAAAAAGTACATTTATTAACTGCTAGAGTTCTTTAGTTACCAAGTTATGGCCCGCAAGTTTCCCTCTCAATGACTTTGACCTTGGCAAAATCGCACTTGACTTTAGCTGTGACAGACCTGATTTTGTTGATGACATAACTGTAATCTGTGTACTTACCTGGCTTTGTTGAGGACATACCTGTAATTTGTATACTTACCTGGCTGTGTTGAGGACATACCTGTAATTTGTATATTTACCTGGCTTTGTTGAGGACATACCTGTACTTTTTATATTTACCTGGCTTTGTTGAGGACATACCTGTACTTTTTATATTTACCTGGCTTTGTTGAGGACATACCTGTAATTTGTGTACTTACCTGGCTTTGTTGAGGACATACCTGTAATCTGTGTACTTACCTGGCTTTGTTGAGGACATACCTGTAATCTGTGTACTTACCTGGCTTTGTTGAGGACATACCTGTAATTTTTATATTTACCTGGCTTTGCCTGTTGAGGTCTCTGTCTGGTTGATCCAGCTTTTGTACACTTCTACTGGGTTGGTGTTAATCTTCATGTGTTTATCTTCAATCACCTCATTTATCAAAGGGTTCAACATCTCTCTAAGAGAGTTCTGTCCCCTTTGATTTCTGTAAGAATAAAAGTCATATTTATATTGGTGATGTCCACTTTACAAATCAGAATATCTTTAACAACTATTTAGTACAAAAATCATTTAGACAGATAAACTGATTTCATTTAATTGATACAATTAATAATGTAAAATGATTATTCACAGCAACATTATTTTATCTCTTTTACTTCAGTAACTAGCTAGACGGGTTTTCCAAACACTCAACTTATACTGAAAGCATCATTAAAATGATTAGATACAGTAATTTATATTAAGTATATAAATATAGTAATTATGTGCTTGTTCTTATTACATGTAGTTGTTTAAATGATCAGTATGCGATATTTTTCAACTACAATGTGTTTTGATACATCCCCTTAAACTTCTAATACACATAATTTTTGACAGATAAATAGCTGATTAAATATGTACAAAGAATACATTGTTGTGTGTACATTTAATTAGTATTAAATAAGGTTGTACAACCCCCAGTATCATCAAGTAGTCAATCATACACCTAATTTTACAACTAATGTTTGTTCACAAAATCTTGTCCGACACAGAGATAGTAAACAACTTATCATATTATAAAAATGGATTTATGGGTAAAATTGCATTTTTTTCTTTAAAAATGTGCCTGTCCTAATTCTAATATTTTTTTCTAAGCTGAAAAATGCATCAAAAGCTGTATGCTTGAGGTATTTAATAAATATTTCTATAATTCTTTAATCTGTACAAGCCCAATAATATATCCAATTGTGTATTTCAGTATGTCATATTTCAAATAAGTATTGTCTTGTATGGTATGCAAAAAAGCTAATATAAGGCCAAACTTATGCCTTCAAAATATCTAACAATTTTCAAAATAAGTAATCACATTTTTACAAATCCTTCCAAATCACTGAAAAAATAATATGAATTTAATCATATCTGAAAAAAATACATAACATCTGGGGGAAAAAACAGTAAAGTTGTATTTATAGAAGATTCTTTATCTTTGACTGTAAGGTGCAGATATCAAAACAACAAAATTGGACCTCTTCTTTTTTTCTTTTGTTTTATACAAAAATAAATAAATAAATAAATAAATAAATAAATAAATAAACAAAAACAAAAACAAAACAAAAGGAAAAAAAAAACAAAAACAAAAACAAGTAAAGTGAAATTTGAGTTATAAGACATTCAACTTAGTTCTGTGACTATAATAACTTTATTATTTTTTTAAAACTCTAGCTAAAAAATAGATATTTTAAATCAAATATACAATAGTTTATGATGCATTATTATATTCTGGTCATCATCATCAAAACTTCATTTCTCAAGACATTTCAGTTTTGACCAAATTCTTAACCAAATAGATCTCTTTGATAAACATCCTATTTAAAACCCTTCCAGGTCAAATTTGTCTTTCTTCGGATATTGTGTTAATGTGACTAGACTCAAGTTCAACAGTGAATTTTTGTTACAAGAATCTATAGGTTTTATCATAATTGAAAGTGAGGAACTATAGTACCTTAAGAATCAGAACTCTGTATGCATCTATATATAACAGAAGATTTCAGAGAAAATTGATATTGGCTGATAGAAGAATTCAAATATGTGACTATTTCCACCTGGCTGTATTAGAAGAATAGATCTCGGGCAATCTGCAACAAAGCTAAAGACTATACAACCCTGAAGAAACTCCTCATCAAGTACATTAATCCATGTTTACAAGAACTAGAATACATTATGACAAATAAATGCCATTTTAACAAAAGTTTGCAACTCATTATGCTATTTTGATAAATCACTTGGAAAAAGATTCTACACGTAATTAAATGACAAAAAATATGAATGCCAAGAAATCTATCTAGAACATTCTTAACCCCCCTCCCCACATGTTCCTTCCTGTGATTTAGACTACTTCTTTGAAGAGATATGAAAATTTAACTCATGTTCAAAGCTTCTTCCCAATATGTGATATTTTCTAAGCAACTCCAATCACTGACCAAGTCAAGTCTGCCATGGCTTCCTATATCCACTTCCCCAAGAATAACTTAAATGAACAAGATGTGTTTGTGAAAGACTGATGCCCCCATATGGCAGCTTATGGTCGTTATAGTTTTTCAAAAAATGGTCAACTCTAAGGCCAAGATCATGAGTCAAAAATGTTGGTGCCCAAAGAAAGGTCTTGTCACAAGGAATACATGTGAAACATAAAAGCATAGCACCAATCATTCAGAAGGTATGGTCAAGGTTAAAAGTTTTTCAGAAGTAGGTCAAACTCTATGGTCAAGGTCACAAGGTCTAAAATAATGGTACCAAAAGAACCAAGGAATACACATGTGAAATATAAAAACCCTAGCATCAATCATTCAGATGTTATGGCCAAGGTTAAAGTTGGTTAAAGTTTCACAAAAATAGGTCAAACTCATCCTGGGGTCAAAAATGTTGGTACCCAAAGAAAAGTCCTCTCACAAGCAATACACATGAGAAATATGAATGCCCTAGCACCAACCATTCAAAAGTTATAAGTAAGGTTAAAGTTTCTGGGGACAAATAGATTAACAGACAATTATGGACAGACTGACCAAAAACTTTATGCCCCCAATCTCTGATTGGGGAGGAGGGGAGGCATAAAAAGTCAACAAATTTTCTTTAAGAACAATGTTACCCAGAGATTATTTTTAAAAAACTCTGTAGCCACATACTGTAAAAGCACAAATATTCGTTGGGGATTTATTTTCGTTTATTTCGTTGTTAACAATTATCAACGAAATTAAATCCCACACTGAATTTTTATATGACTATATATAGAATAGGGTTACTTTCGAAACAACAAATTTTAATGCCCACGAAACCTTCTTAGATGACAAAACAACGAAATTTTATCCCCACGAAAATTTGTTCTTCTACAGTATATACAGAATCTCTACATATAAATGACTCACTAAGGAGAGAGTAATCCAACTTAAAATCTACCAGTTCAACAGCAATGCAAAATCAAAACTTATGTCAAAGTTACCAGGAAAATTGTGAGGGAATCGTAGCACAACACTAATGTGATATTCATTAAGAGAAGCAATTTCATGAATATAAAAGGTGTGTTACTGTTGCTTGAGATATTTACCTGTTAAATCCAACGATCATTTTAACAACCAAAGGGTTTCCAGTGACAAAATCACTCATTTTGTCTACCTTAGATCTGAAAAAGAAAAAAAAAATGATGCTAAAAAAAATGACATGAAAAGGGAAAAATAAGCCTCACAATTAATTACTAAAAATCAATTACAAATCTTGTACACACTGGTTAGCTGCAAGAAGTAAAACAGTAAAAAATATTCTCAGTAAATTTGCTCAATTAACACATTACTGAAAAAATTAATAAATTCTTATCAGAATAAATAAAGATTTAACATCAATAATTACCTTAAAAATACTAATAATATACATCAAATTACAGAGGTCAAACAGAATGAATAATTTTTCTAAATAAAAGTTAGGGCTGTCTTTCAAAAGACAGAGAAAACATTGTACTTCATATAAATCTTTGCTGTGTATAAACACAGAACCTCTCCCTGAATTGTCCCTGACTTTCTGTTTATAAAAAGTCAACATGGTTAAGGCAAACCTGGTAAATCCCAAGGTTCTACAGTATAGAGATTAAGAAAATGAAAATAACACCAAGAAAAAAAATCACACACACTCTCTAATATAGAAAGAGGGGTAATATTTCAGAATTTTAGATCTATCTCCCAAGAACATTCTTACTTACAGACTTCATTAATGTGATTTTGTGAAATGACAAGAAGTTGTGATGAAACCATAACTGATGTATCATAGTGCCTCAAGATTTGGTAATCTGTATGTGTCAGGGGTGTCTCAAGATTTGGTTATCTGTGTGTCAGGAGGTCATAAGATTTGGTTATCTGAATGTGTCAGGGGTTCTTCAAGATTTGGTTATCTGTATGGGTCAAGGATGCCTCAAGATTTGGTTATCTATATGTGTTAGGGGTGCCTCAAGATTAGGTTATCTCTATGGGTCAGGGGTGTCTCAAGATTTGGTTATCTGTATGGGTCAGGGGTGCCTCAAGATTAGGTTATCTGTATGGGTCAGGGGTGCCTCAAGATTTGGTTATCTGTTTGTGTCAGGGGTACCTCAAGATTTGCCTCAAGATTTAGTTATCTGTATGTGTCAGGGGTGCCTCAAGATTTGGTTATCTGTATGTGTCAGGAGGTCATAAGATTTGGTTATTTGAATGTGTCAGGGTAGCCTCAAGATTTGGTTATCTGTATGTGTCAAGGATGCCTCAAGATTTGGTTAGCTGTATGGGTCAGGGGTGTCTCAAGATTTGGTTATCTATATGTGTCAGGGGTGCCTCATGATTTGGTTATCTGTATGTGTCAGGAGGTCATTAGATTTGGTTATCTGAATGTGTCAGGGTAGCCTCAAGATTTGGTTATCTGTACCTATCAGGGGTGCCTCAAGATTTGGTTAGCTGTATGGGTCAGGGGTGTCTCAAGATTTGGCTATCTGTTTGTGTCAAGGATGACTCAAGATTTGGTTATGTGTATGGGTCAGGGGTGTCTCAAGATTTGGTTATCTTGATGTGTCAGGGGTGCCTCAAGATTTAGTTATCTGTTTGTCTCTGGGGTGCCTCAAGATTTGGTTATGTTTGTCTCTGGGGTGCCTCAAGATTTGGTTATCTGTATGTGTCAGGGGTGCCTCAAGATTTGGTCATCTGTTTGTGTCAGGGGTGCCTCAAGATTTGGTTATCTGTTTGTGTCAGGGGTGCCTCAAGATTTGGTTATCTGTTTGTGTCAGGGGTGCCTTGGTTATCTGTTTGTGTCAGGGGTGCCTCAAGATTTGGTAATCTGTTTGTGTCAGGGGTGCTCAAGATTTGGTTATCTTGATGTGTCAGGAGGTCATAAGATTTGGTTATCTGTATGGGTCAGGGGTGCCTCAAGATTTGGTTATCTGTTTGTCTCTGGGGTGCCTCAAGATTTGGTTATCTGTATGGGTCAGGGGTGCCTCAAGATTTGGTTATCTGTTTGTGTCAGGGGTGCCTCAAGATTTGGCTATCTGTTTGTCTCTGGGGTGCCTCAAGATTTGGTTATCTGTTTGTGTCAGGGGTGCCTCAAGATTTGGTTATCTGTACGTATCACGGGTGCCTAAAGATTTGGTTATCTGTACGTATCACGGGTGCCTAAAGATTTGGTTATCTGTACGTATCTGGGGTGCCTCAAGATTTGGTATCTGTTTGTGTCAGGGGTGTCTCAAGATTTGGTTATCTGTTTGTGTCAGGGGTGCCTCAAGATTTGGTTATCTGTTTGTGTCAGGGGTGCCTCAAGATTTGGTTATCTGTTTGTGTCAGGGGTGCCTCAAGATTTGGTTATCTGTATGTGTCAAGGGTGCCTTGGTTATCTGTACGTGTCAGGGGTGCCTTAAGATTTGGTAATCTGTATGTGTCAGGGGTGCCTCAAGATTTGGTAATTTGTTTGTGTCAGGGGTGTCTCAAGATTTGGGTTATCTGTTTGTGTCTGGGGTGCCTCAAGATTTGGTTATATGTTTGTGTCTGGGGTGCCTCAAGATTTGGTTATATGTTTTTGTCTGGGGTGCCTCATGATTTGGTTATCTGTATGTGTCAAGGGTGCCTTGGTTATCTGTATGTGTCAGGGGTGCCTCAAGATTTGGTAATCTGTATGTGTCAGGGGTGTTTCAAGATTTGGTTATCTGTATGTATCAGGGGTGCCTCAAGATTTGGTTAACTGCATGTGTCAGGGGTGTTTCAAGAGTTGGTTATCTGTATGTTTCAGGAGGTCATAAGATTTGGTTATCTGTGTGTGTCAGGGGTGTCTCAAGATTTGGTTATCTGTATGTGTCAAGGGTGCCTTAGTTATCTGTATATGTCAGGGGTGTCTCAAGATTTGGTTATCTGTATGTTTCAGGAGGTCATAAGATTTGGTTATCTGTGTGTGTCCGGGGTGTCTCAAGATTTGGTTGTATGTATGTGTCAGCAGACCTGTTTACCCATATTGTTGTCTCTCCATATTTTTTATTAGATTTGTCAGTGAGGTTTGACATTTGCCCGTAAGATTTCACTTTCCATCCATTTTGCACATACAACTAGAGAAACCACCGCGTTTTTGGCAACCCGACATCACTTAAGTGTTTGCAATCTTTCTTTTTTAGTGATTAAAAAGCGTCAAACTGAGACAGATCATAACGAAAACTAACTGCTAAAATCCAAACGAACGGATTTCGGATTTTCCGTATTTTCATTAAAGCAAAACGTGAGACGTATTATGGACTCAAAATCAGTAAAAAATACGGCGAAATCATAAGAGTAAACAGGTCTGTGTCAGGGATGTCTCGAGATTAAGATCACTAATACGTGATTTGTAAATGTTCTTGGCTTTCATGTTTTGACTATCATGCAGTGTTACATTTATTGATGTGTATTATATACATGTTTTATCTGCCAGGGTTACTTTTATTGATGTGTATTATACATATGTATATAAGAAGTGATCAAAAAAGTACATGAATGAAAATGATATTTAAAATTAAGTGAAGAATAGCACATTCCTTCCAGATTTCTTGTGTTTTGATCTCTGAATACTGTGATTCCATTGATATTTGTGGGCATCAATTTTCGTGGATTTAGTGTAATTTACAATTTTGAGGATACATAAATTTATGGATAATGGTCATACCAATTTTGTCACTTTTTTTTACTTAATTTTTTCTCCTTGTATGATATTAATGCTATTTTAAAGCCAGAACCTTCAAGTTTTACAACATATACAGTAATAAATAGCTAAAAACAATTATGTGTATGAACACTCTTCAATTTATTATTTAACTTAATTAATCTATATTGAAAAAAAAAACCTTGAAGGAATACTGTAAACCAACTATTATTCGCGCCAACTTTTATTCGCGATTCGTCAGTTTGAAATCAATCCGTGACAATTAATTTTTACGACTGAGGAAACATTCTCTGTAAATACAAAGCAAAATAAATGGTTCGCGGCGATTAATATTCGCGAGATAAAGTAGGTCGTGAAACTCGTGAATATTTCTAGCATGTGAATAAAAGTTGGTTTATAATGTGAGAAATTTCACATAGCGACTCCATTGCAAGACTCTTGAGTTTGATAAAAACAGTAGCTGATGTTGAAAAAAATAGTTAAAATCTCTGTTCTTAGCTTAGTTATTCTCAGCTTCATACATTTATTTCACAAAATGTCAGATCATGATTTATATATCAAAATATCTTTTATTTGTATTTTATCATGATTAAAAATGTGAAAGTAAACCTATTGTGTTATTGTGTTTGGGTGTGTGGGGGTGGGTGAGGTGTGGGGTGGGGTAAGGAGTTGTTTATTATAAATCTAAATGGAGGCACCAAATTTCGATGAACATTGATTTTGTGGATCCACTCAACATCATAATCCATGAAATTGGTGTTCAACAAATAATGATGAAATCACAGTAAGTAAATGTCCAGTTTATCATGCTATTAATCAAGAAGCTGTCTATATGGACTAGCACAAGTGCACTGCTCCGTTCATTTTGATTTCAATCTGAACCTAGTGTTGGCTAATGTGCACTATAGTCATCTCTGTTTTAATTGATATTACACTGGCATGCTAAGCATCATGGTCTTGATAAGGAATAATCAGGTGACATGGCTGAACTGGAGCATGAAGAGAATAGGTGACTACTATCAGAAAAAGTTACTTCTATCAAGTCTATATACTGGTCTCAACACCATGCTTGAAATATCTGAAAGCATGAAGACTTCTTAAAAAAAAATCCTAAATTATGTAAGCAAGGAGGTGCAAAATGTATATTCCATATGCTAAATCTAAATTGTTTAAAAAATATTCACAAGTCCATTCAAATGAAAGCATATATGATGAATTTAAGTCTTCAAACTTTCAGCTTCCACTAGAAAAAAAAATTTAAAAATCACTTGATATCTAGTTATATGGCATCCAGAATTCAGTTGATGTGTCTAATGATGTATGAATAAAAGTCAAAACACATCCACAAGGCATGGTCATACTTACATTCGACTGTAGCATTCAAATGAAATAGGAGTCATTAAACATTTACCAAAGGTTACAAATAATGATAATTATCTAAATCACATACAAAAAATTATACTGACAGAAAAAAATCAGATGAATGACATGCATCTGGCTTGTCTCATGCGATTAGTTAAAAATGAAATTAAACAAAATATATGTATGAATTTTTATGATTCATAAGATTAAATGCATGTGCTGTTTTCAAGAAAAAGGTGCCTTGAATAATCATAAAGAACATTTCTCAGAAAGTTTGATGTTATGTTCATTATATCAATCTAAAAGATTTATCCAGTAAAAAAAGTGTAATATGTTCTGCAACCAAAAAAAAAAAAAAAACTTTCACATACTCCACAACATTGCTTTTGGGTGTTGTTTAACCTGTGACCTCTAAATACATGTATAACTTTGACCCAACATAAATCCATGACAAAGAAACATCCACACCTATTGTTAAATGTAAGTCTCTAAACTGGTCTACATGGCATAAACGAACCTTAAAAAAATCCCCAATGTAAAAATAAACTTCGCTATAGATTTTAACATCTTTTGTCTGAATCAACTAAGATTCTACAACTAACTATTATCTATCTATAATCACAAACAAGTACGGAAGTCCCCCCACTTTCTCTTCATCTATCCCAGTCCATTGTGCTACACCTCTCTAACTCCCACCAACACTACTCCATCTTTTGTCTGAATTAACTCTTCCCACTCCATTGTGCTATACCTCTAACTCCCACCAACACTACTCCATCTTTTGTCTGAATTATCTCTTCCCACTTCATTGTGCTATACCTCTAACTCCCACCAACACTACTCCATCTTTTGTCTGAATTATCTCTTCCCACTTCATTGTGCTATACCTCTAACTCCCACCAACACTACTCCATCTTTTGTCTGAATTAACTCTTCCCACTCCATTGTGCTATACCTCTAACTCCCACCAACACTACTCCATCTTTTGTCTGAATTATCTCTTCCCACTTCATTGTGCTATACCTCTAACTCCCACTCAAACTATTCCATATTTTGTCTGAATTAACTCTTCCCACTCCATTGTGCTATACCTCTCCATCTCCCACCCACACTATTCCATCTTTTACCTGAATTAACTTTTCCCACTCCATTGTGCTATACCTCTCCAGCTCCCACCCACACTATTCCATCTTTTGTCTGAATTAACTCTTTCCACTTCACTGTGCTATACCTCTAACTCCCACCCACACTACTCCATCTTTTGTCTAAATTAACTCTTCCCACTCCATTGTGCTATACTTTTAACTCCCACCCAAACTATTCCATCTTTTGTCTGAATTAACTCTTCCCACTCCATTGTGCTATACCTCTAACTCCCACCCACACTACTCCATCTTTTGTCTGAATTAACTCTTCCCACTCCATTGTGCTATACCTTTAACTCCCACCCAAACTATTCCATCTTTTGTCTGAATTAACTCTTCCCACTCCATTGTGCTATACCTCTCCAGCTCCCACCCACACTACTCCATCTTTTGTCTAAATTAACTCTTCCCACTCCATTGTGCTATACTTTTAACTCCCACCCAAACTATTCCATCTTTTGTCTGAATTAACTCTTCCCACTCCATTGTGCTATACCTCTAACTCCCACCCACACTACTCCTTCTTTTGTCTGAATTAACTCTTCCCACTCCATTGTGCTATACCATTAACTCCCACCCAAACTATTCCATCTTTTGTCTGAATTAACTCTTCCCACTCCATTGTGCTATACCTCTAACTCCCACCCACACTACTCCATCTTTTGTCTGAATTAACTCTTCCCACTCCATTGTGCTATACCATTAACTCCCACCCAAACTATTCCATCTTTTGTCTGAATTAACTCTTCCCACTCCATTGTGCTATACCTCTCCAGCTCCCACCCAAACTATTCCATCTTTTGTCTGAATTAACTCTTCCCACTCCATTGTGCTATACCTCTCTAACTCCACCCACACTTACTCAATTTCTTCCTCCAGAGCTTTTCGGAACAGCTTCAGCAATAGGTACTCCTCTCTCTGATTGGCTCCGTAATTAAACAGCGAGTAAATAACTGCTTCCATAAACTTAGTCATCTTAGTTTGTGGCATTTCAAAGATGAGCTTAGCGAGGTACAATGGATTAGTCTGTAGGAGGTAAAACAGATGTTGGTATGCCTCTAGTCGGTCATGACATGCCTTACTTAAGCCCTTCAGACCTTTTGGCATCTGCATGCTGTCCTCCCGATGTTTAGAGAGCTTCTTGCCATGGGTGACAACATCCTATATTTCAAAGTAAGTAATTACAGAAATATACTACATGCTTAAGTTAATTTCATATAAAATGAAGCAAAATATTTGGTAACAAATTGAAGTGATTAAGTCATAAATTACAAATTTATTTCATTCATTGAAGTATGAAGTGATAAATGTAATTCAATATAAATTCACAGACTAACAACAATAATGTATACTGATCTGTATAGTCTCTTTCCTTCATATTTCAAATTCATTGTTTAAATCTTTCAGATAAACTTTTAATTACGGTAGAAAGACGTAAATACTGTACCTGTAAGGTGACTCTGTTTTTGATGAGTAGACCAATTTTGATGTCCATCTGGTCCAGATCATCTTCCAGCTTTTTAGTGGACTTGATCTCAGCGACCACTTTCTGACGGGTTCTGTGTAATTCTGAAGCAAGGCAAACAATGCTTTAACAAATCAATCTTAAGCTGCCATTTTCTCTATTCGTTAATTACAAAGGTCGAAATCACCTTTCTGTGAGTAATTAAACTGACAAATGATATAATCCAATTTTCTCCTTAACCTAATTCTCAATACGCTAATTCACATAAAATGATCTTGAAGAAGGTTTTGGATAAAGTCATACTGGAGCAAACTTCCCTTTTTAACATCATTGGAAAAAAATGGCCTGGGTGAAAAACATCCCCGTATGCAATATCATCATTCAATTCTGACTACCGTACAACTTCAAATCTGTGAACCATTCCAATCAATAAAATTACATAGATCTATAAATAATGCAGATTGTAATGTTGGGTGTTTGTACAGTTCTTATCCTGTGTGACCAGACAGAGGTCTAGTGTCTTATGTTTGTACAGTCCTTGTCCTGTGTGACCAGACAGAGGTCTAGTGTCTTATGTTTGTACAGTTCTTGTCCTGTGTGACCAGACAGAGGTCTAGTGTCTTATGTTTGTACAGTTCTTGTCCTGTGTGACCAGACAGAGGTCTAGTGTCTTATGTTTGTACAGTTCTTATCCTGTGTGACCAGACAGAGGTCTAGTGTCTTATGTTTGTACAGTTCTTGTCCTGTGTGACCAGACAGAGGTCTAGTGTCTTATGTTTGTACAGTTCTTATCCTGTGTGACCAGACAGAGGTCTAGTGTCTTATGTTTGTACAGTTCTTATCCTGTGTGACCAGACAGAGGTCTAGTGTCTTATGTTTGTACAGTTCTTGTCCTGTGTGACCAGACAGAGGTCTAGTGTCTTATGTTTGTACAGTTCTTATCCTGTGTGACCAGACAAAGGTCTAGTGTCTTATGTTTGTACAGTTCTTATCCTGTGTGACCAGACAGAGGTCTAGTGTCTTATGTTTGTACAGTTCTTATCCTGTGTGACCAGACAGAGGTCTAGTGTCTTATGTTTGTACAGTTCTTGTCCTGTGTGACCAGACAGAGGTCTAGTGTCTTATGTTTGTACAGTTCTTGTCCTGTGTGACCAGACAGAGGTCTAGTGTCTTATGCTTGTACAGTCCTTATCCTGTGTGACCAGACAGAGGTCTAGTGTCTTATGTTTGTACAGTTCTTGTCCTGTGTGACCAGACAGAGGTCTAGTGTCTTATGTTTGTACAGTTCTTGTCCTGTGTGACCAGACAGAGGTCTAGTGTCTTATGTTTGTACAGTTCTTATCCTGTGTGACCAGACAGAGGTCTAGTGTCTTATGTTTGTACAGTTCTTGTCCTGTGTGACCAGACAGAGGTCTAGTGTCTTATGTTTGTACAGTTCTTGTCCTGTGTGACCAGACAGAGGTTTAGTGTCTTATGTTTGTACAGTTCTTGTCCTGTGTGACCAGACAGAGGTCTAGTGTCTTATGTTTGTACAGTTCTTGTCCTGTGTGACCAGACATCTATAAATAATACAGACTGTAATGTTGTTGGGTGTTTGTACAGTCCTTATCCTGTGTGACCAGACAGAGGTCTAGTGTCTTATGTTTGTACAGTTCTTGTCCTGTGTGACCAGACAGAGGTCTAGTGTCTTACCAATTTCTTCAGCATAATCAATATCACCAAATTCCAAAAGATGTACAAATCTCTGAACAACAGGTAATGGGGGGTTGGCTTCATTCACTGAAAAACAAAACACAGTGAGAGAGACATGAAGCTGAGGAGAAGCCAAGAGTTATCTACCTACAAAGCAAGCCTGTATGTACGACTGTTATCCATTTATTGTACACTTAAAATATGAATAAAACTTGCAGATGAAGAGCTTTCTGTTATAAAATGATTTAAAATTGTGGTCATTTCCATCATTTCACTGAAGCACTTTTGTTTAGAAATTGTTTTAAAGAATTCCGTTATGAGGATTTGTAAATCCTGGTTTCAGTGACTTACTGAGTGAGATGTAATCATGTCTGGCCTTGTTGGATCTGAAGTAAGACTGAAGCTTTATAACTGCTGCAACCTATAATACAAACATTAAATCTATAACTTATTTTTAATATCTACCAAATTTGTGAACCTATCAATTTTTTTTTTCTTCAAACCCTCTTTAATTTAAAATTTAAATGTTTGCACATTTTTCAGATTTTTTAAGAGACAAGCAGCTTTACAAGCAATTATATTGTGCTTCTCGACCCCACATGTGTGACATACTGTATGTTTCTTATTATATGGTGCCAGGTTAATATCAAAACAAGGACTACTACTAAAACCATACTTACGTGGTCGTTGAAGAACTTCTTTCTTGTCTGAAATGCCTTTCTAGCTTTTAATCCTCTAAACTGAGCTTGCAGCTGACAAAATAATAAAAAATACAAACATCAGGCTAACTTTAAAATAATGTTTGTGTGCTCTCTCCCGACTCAGGATGAAAAAAATGGGTTGGTAGGTAGGTGAGAAAAAATACTGGTCCAGTGGTTCGAAAGCACTTGTACTTGAAAGTTAAGTAAGTTTACAGACACAGATGTTCACACACTCTTGCTCAGGTGAGCTATAAATTGTACACTACAATTTGTTAAGTTGACACTTTAAGCTACCTTAATAGCAGCATCTTCATTATCTCTCATGTACTGTAATCTATCTTGGTACTTCTTCCTCTGCAATACCATCTTCCATTTTGACTGAAATGTCATCATCATACTCACAGATTAATCTAATAATCTTTGGCAATATATTTATATGATCTGATCCTTTTTTATAAAGTTTGGGCAATAGAAATAACTCTTGAATCTTTAGGATCAATAAAGCTGTTCAATAAATTGTGATTATAGCCCAAAGTTTTAATTTCTCTTCTTTAGCTGAAAATTTCCCCTCTAACAATTATTTCTAGGCTGTATACCTGGATCTTTAGAATAAGAGGTAGCTGTCGCTTCATAAAGTCAAGCCTCTCCTTATATGCCTTCCTGGCCTGGTAACCACGGTAAGTCGACTGGATCTTCACTACCAGATTTTCATTTGACTGCAGGAAAAGTTCTCTGTCATGTGCCGCTGTCACATCAGAAACGACTCGCTACAGAACAGCAAAATCAGAGACCGTCTGAATTATCTACACATTGTGAATGTTATGGATGAAGAATTATACACTGTTCATAAAATAATGTGGATTGGGAAAATAACATGATATTCTTTTTCTTGTCACTTTGTTCAAGATTCCTCATTTTTTGGCAAAATTAAATCAATAGTGAATTAATTCATAATTAAAATATTTAGCACAAGGTACATGCCTATGAAGTGAAATTAAAACCATCACAATTGGTACATATGAAACAATCACGAAATTTTAGCACTGTGGAATTAAAGCAACTTGCAGTATATTTGGGTACATTCATGCATACTTTTAACATTTACATAGCCTAAAGGAGTTGACAATTAACTCAAGTGTAACATCAAATTTACTGATAAGTTTCAATTTCCCTTTCTATATAACTTTCATAGAGAAAGAAAGACATATATTAATTTCCCTTTACCTGTCCATACTTAAAACATTCCTTCAAAAGATACGGTATGTTTGCAGGACTGCAGCTTTATACATGTATTTCCTCCATGTTTGCAGGTCTGTACAACTTACCTGTATTTCCTCCATGTTTGCAGGTCTGTACAACTTACCTGTATTTCCTCCATGTTTGCAGGTCTGTACAACTTTCCTGTTTTTCCTCCATGTTTGCAGGTCTGTACAACTCACATGTATTTCCTCCATGTTTGCAGGTCTGTACAACTCACCAGTATTTCTTCCTTGTTTACAGGTCTGTACAACTCACCGGTATTTCCTCCTTGTTTACAGGTTTGTACAACTCACCAGTATTTCTTCCTTGTTTACAGGTCTGTACAACTCACCAGTATTTCCTCCTTGTTTACAGGTCTGTACAACTCACCAGTATTTATTCCTTGTTTACAGGTCTGTACAACTCACCGGTATTTCCTCCTTGTTTACAGGTTTGTACAACTTACCTGGATTACCTCATTTACAGGTCTGTACAACTTACCTGGATTTCCTCCTTGTATGCAGGTCTGTAAACTTTTCCCATATTTTCTCTTTGTTTACAGGCATGTACAGCTTATCTGTATTTCTATTTGTTACAGAAATATACAACTTACTTGTATTTCCTCTTTGTTTACAGGCCTGTACAGCTTTTCTGTTTCTCCTTCTTGTTTACAACTCTGTACAGCTTACCTATATTTCCTCCTTGTTTGCAAGCCCGTAAAACTTACCTGTACATGTATTTCCTCCTTGTATGCAGGTCTGTACACTTCCCATATTTCCTCCTTGTTTACAGGCCTGTACAGCTTATCTCTATTTTCTCTTTGTTTACATGCCTGTACAGCTGATCTGTACTTCCTACTTGTTTACAGAAATATACAACCTACTTTATTTGCTCATTTATTTAAAGACCTGTTCAGCTTACCTGTATTTCCTCCTTATTGAGGAGTCCATGATCTTTGACCACACTTTCTGGACGTGACCATTTATACTCCTTTGTGTGTGTGTTGTAGTAGAACTTAGATCCATCCTTCAGTCTGTTCATCATCCAGCCACTCCCACTCTCTCCTGAAAACAAAATACATTATAACTTTACAACATGGTAAAAAAAGATATGGCAACATATTACTATAGACTTATCATTACTATAAAGGAGATATCACCTACTGGAAACAAGATCTGCATTTTTTATCTTTTTTTAAGCAACAGCTTGACAAATTATCACTTTAGTAATTTAGAGATTTTAACAATATTAGCCATGATTATTTTATTTGCAAATTTCTTAGAATTATGCACATCATCCTTTAATCACCATTTGGAAAATATGCAAGTGGATTCTGTTAATGAAGTTTACCAACCACCTACCTCTAGAGTAAAATACTCCAAAACATCAATGTGTATGAAACACCTTTTTATCAGGATTACCTACATAATATGAACAAACCCTTTGATTTCAAGATCCCTTTCAGTCCCCTATCCAAACCTTTTATTTCCTATAACCTTGACCCCATTGGCCTTTTCCTCCATTACCTTGACATTCCTTCATATAATCTTGACCCCACTGGCATTTTCCTCCATTACCCGACCTTCCTTCATATAACCTTGAACTATCTAACCTGCTAAATCTCTTTCTCCTCTTATCTAGCTTCCTTTATTTTTTTAAGAACTACCATAACATTCTTCTCCCCTTATCTTGAGCCCCCCCCCTTTAATTTTCCTCCTCCCTTTGCTTTCTTCTGATTTCTCTAGATATTACCTGACCCTTTCTTTCTCCTTGCTGTTACCCCTACACTGCTTTCAATGATTCACCCCCCTTTTCCAGTTTTATCTTGATTTTTTTCAACTCTTTTTACCAAGAACACTCCCCTCTTTAATGAAGTACTTTCTCTCCTAACTAGTCTTGCTCTATATTTATCTTAACCTCTCCTCTCTTCCTCTTCTTACAATGAACCCTTTCTTTATATACTTTTTCTCCTCTCTAGCTTTCTCTAGGTTTACCTACACCCTCCCCTATTTACCATGCTCTTTTTTCTCCTCCCTAGCTTGCTGAAGTTTTTCTAGGTATGTTTCCTTGCAGTCTGGGATTACACTGTGGATGGCCAGCTCTGAGGTAGCCATGCTCTCTAGGAGTTTGTCTCCATCATGTTCATCTACTGCTGTATTAACATTCTCCACTCCTTCAGATACTGATAATAAAGAGAAAACACATTCCAAAATATAGATTTATGGATGAGGGGGGAAGAGATGGTTGCCATGTACAATTTAACTGACATGTAAATATTTGCAAATGTCTATAGAGCATAGAAAGACCGACAAAGTAGCTGAAAAAATGGTCTTAAGAAGTCTTTTTCAATAACATATCCATTTTTTTTTTTTTTTACATTTAAGTCCAAATTGGGCATCTTTGTTGGCATTGTCCACTGCAGCCTGAATTTCCTCTAGCCACAGCTCCATTTCTTCATCATGACTCTCCTGAAATAAGGAGTACAACACTACATTATGAGAACCAAGTATTGAGACAAAGCAGTAGTCAGATCAAAGCATTCACCTTCCTCCCAGGACTTTTAAGAAATAAAACTCACATAATAACAAAAAAGGGTGGAAATTTACAGTAAAATTTTTCTAAACTGAATGTTTTATACTCCAAAATCTTGCCTATTGCAAGAGGGAGAGGACTACTTAAGTTTTTAGAACTTATGTCAAATCCTGTTGACATATATTGTCAATAAAATACATTTAAAACAAAACAAAGTAATTTTTAGTCCCTTTCTAAAATCCAATTGTTTATAATGTTGTCTAATCTGTCTAATTTCTATGGAACCAATGGTATCCAGATTAGACAAGTTTTACCGTATTTCATCTGGAATGTTACCTCAGACTTCTTATTCTTCTCCCGTACAAGAAGGACGTGATAACGGTAGTCTTGGGCTTCCATCACATCCTGAAGTTTGGCCTCAGGGCTCTGCAATGCCTCTAACGTTATCTTAGGATCCCCCTTTTCTATGATTTGGTTTATGTGTCTCAGTGCTTCAATTCCTATAACGATTACAGAACAAATTTCATAGGATTTTAAACTGTCTTTAACCTTTTCTCCATTCTTCTTCTGTCTGTACAGGGTTCAACACTAACTTTTTAAGGCTTTAGTCCGGCCGGACTAGTACTTCTTTACTTTTACTAGTCCGCACGCGATTTTATGAGTCCGTCAAAAAAAAAAAGTTTTTAAACATTAATTTAATGTGACAATTAATATACGTTTTATACTTTTTTTGAAATAAACAAAGCATTTACGTGAAATATATTATTCCACAGATTCATTGAAATCTCGCAATCAGCCATCGTCGCAAGCCACGGGTTTTGTGTCCATTCTATTTGAGGAAATAGAATGGACACAAAACCCGTGGCTTGCGACGATGGCAATCAGCAAGTACGATCGTATTATCGATCTCGTTTTTTTTTTTTTTTTTGTCTTTACATTACATCCAAAACGTCCAACATCTTTCTTTAAAGTGTCATACTGAACGAAAAATAAAGCGCGGAATTGACTCGGAATTGCGTAACTACCCGTCAAAAGCTAAAAATCTAAAAATAAATGCGGGGTTTTCTAGTAAAAGTTGTCGAGAATCGGACATCAGTAATTTATTCATATTGTTTTCCAGAAATTTTTATTGGTCCGCTCGGACTAATTAATCACAGATTTTATTAGTCCGAATGAAAATGTATTAGTCTGAGACTAACGTTAGTGTCGAACCCTGTCTGTACTCATAATGTTCATGTACAAATGATTTCAGAGGAAAAAACTTAAAACATTCTGCAGCAGAAATAAATATGATACTTACGCTGATGTTCCTCAGTGACTTGCTGGTTGACCTGATCTATACATGAGCAAATCTCAAAGTGGGTCAGTAGGTCACAGGGACTCTAAAACACAAACATTCTTTTAATATCCCTAGCATCCTATGAAAAATATACCATTACTTTATTTTCTTTTATTTTTTGTGAACTCTTTTATTAACAGAAAATCCAAAGCTTTGCAAAGATTAAGTAACAATACCATAAAAAGGCAAATATTATAGAATCCTTATTTACGTGAGAACTTAATATTGCGAAATGACTCTTAGACATCAAATCACTAGAACAGTAATTCAGTTGACCTCAAGATTTACATGGATTTTAGGCCCATAAAAATAAAAGCGAGTGTTTTATTCTGCAAGTGATGCTTCTGGTGAAATCACGCAATAATTCTTCGCATATATATTTTATACACATTTTAGCATTATAAAATGTTTCAATATTTATAAATTTAATATTTTCAATACAGCTATATAAATTTAGATATACTTCCACAAGAGTTTGCTAGAAATGACTTACGTCTGATTTAGCTCGTTTACTCTCTTGGAGTAGGATTTGGTATCTATCAGCATTAGTTTCATCCAGGTTAGATATACAGGTCTCTGGATTACGCAGAGCCTCATAGGTCCCCTCAGCATTTCCTATGTCAATGGCTTCATTTATCTTAGCCACTGATGAGAGCACTGAAAATCAAAACAGATGTACCTGAAGCTGACAAAATTTTGTTAATGTAGAGCTGCCAACATCATAAAATGAAGAATCATGAAGGGTCCAAGAGCCACCAAGGCCCTTGGCAGCTGGAGATTTTTGTGATAGCTTCAGTCAATCACCGTTGATTCCATATGAGGCATTTGGCAAATGTGACTATTTGTGTACACATTACATGACGAACTATGGAGAGCTACTGTGTCTTTGTTTGTTGTATACAGTGTACACGAATATGGGTTCTTGTAATTCTTTCGTATTATTTATTGTGTTTAAATCACTGAGATTTCTTTCCCAGATAATATCTTTGTTTTATATATGTCTCATGAAACAAATTTCTCTACTTGTGTGCAAGAAATTGTTTATTTATTGACTGGTTCCCTGACAATGGTTAGTGAGCGCCCTAACAGGAAAACCAATGAAGATGTCTCAGGGAAAACTTTCATAACAAGCTTGAATTTCCTAGTGGCAGCGACTGTAATCAAGGGCAGAGAAACAGTGCTAGTGACAATTTGATAACAATTGTTTCTAAAAAATTATTTTATACATAAATGTTTTAGCAGAGACATTTATTTCCCTTGTTACAGGAATATTAATTCGGTCATGATAAAGTAGACTTTGGAGTCATTCATTTTTTCTATGCGAGATCATACACTATGTTAAAAAGAGGTGAGAGGTTTACACTTGACAATCATTCCTATAAAGGGAATACTTGTTTCCATTTTGTCTACTTTGAAATAATATAGATTGCAAGATAGCACAGAAATGGACAATGAAAATACAAGCACAAACTTCTGATGGAGAAAAACGAGATCAAATAAGAGAAATCATAAGACGTATTTACTCAATCCATAAGCCTTACACCAAAATCTTGGGTTGGCAGCTCTGTTCGGACAAGGTGACTGATGAATGAATATTGAAGGTGTAAATTTGTTTTTTAGGAGATAACAACAGAGGTAACAATAGTAAACCAAAAAGATGTGTTTCTTCATTGAAACCCTCATTTAAACAGAAAACACATTACTGTTAATGTCAATAAAACATGTATCATTTAATATAACTCTACATCATCATATAAAATTACCTCTAACAGCTGCGGCGATCTCATCGTAATCTAACTCTGATTGTTTTTCATCACGCATATTGTGGAACTCTTCAAAATAAAGAGCAGAGGCGTAATCGAACACAGAAGGGAGTTGGGCCCCAGGATTCTGCAGGGCTTTCAGTAACTGCTCTGCGTCACAGCTGTCTATGGCTTCGTTAATCAGCTCTACTGCCTTGGCTTCTGTAATTAAATAATACAGGATTAAAACTTTGTTAAAACTTTGTTGAATGGCTCGGAATACCAAATAGTTCTTATAGCGATAGAAATCTCCTTCCTTCATGTGCCATTTTGAAAGTAAAAGAGCATCACATGTATCAATCAAAATTTTATTAAGAATGGAGAGATGGTTTATTTGATACATTGTATATAAGATACTTTGGAGTATGTACTGCTTAAGGATTTACTTTCAATTGGTGTCAGCGATTTTTTTTCTACCCATTGGGAAAGGGTCTGGTACCGGTTCAATTGGGAAAAATAGCATCGAAGTAGAACAAAGGAGAATTTTCTGTCATTTAAACAAATGAAACATATTTTGCATTTATTCCAATCTCATTACCTATTACACCATGTTTTACAGAATAAACAAGAAGTATTTATTGTTTTTAATATCGATGTCCCTTGTTTTCGCATTTTCATGCTTTCTATCTGTCAAAATGTATGACACTATGCTGTCTTCACCACAGGTCATGCCATATTTCGACCTATCTCTACTTTCGATTTAAGTGGAAGTGAAACAATTAGTCAACTTGTACAATGTTTCATATAAAAAGAAATACAATGTCATCGTAGTCTGTTGCTTGGCAGTTGAATTGGGAATTTTTAGTCTCTAAATTGGGAAATATTACCCTGTTTTGGCATTGGGAATGGTACCGTTTATCGGTACCAGTTATATAGATAAAAAAAAACGCTAGGTGTACATTTTACAGTCAAACCTCGTTATCTTAAATTCAATGGGACCAAGAAATACCTTCGATATATCTGTGGATTCAAGATTTCGAGGGTAAAATACTTAAAGAATATGTGGTTGGGACTTTCAGATTACTTTGACATATCCAAGGTATTCAAGATATCGGTGTTCAAGATACCAAAGTTCAATTCTATATAAGATAAGATTCTTTGCAGTATGTACTGTCTGAGGACTTACTTTGGTATTCTTTGTCAGCATCCAAGTTGGCTTTGTTGACAGCCTGTTGGATCTCCTCTTTCTCCAAGGACACTACTTCATCACTGTTATTATTCTGACACAGAAAAAAGGAAGTCACTTTTTTTGGCTTTGAAATGGTACAATAAAATTTGATGAATAATTTAAATTCATATTTGATTCTAAGCACATTTATTTTTAAACTAATTTTAAATTTACAATATGCCCACCTCTTTAAAATCCCTTAGTTCCTCTAATCGCTGTACATAGTAATCTATGTTTTCATCCTGTACAGCTTTAATGGCTAGACTCGGAGCTTTCAGATTCTGAAGAATGAGATTCCGGTCTCCTTTCAGTAAAGCATCTGTCAGTCTCTCCAACCCCACAACAGCTGAAAGGATTGTAAAGATAAACTTTATAAGAAATACTTTCTTTAAAATATTCATCTTTAAAATATTCAAAAGAAATGTTAGCAATATGTACGTATTCTAATTGCTTTAAAAAATTACCAAATTAATAATCTTTATTAACAAATAATACTGAAGATAAATAATGAAAACCAATTAAAGACTGTAGTGTTAAACACAGCATTGTATTCACACTGTTTATTTACACATATGTCTGAGTATCAATTCATTTCTTCACTTGACAGAGTTTAGTTGGTTTGAAGTAGATAAATCAACTGTTTCCCAACGATGGTTTCACAGCTAAGGACTCGCTTCCTTGAGAATCATGTATGTTTAAATATCTATCCCTTTTTTTGGCCAATTGGAAAAAGACTTTTGCTGCCATTATTTTCAGGATATTTATTAAACACCTGTTTAACAGGAACATTTGCCTTGTAATTATTAAAATGACCAGGCAATGACAATGCTGAATTCACTCCAATATAATCCTCTATTTCTTCTGACCTCCTGTTTACTTTCCTCTATTTTGCCCTTGAATTCCAACTAAGGACCCTTTTTTTAAATTTTTTATTTATTATTGTCTTTGTATACATTGCCTCTGATATCTGACTTATTTAGACTGGTTTAATATGAACTTAGTTAATATTGCCTTTGATTTCTGACTTGTACTTTACTATTGATTTTGTTTCATGACCTGGTCTTAAATATTGCCCTGTATTTCTGACTTTATATTGCCCTGTATTTCTGACTTGGACTGACTTACTTTTGACTTTGTTTATATACTGCCCTGTATTTCTGACTAGGACTGGCTATTGACCTTGTTTATACACTGTCCTGTATTTCTGACTTGGACTGACTTACTTTTGACTTTGTTTATATATTGCCCTGTATTTCTGACTTGGACTGGCTATTGACCTTGTTTATATATTGTCCTGTATTTCTGACTTGGACTGACTTGTTATTGACGATGTTTATATATTGTCCTGTATTTCTGACTTGGACTGACTTACTATTGACTTTGTTAATATTGCCCTGTATTTCTGACCTCGACTGACCTACTATTGACTTTGTTTATATTGCCCTGTATTTCTGGCTTGGACTGACTTACTATTGACTTTGTTTATATTGCCCTGTATTTCTGACTTGGACTGACTTACTATTGACTTTGTTTATATTGCCCTGTATTTCCGCCTGAGTTAGTAATTCATCATATACATCATGTTCATATGTCTCAGGGTCCATACTCTGCAAAATGTCAAAATGGAAAACTTAATATGATTTTACAATAGCTGCTTCTGAATTCTCTATCCATTATTTTCAAAAATTAAATAATTTTACTTTCAACTTGATTTTTAAAATTTTAATCAATATGACAAAATTTCAAGTAATTAAAAAGTAAGAGATGTGTGTGTATTTTAGATTTGCCATAAATGCTTGTAGGATTTTAACACAGAAATACACTGAAGACACTTTTCACATCTGAAAAATGTACCTTGTTTCTGGCAATTTCAGCTTTTGACCTTTTGGCCTCATACAAAGTAAGTTGGTAATTTTCAGGAATGTCTTCAGCCAGATTTACCAACATGGCAGAGGGATTTCGAAGGGCCTTCATTGTTTCTTCAGAATCCTCATTGTCTATTGCTTCATTTATAGCAATAATGGCTGCATGCACTAAAAGCAAAGAATGGACAATAAAATAATAATTCTTCACATTCCTAGATTTTAATAAGATTCTTAAGCACATTTTCTCTTAGGGACATATATACTTCACTTACTAAGATTCACACTTTTTGGCATAAACAATGCCTGTTTAGCATAATAATTCATAAAATATTCAAAAAAAGATTTGATTGCTTTGAATAGTTCCAGAACTTTCTATTCTACAATTTTGATTACAATTGTCACCATTTACTTGACACAAACTACTGATTTTGATAAAGAAAAGTGTTCACAGAAGACAAACAGGATTTTAATTTAAAAAATCCCAAAACTTTCACGACACCATGGATGTACACATCCAACATTGTATATATATCATTTTTAAAAGACGGAGTATCTTCACCACAAGTAAGCTATTATTGATTAAAGATACAACAGATTTCTTAGGAGAGGGATTGTTTACTTTTCTTTGTGTACTTAAGTAATTATCCCCCTTCACTTCAAGGAAACAATACAAATTACCCCCCAAAACTTCAGGCTATCTAACAATGTAAGGTTCCCTATTCTATCACCCTAAAGCAAAGGTGTCATTGAAGAGAAAACACCTTATCTTTGACAAACATTTATACGACAGAGATGAGAAGAGTTGTTAAGTGTCATTTATCTAAGCACAACGAAATTCAATTATCAGAGCTTGAATGTCTCACCACCTTTCTACAAAATAGGAGAGTTTGTTTTTCCGTAATTTTTTAATTTGAAATAAAATCCTATCACAAGTGTTCAAAATGATTAAATAATACTGTAACTTATAATAATGATTGTAAATAACTTACAAGCTGCATCATCAACTGACATCTACAAAGTAAAATAAATAAATATAATTATATTAATTAAAAAAATAAAATAACAGGAGAGCTTAAAAGTGTCTTGCTGTAAATTGCCCCCCCCCCCCCCCCCCCAAAAAAAAACAACACAATGAAAACAAGCTGCTGTTATTTTACAAAATATGCTACCTTCACCTTACTCAATAACGCTAAATTTTAGATCACAACAATTCTTCTGTTGCAATCTTCACTTTAATAACAAAGTTCTGACCATGAAAAAAAAAAAGAACAGTTTTTGATTCTTGGAACTTTCTTGGAACCTTGTATAAAGGCCTTGGTTGAGGATCACACCACACCCCATGGTCACCATATGAAGTACTTAGTACAAACTTCTACTCATCCTGTGAAGTTATGACTTAAACATACTGTGACATCATAAATTTTCGTGGGGGTCTAATTGTTGTTGTTTTTGTGGAATGAAGAGACCCATGAATTCATATCCCCCACAAAATGTGAAAATTGCATCTGCTTTATAATGTTCCTCTTTTAATCAAAAAATCAAATTCCTGTAATATTTCCTCAAATCATGAAAATGTGAACCCCAAGAAAATAAGCAACTTTACAGTACACTTTATACTTCCCAACCCTATGACTTTAACTTAAGTTTAGGGCACTTTCTGGTCACCTGAAACTGTTCTGCTAAATATTTACCTTCTAATATTTCTCCACTATAAAGTTAAGATCCAAACAAGAGTACAGTGTATTACACTGGAGAACTGTGACCTTGACCCAGTCCAGATAACCTTGCATCAGATTCAAGACACTTTCTGGTCATAAAAATAACTGTTTACCCTACTGTCACATAGTAAAGTTTCACAGTAATTCATACCTAGTATCTTATCTTGTTACAATCAAATTTAACTGTTTGAATCTACAACTGGTTACCATAATTTTACATGATCAGAATTCACTGTAGTTTATAACTGATTATTCTAAATTCTTGTAATGTGTTTTTTGTGTGTGTGTGTGTGTACTTTATAACTGGTTAGTCTTATTTCACATAATCCAATTTTACTGTAATTTATAAACGGTTACTCTGATATAACATTCTCAAATATAAAATATTCACCCATATTCTCATAATTCCCATTACAAACTTGGCCTAATTTTTTTCTTCAATTTCCTGATAATGCAGCTCATACTTATATTACATAATAACTGCATTCTTTTATTCATGAATCATATATTTTAAAGACAGACACTTACACAGGGCTAGAAATAATTATTTTTGTTTACTGGTCACTCGGGCTATCGCCTTAAATTCCTACTGGTCAGCTTACTGGTAGTACTTTCACTGTCCCACTGGTCTAGTAGATTTTAAAAAGACTGGCCCAAAACAATAATAATAATAGTAATATTTTTTTTATATTGTGATATTTAGAAGTGCAGCTTAACAAAACAAGAAACAGTAGAAGTTGGGACACACAACCCTGTCAAGTTAACTAGCCCTACTGCATGTGAATGAATTTTAATACGCATCAAAAAAATGCTGACCCAAAAGGGCACAATATGCCCTCTGCAATGTACTAGCCCAGATTGAAAATTCACAGGCCCCAGACCAGTGGGCCATCAATTATTTCGAGCCCTGTTACATGCCTATGTCAAATCCTTAAGAGATAAAAAGAAATCTTAGAAATTTTAATGGTGCTGTAAGTAAGTACCGTTAAACTTTGGTATCTCAAAACACAGATATCTTGCATACCATGGATATGTCTAAGTGATTTGGAAGTCTCAACCACTTATTCTTTATGTATTTTACCCTGGATATCTGGAATGCTTGAATTTTTTGCCAATGGCTTCAAGATAAAGAGGTTTGACTGTATTACGAAATCAAAATTTAGGCCTATTTTGAAAGGGAGGGGGTTCCATTGTTACTAGTTCAGTACCTCGTTTGCTAAAATCCCTCCTATTTTACTAAAGGCAGGCATCTGAATTCCATATTTCTCCAGTTCCTGCTTCATAGCACTGATTTCTTCCTCTACAAACAAAAATACTTTTTTTGGTTGAATTCAAACTTTTTTTTAATATCGAACTTATGTTAGAACTAAGAAATGGTTTACAATAAATTTATAATTTAAGGGGTAAAGATATGGATACAGGCTTAATTACTGCAAAAAAGTCCTTTCTGAACTGTATTTATAATCTCTAGAGACAAAAATTGCCAAATACTTATTTTTACCTGTAAATTGGACTTTGCCATACAAGTCCTCAATCTGTGGAGCAATTCCCAGCTTAAAACAATACAGACTGAAAAAAATGATGATCTTTTAATAAGACAGAAAAAGAGATCAAGCATTATTGCATAATATGAAGGTCAGATGCAGTATTAAAATCATCAAATGTCCATAGGGACAAAAGATGTGGATTATTAGTTGTGATATTTAATATAGTTTTTAATTTTCATGCCAGAGGTATAATTTCATGCATTTGGTGAAAAAAAAATTGTTGATATGTAAATTCTTGAAGAGCTACTTCATTCTAATCTATAATTTATTTATAGTGAAATTTGTAGTGCATTGATAACCTTATTTTGTGGTCTTGTTTAACCACAGAACAATGAAATGGACAACACTAGCAAATCAATGAAATTGATTGGATGATTTTAAATTTTTTTTGATTGGTTACCTGAGTGCATGAAGACAGTAGATGACCCTTGGCATATTTTTTCTGTCATACACATCTGTTGTTTCAGGGTAAAAGATCTTAAAACAAACAGAACAATCAATAAACACAAAGGTATTATCAAACACAATGGCTCTATATAGGACAGGTATGATTATAAAGTTCAAAAAGATGTTCACAGCCTAATTGATAATGCTGAACATTTTTCTTGGAAAGCATTATGTTTGTGGGACAGAGTTATCAAATATGTGCATTATAAAAGAGAACCAGATAATTATTTTTATCCGTGACTGTAAACATGAAACATTAAACAGATCTATTTTTTATGGTAATGACACAGTGAAACCTTGTGATAATTTCTCATGTAATATTGGTAATGACACAGTAAATCCTTGTGACCATTTCTCCTCAATAATTTGTTTACATTTAGATGTGGACCAGACCACCCCGACCAGACTAAGCTCCAGCATCACTAGGAGGGAAATTGTGCCTAATTTACCTTAATTTTATACACCAAGTCAGATACAACTTCCAGTTTTTTTATGTTTGACAGAAAGTCTATGGAGACTTTGTTATGCTACCTAAAGTATGCAAGAATGGGCACAAAAATGGAAAGAAAAACCATTCAACTGAAAAATGTCAGAGATTCACAAAAAAGGATCAATAGATCTAAGTACACCTTTCTGGACTGCAATATTTCCTACTATAAATACAGAGAGAATGTGTGAATAATTCATTAGCCCCCTGCACAGCTACACTACTCAGTGTCATTGTTTTGTGCCTCTGAATACATTAAAATTATTTTACAAACCACATCATCAACACAGCACAATAAAGAGATCTGCTAAATCAAGATTATTTCATGTCAGGTTTTGTTGATATGATCAGAGCAAAAGAATGCAAAATGCCCCCCAAAAATATGAACCTAAATTAAATGTTTTTGTGTAAAATCTTTATTGTCATAACTTTTTTTAAAAGTCCTAGTTTTATTAGTATTAAATTGCTTTAGCAAATTCACATTCATATGGAGTCTGGCCAGGCACTAAAATTGACATATACTCGAGAGATTTTTTTAATACATGTATACAAGTGTTTATTGTCTGTTTTTAATTACTATATTTGAAGATATATATAACACAATTATTTATCACTCCACTTATCTTTAATATGAAAAGAATCAGCCCTTTTGCCTTGATTGGACTTCTTTGGATAAATTTTCGATGGTTAAAAATATTTTTGTCAATTTTACTTTTAAAAAGAAATAATTTTAATCAATGTTCTCCATGAAGACTTGAGGCCATCTTTAAAAAACTGTTTGTTTACCCTCTCCCGAAAATTTTTAACCCCCAGGAAACATTTATTTTTTTAATTCATTTCGAAATTTTTTTTTATCCCATTATTAAGTATTTTAACTTCATATTTGTTTTGATTAATAAAAATTCCACAATTCCACTTACCTATCTACCCTTTTTTCTTATCCTGAGTCCTGAGAGGGGAAGCAAACTTTTATAAAAGATGGCCTTTAATGAACTCTACATTACTTTAATGAACTCTTCATATTTAAATACAAGATATACTGAACATGCTGAGGGGCTATTGTTTGTGCCTGTAAAAAAACATAAGTAATGAAAGATTACAAAGTTCACCTTGATAAATGTTATCTTTAAGGCAAATTTAACACCAATTTGTTTTGTTTTTTTTTTGGTAAGTATGCATCCTGAGATCAATATCCATGCAAGTGTGGCTTAAACAGGACTTATAGTTACATTGGAATGGACCTGCTCCAAAAACTCTAACCTGTTCACTCACCCAGAAAATATATGTCAGATCCAGCATCCGAGCAAATCTGGTAGTGTCCTTCCCTAGATGAATCATCCATGCAAGTTTAATCATATCAGGCCATATAGTTACAGAGCTACTCCAAAAACATTACCCTAGTCACTCATATGGAAAATGTACCGGTAGGTCAGATCCAGCATCAAAAGCAAATCTGGTAGTGTCCATCCCTAGATGGATCATCCATGGGGATTTAGCATAAAAAGTTAAAAAGTGTTTATGAGACTTGAACTTGAAAAGGTATTTCAAAGTGTGTAAATAAAGAAGGGAGTGTGTGTGTTGGGGGGGGGGGGGGGAGGGGGGGAGGGGGAGGGGAGAGAGAGAAGTTAAAGTGGACAAGACAAAGGCCCGTGCAAAAATGTAGATCATGTCAATATCCAACTGTAAATCTGCTTCTGGAAGTCTGTGTGTGTAGGTGGACTGACCTGTTCTACTGTAAAATCAGATTTGTCTTTTAATTTCCTTCTTTATTTATTTTTCAACACAAACCTGTGGTAAACCCACTTTCTCCATGGCAACAAACCAGTGATTGATGTTGTCTGTGTGTCGAAAATGCAACCCCCTGGACTGTAAAAGATATTACAAAAACTATACAATAAAAAGTGAGTCATTCTACAAATATGATCTACTATTTCTTACTTTACCTAAACAAGGAAATATAAATTTTGAAAGGCAACGTCAAGGGAAATACTTTGAAGTTTATAAATTATATGCATTTAACTTCTAGCATAAAAAAAGAGAAAACAAATATTTACATATATCCCAGTGTAAATATAGTGTGATGTTTATATATACAAAGGAAAATTTACTACAATCACATTGTAAGACGTATAATGGGATAGCTGTTTACCTGATATCGAGACTGATCTCGATCATAGATCTTTTTAAGGGGCACCACCTGAGGGGCCAGGAAATGACCCAGTTTTGCCAAGTAAACCCCATTTCTCAGCCCTTGTTCTAACTCAGTGGTTTGTGGGAGCTCTTCATTAATGCAGGCCTCTATCCAACTGTAAAAAAAAAAATCAAAATGAAAAGGTCCAAAGTTTTATTTTAAAACATTCACTTCCGTCCTTGGTTCATCTGCAAAAATCTAGGTCATTAAAAGTCAAGTACATCATTAATATTGCTGGTACATGCATTGGCAAAATGTGTGCAACAAATTTGGAACCTTGAATAGCTAAATGTATTCTATGCAATTGTGGGTGAAAAGCTATTGAACATTTAATGTTATTCCAAAAGCTTCATTCAGAAAACTGGAGCACACAAATACATATATATATATATATATATATGGTTTAATTAAACTTAGACCATTGAGTATCACATTTCAATGATCTAATTTTCCTAAATGTCTGCCATGTAGATACAAGACTACCAGCCTACTTTGAGCAGTATGAACATCATTAGCCTAATTTCCCTCCAGGCTTTTTCATGTGACTGCCACAAGCTAGTAAGTTTTATACTACTATTTTATATTCTTGTAATGATTGCATGGATAATACTTCACATTTGTGACAAAAACTTACTATATGTCATTTTAAAAGTATAAAGTCTGAAGCAAAGTGAAACATAGCAGAGTTTGGTCTTCAATTTCTGTTTCAGATGAGAAGTCTACCAATGTTACTGTTTTTCCTCCCCTTCAGTCATAATGATTATCACTGATCCTGTAGCACACAGAAATCAATACAAACTCCAGTCATGACAACCTAACATATACAAATAGGACAAGGTCACACAACTCTAAAATAAAACATCACAAACGAAAGACTCAGGTCTTAAATTCTCATCCAAGAGATCCATGACTTGAACATCCAAAGTATATAGTGAAGGATTACTGACAATTCAGAAACAATTACAGAAAAATATAATTATATATTAGTGTGGTTACTGTGTTCATGAGACAAGCAGACTGAACCACCACCATCAACATTCACTTACAATGTATTACAATGAAGTCAAGGTTATGGTATTAAATTTATCAAGAAATAAAATTCTTCAACAAATTTTAAGCACTGTAATTCTGGTAGCTATTCAATTACAGATTATAATTGTGAATCACCAAACTGCAACAATCTTTTGCATTAATTTTAAATGAGGTTCAATAAAAAAATCTATAATAGAATTGTAAAATATTCAAACCAAAATTAACCTTTATGTATGATACTGCATAGTATAGCACAGATATGAAAAAGTAAATTAATTTTATTGCTTCCTAAAAAGGGTAAAATTGCAAAATTTTCAAAGCAGAAATAATTAACCCTTTTAGTTTATATGATATGTTCCTAACTTTTTCAAAATACAAACAAGATTTTTAAACAATGTTCCAAATTGTTTTCAGTTTTTGAAAGATTTTGTACAAACTCAAAGATACTGTCCCTCTGCAATTTGCTTAATTAATCTTTCAAATAAGTAGCCTTTTAAAAAGATTTTTTGAAGAACTTGAATTTGAACTAGGAAGCAGCACTCATTGGACCTGATGTAATTTCTAACGAAATGGTTCTTGACTGATTTTCAAGGTCATGCAAGCATTAGTCCTTTAAGTTCTGTGTGATGTTAACATGGACTGGTTTTTCACCACACTTCAGTGTCAAATTGCATAAAAATACAGTTTTCCAAAAATAAAAATTGTGAACATTTAGACACTTAAAGTAAGTACTGATTAATTTGGATAGTTGTAAGACATTGGCCATCTATTAATGGACTACTTATAGCAATGGTCTAGCTCTTTGAATGTGAGTCACCCAGTCACATTTTACCAAACTATGCCTTAACAAGCATTAAACATTAACAAACTTGTCACTGTGTTAGAGACACCTTGTAAAACTTCACATTTACTAATTCCAAGGTGATCCCTACATTAATTACAAGATAATTACTTTTGGTGGCATTGTTTTTATCAATTTTGTCCTTATACGTCAAGGTACACTGGTGTTTACTGTCACCAAGGTTACAATACGGATAATGTAAAATATCCAATGAAATGTTTGATCTGGGAATTGATCAACAAAACTTTTTTGAATGCTGTACAACTGCCTACAATAAAATTATGTTGATGTTCTGTTGTTCTTTATACAATGCTTATGTCTATGCAAATCAAAAAAAGTTCCAAAATCATTATATTTATCGAGTATATTGAGTCATTATAAAACAAACTCCTAACAACTTCAGACATTTTTCTTTTTCATCTTGGTGGAAAACAGGTACTTTAGGATCTGCTTTAACCTTGGAATAGGAAATAGTCAAGGTCATGGGTAATTATTTTCAATCAGCATGATCAGAGAAGTTAAGGACCATAAACTGATCAATAAAAAAATTCAGAAGTTAAAATTTGTTTATGATATACTGATTGGACATTGGCTCAGGGTCACCTAGACCTACTTGTACTAAGATTCATCAGTAAAATTTAAAGAAATGTAAATCTTGAATGTTGGTCAGCAGAGAATAATTCAAAATCAATGTTCACTTCTGATTCATTTATCTGAGTAAAACTGTGGTTCCTTGAAACAAAAATAGAAATGTACTAGCTCAGTTGACCAACAGATGGATGTTTACTGTGTTTGAAAAGAAAGGACAGCAGACTTGGATATATGAAATATAAATGTAAATTAAATATTGCAGAGTTTAGCAAAATTAAAAAAGCTATTTCGTAAGAGATAATTAAGGATGAGTTTTCATCAATAACACAGTCCCTGCAGCAGTGTACTGTATGCATGGCTTACCTAAATCAATACAAGAACACAGCAGATTGCATTCTGACAAATATCTGGCCCAGTAATGCCACAACACAATTTCAGCTTTTATAGGAAAACTCAGGTGTATGGATGATAGAACTGTATCAACTTATTGAAATCTTGGCCTTACAAACACATCTAAGATTGGAATTCCACTTTCTATTGTGTAAAAGTCACCCCTTGTACCTACTCTTTCATTAGAAAGATACAACATTTTGACACGTGTATTAAATACGTTCTACAGCTGTTCTACACCTGTAATTAACACGCTGAATTTCTACCTGTTGACCCGGGAGGTCACCATTTACATTACATCTTGTTAACTACAGAGGTTTCCGTCTCAGGTTTTAAACATGCTTTACAAACTCCCACCACTCACCACACACAATCATTCAGAAAAAAACCCTATGCAGTCTGTGTGTCTTCAAACAAAACATCTCTAGGAAATCATGATGCAGGCAATGATGCAATTTATACATACTCCAAAACCCCAATAAATTCCATATTGAAACAAGAGGCCCAAGGGCCTTAATGGTCACCTGAGTATAATACAACAATTTAGAAGTTAAATACACTGATAGATGAAGCTTTGTTGCCCTAGAGCAAGAGAAGTAGGAAGATCAGGATCTACAAAATAATTAGTCTAGTATTCAGTATCAACTCATAAATTAAGTTCAATCTGTCTCCCACTTAACACTATCACCATGCAGACTATTAACAAACTATTAGTGCTTCTGTACTATTTTTAAACCCATATTAAAACCTCTAGCATTGACCTCTCTTATGGTCTTTGAAGAACTTTTAATAAGATAAGTTATTTTTGTCTCTTTTTTATTTATCTATTACTTACAGGTCTACCTGATTATTAAAACTAAGAAAGTACTTTTTGAATTATACAATAAACATTCTTGCATAATTATCTTATTCTATTAACCTTTCAAATACATTATTTACAGTGATTAATTATCAAAGGTGAATGGAAAAGGGGTATAACTACTCTCAGTAGAATACAAATTAATAGAGCCCTGCCCAGGACCAGAATGCTTAGACAAATGGTCCAGATGTTCAAAAATCTGGTAGGAATACGCTTACTTATATCATTTAAACTTTTACTCAGTTTGCTTCCGATATGCCCAGAAGCAGAGAAGAATTTCACAGGTACAATGCATTTTCACTACAGATTCAACAAAGCCTTACCCTAACACCAGAACCCAAGACCAAGGGTCAAGAAATTTACAAATTTGGAAGAGTTACCCTCATCATCATAACTATGGATTCTAAAGAATTAAAACTTTTCTACTATATTATCAAAAGCCCCCCCCCCCCCCCCCCCCCCCCCCCGTTATGCCAGAACCCCCTGACCCTAGGACCACAAGATTTAAAAATTCTGTTCGAAGCTCCCATTTTCATCATAGCTAAGCAATTTATTTATCAGCTCAACACTAAGGAGCAGACAGGATTAATCAATGATTAATTAATAGAATTAATGATTTTTCAGTATATAATCAATAGAGCCCCACCCTAACACCAGAACCCCTGACCCTGGGGCCATGAAATTCACAATTTTGGAAGAGGCACTCTTGCTCATCATAACTATGTACTTAGTTACTTTATTTAATATCCAGGAGCAGAGAAGAAGATTTTCAAAGAATTAATGCTTTTTCACTATATAATCAATAGAGCCTCGCCCTTACACCAGAACCCCTGACCCTGGGGCCATGAATTTCACAATTTTGGAAGAGGCACTCTTGCTCATCATAACTATGTACTTAGTTACTTTATTTAATACCCAGGAGCAGAGAAGAAGATTTTCAAAGAATTAATGCTTTTTCACTATATAATCAATAGAGCCCCGCCCTAACACCAGAACCCCTGACCCTGGGGCCATGAATTTCACAATTTTGGAAGAGGCACTCTTGCTCTTCATAACTATGTACTTAGTTACTTTATTCAATACCCAGGAGCAGAGAAGAAGATTTTCAAAGAAATAATGCACTTTCACTATATGATCTATATAGCCCCACCCTGGGGCCAGAACCCCTGACCCTGGGGCCATGAATTTCACAATTTTGGTAGAGGGCTCAATGCTTATTACAATGATGCCAACAGTTTGACTGCTTAATGTACAGGAGTAAAGAAGAAGATTTTTAAAGATTGCATTATTTTTGGTGGTTTTAGCCCCACCCCTCAGGCCCCAGGGGGGCAGGGACCATGAAATTCACAATTTTTGTTCCCCTTCACCCATAGATGCTATATGCCAAATTTGGTTGAAATTGGTTGAGCGGTTTCAGAGAAGAAGCTGAAAATGTTCAAATGTTAACGCACATCGCACGACGACGGACAAAAACGGATAGCAATAGGTCACCTGAGTGACTCAGGTGACCTAAAAATATAGGCAGCAAACTCCAAAAACACAACAAACTAATAGTAGACCAACCCCCAAAAACAAAGGAAGTATCTTTACGAAACAAAGTCCACTAAACAACAAAATGAAACTTGCTTTTGATACATTTTACCAGTGCATATTACGCTGTTCTGATCTAGTGGAGCTAACAAACCTCCCACACCTAATGGACCTTCCTCTGACTAGCTACCAGAACAACACATCTCTGCCAGTTAAGAAATATACCTTTACAATAAATTAATTTCCCCAAAACAAGAAACTTGAATAGATATCAAACTTCTCTAGTCAAGAAACTCATTAGACAACAAAAGACTCTAGTCAAGAAACAAATCTATACAACAAACTTCTCTAGCCAAGAAACTTCATTAGACAACAAATGACTCTAGTCAAGAAACAAATCTATACAACAAACTTCATCAGACAAGAAACTCTCCTGGACAACAATCTTCACAACACAAGAAAATCTCCAAGACAACAAACTTCACTATATAAGAAACTCTCTTAGACAACAAATCACCACACAAGAAACTCTCCTAGACAACAAACTGCACCAGACAAAAGACTCTCCAAGACAACAAACTTCACCAGACAAGAAACTCTCCTAGACATCAAACTTCACCAGACAAGAAACTCTCCAAGACAACAAACTTCACCAAACAAGAAACTCCCCTAGACAACAAACCACCACACAAGAAACTCTCCTAGACAACAAACTTCACCAGACAAGAAACTCTCCAAGACAACAAACTTCACCAGACAAGAAACTCTCCTAGACAATGAACTTCACCACACAAGAGACTCTCCAAGACAAAAAACTTCACCAGACAAGAAATTCTCCAAGACAACAAACTTCACCAGACAAGAAACTCTCCAAGACAACAAACTTCACCAGACAAGAAACTCTCCTAGACAACAAACTTCACCACACAAGAGACTCTCCAAGACAACAAACTTCACCAGACAAGAAACTCTCCAACACAACAAAGTTCACAACACAAGATACTCTCCTAGACAACAAACTTCACAACACAAGAAACTCTCCAAGACAACAAACTTCACCAGACAAGAAACTCTCCAAGACAACAAACTTTTCCTGGGCAACAAATCACTCCCAGTCAAGAAACTTGAATAATACAGACAAACCTCATTATCACAAAACTCATTGAGACAGAAAAAAATTCAAGATACCTGAGAGTTTAAGATATTGGGGTTAAAATACATGAAGGGAGTGGTAGGGACTTCTTACTTCAACATAGCCATGGTATTAGAGATATCAATGTTTGAGATATCAAACAGAAATTCTGACAGCAATTCATGCATTTCACACTCCCACCACTAACACAGACATCTAATTAATCAACAATAGTTGATTTTGAAAAAGAATTAAATGTGTCACAAAGAAGGCTAGAACAAAATAAATGGCCAACTTTGCAAACTGTGTAAAATGAGTTGGTACTAGTATTTAGAAGAAGATATATCAAAGCCTAATTTTGCCCATCAATAACTCAACGTATGATACATCAAATTGCCATGAGGTAGCATCTGACATCAAATAAAAACCAATGGAGTATTTACAAAGAAAAATTAACTGGGAACTAAATTTTTTCATAACAGTCTGAACTCATGACAGTTGATATTTCCATTTTCTGCCATTTAATTCTAAGAACTACATACATGTGTGCATGTAAATTGTGTTGACAAAGCTTGTGTATACAATACATGTATTATCGGGGCGTCCAGCAGGATGTCGACTTCCTGCTAACATTCTGACTTCCTGTTGCTGATCTTCAGCATAATGAGTAACTTTTTTTTCTTCTGTCTGATTCATTTTTCTTTGCCAGTAACTGCGTAATACGTCCTCATAAAGCCCCAATTACTTGTACACATAGGGTGAATGACTTTGACTAAAGGTGCACTGCATTTATGGTAATCTTAAGATTAAATGGCCATTTACAAAATGCATAGAATTGACCCAACCAGTAGATTTGATATGGCTTATCATTTGTATGCATTAACATACAGACCAGGTTTCCCTATTGACATACTGCATTTACTCTAGATTCAATTGCTCCCACTGTGAAGTTTTAAACATGCTAATTGACATTTGCATTATTTTCAGTGTTCAAGACTGCATTAAGTATATTTGGACAACATGAAAACCTGTCAAAATGTAAAAAAAGATATTTTAAGAACAATTATTTAAAAGAGATGAAAAATGTTTTGTAGACAACTTCAAAAAGTCAAGATGACTAATTTTTATGTCTTCAATATACAATCCTTATTCAGATGGATGAGTTTATCTATAATCACGTCAATATTTGAGCATTAAAATCACCTTATAATGAATTCTCTCTGTGATAGTCTGAAGAAATAGCCCTAGGAGCAGTTACCTGTATATATGTTTGTGTATGCTTCGTTGACTTCGGACGTTTAAATAAATGTTATGTGAAGCTTTTAAATTTAAAAAAAAATTATGCTGTGATCCAATAATAAAACAGCAGGGCTTACATGTATGGTATCCCCTTCCTAATTTAGACTTCAAAATATTAGTTTACTTGGAATCTTGTTTCTTCCCTGAATCATTTGTTGTTTTCTAGCAGACCGGGTTACCTTTGTAAGATGAGGTGTCAAAAAAACATAAATAAATATACACGACATGAAAATATATCTAATTACTAGAACCTCTAACCTCTATATCTCCAATATACCTTCATAAATCAAACATACTCTGTATTCACATTATTATATAATACACTTATAGAGGGTTTGTACATATGCATGGTATAGTTTTCTTTCTAGACTGTACAGACAACAGCAGATAAATAATTTGAGGCATCCCTAGCTTTTGGCTGTATAAAGTATCCATTGATCCCAATAATCACTTCCTACCCTGGAAAAAGCATAATGACAACAGATTGTATAAGCAGTCCCTCCCCCTCCCCCTCTCTGAGTTCCACTGGAGATTGAAAATAAGAATAAATGATGTACAACTGAAGGGAGAGACAATCTAGAACAACAGTAAAAGATCACTTTATCTGATAAATTCAACTACTCTCTTTTTAAATGCCAGGGCAAATGCATATTCTATATCTATCAGTTAAAAAAACTCTATCAAATATTTTTTGTTTGTGTTGAAAGATGTAAAATCTAAACACAAGAAAATGCTTGCTTTAGCAATTAATTTAGGAACATTATCTTCAGGATAAGACTTAACAAAAGTATGCAGGCTACAGGTGACCTTTTTATAGTAAATACACAGATCCTGTTAATTATTAATCATGCCAATCGATCGGATTAACACAGTATTACTCCCAACCAATGTAAGCCCAGAGGGCAATATCGGTTTCACCAAAACATTCTAAATATGGACGAATCCTGCCAATAAATTTCATCTCTCTTCACTTTTATATATATCTTCACATTACATTATGTACAAGAATGACAGATATTATGGAGTCCAACATTCTGTGACCATGCAAGGAAAAAAATATTTAATAACCTTTTTCACAACAGATGCTACAACATAACAACCTGATATCATATGTAATTTACTACGAATAAAAACAAAATGCATTCAATTTGGATTCAAGATTCTTTTAAATTCAAATAATTTGTTTTTTTTTGTTTGTTTGTTTGTTTGTTTTTTTTTTTTTTAAAAAAAAAAACAATGGGAAAACTTCATCAAAAATATTGTGATGTCAACACAAATATTTAATAAATTGGCTTATGATTGAGTGTAGTGACGTATCCACTCAAAAACTGACTTGGCCTCAGGGAAAACTTCATGATCAACTGCCCTTCATTGCATTCCTCTGGTCTACAGTCTTAGTATGGGCTAGTTTAATTAACAGAAGTCTAAAAGAAAAGCTACACTTTCCTTTTGGATTTTTATATTTACTGATTATGTAATCTGATTTTTTCTTAATATAAACCGAAAACCAGGCTAAAATGACAGGAAGAGATTTTTAAATCATTTAATGGATTATCATATTTCAATCACTAATTGCATCAATACATGTATCAACTTGTATATCAAAATTGATGGAGATTTAGTTTTTACTCAGGGTTCGAAATTCACTATATACAACTCGCAAAATGCGAGTTAGATTTCCCAAATTGCGAGTTAAAACATAGGTAACTCGCAAAAACTTGCGAGTTGATTTTTTTGCATTGAAACCGTAGCAAAATTATATAATATGACAGAACACAATGCTTTTGATTTAAATCAGTAATTTAAATAAAAATCACTGTAGTTGTATTTTGTGTATTATACAGTAGTTACTTTTTCCTTAAGTTACTTTAGGAATGACTCTAATTCTTGGCCAAATTATTCGAGTATAACCTGGTTTGGGTCAGTTTACGCTTTATAATCCGCGAAGCGGATTATAAAACAGCGTAAACTGACCCAAACCTGGTTATACTCGAATAATTTGGCCAAGGATTAGAGTCATTCCTTATAATTTAATTTTAAAATCATTAAATAACTATGGGTGTAAAATTTCGTTACTTTTTATTAGTTCAAATTTGCCGCTCAATAATACAACCGTAGTAACGGAAGTGATGGGAATCGAGGGGAGGTAAAAACTGATACATAGGCCTAGCAGCCATGTTGTTTGGTTACATGTGGTAAGATCGAATTATCGTTTGAAATTAAAGGTACATTTATTAAATCTGGAATTTTCCATGAATCCCGAGGACTGGAAATGAGAGGATTGTATGGAAACAGATGATTCAGCTGGTTGTCAAGGGGGTGTGTCCCCATACCAAACCAGGTTATACAGAAATAATTTGTGTTCCTTTTTGGATATTAACCAATCAGAGGCTAGAATACAAACAAAATTAAATTATATGTATTTAGTTTATATAAATTTAACTTTATATGAAAATTGCTAGTAGTCTCATAAAATTGCGAGTTCACTTTCTTGGTACTCGCAATAATTTGCGAGTTGTAATTTTAGGGAGTTTCTAAGCCTGTTTACTGACCAAAACTTTAGGAATAATGTGACTAGATATTGTACTTGTGTGTTATATTGTTTTATTAAAATTAAATCAAGGCTGCAGAAGCAGAAAAATTTAGAATCAAGTCCATCTCAAAGTCACATGATATGCCTGTCAGAAATATAACTCATCATGACATAAATTACTTTGGAGCCCATGATACATCATGCCAGAAGATACATCAACTGACAAGGTTTGACGATTCTCGAGCTCACACTGTGCAAGATATGAACAGGACACAATTTGACTAAGTATAACTAGAGAATTTCAAAATGAGGTCACACTGACCTACTTTTAGGCTATGACATATACCATGGGCTTCATACTTATAGGTCTCACACTGTGCAACATATGATCCAAACACAATCTGACCATGTCAGCAATAAAATTCCCAAAGTATGTCACTGTAGGTTTACCGGTAGATAATACTTTCCCCCATGATGCATCACTGGTAGTGCTCAGTATTGCGACAGAAAAATTGTATCACAGTATATTGCAATATTAAATTTTGTATTGCAATACATCACAATATAAAATTGATATTCTTTTTGCTACCATATTTCTTGTATGAATATCATATGTCTTCAAGTGGATATCAACAATGCCTGGCCATGTGGTGTTGGTGCATGTGGCTAACTGAGTTGTTGTCCCACAGAAATTTTTATTAATTTTGTTGCAATAGTCATATACAATTTTAATTTAAGTGGTTTCATGTATCAGCTGTTCTCTTTCATTTCTTATCAATTTTAAATCATTTGCTGCCATATTTCACTTGAAAAAGGGCAAGTAACTCTTTCTGCAACATTTTATAGAATATCAAACCCAAACCGGTATTCACAAAAAATTACCATGATACGTATCGATAACAACAAAATTGGGATTCACCAGTTAACTGGTAATAAAAAAGTTGAATGGATGGACAGAAAAAAGGCCTCCACAAGAATACATGTAAAAATTTATCTACGGACAGACAGGCAGTTGACTGACACTTTACCATTGCATATATACTATTGACCAACAAATAAAACTTTGTAAATTTAAAAGAAACTGCATCAAAACCCATTGAGATGCCTAAATTTTATTGACTCAATGAAATTTCATTGACTCAGAGGTTGAATTAGTCAGAAATAAAATAAATACACCCAATAAATATAAAATAAACTTCCTTGATGCACTTGTGATATATTCAATGTTATTACTGCATGAGATATCTGAATCGCATTTCTGTGTCAACTTCTACTTTTCCTACATGCACAGGTTGTATGAATTAAAAAATTAGTAAAACATTTCAAAATGTATGAAATTGCATCAGTTTTTTTTAGTACATGTATAATCTTCAACTTATAAAAACATTTCACTTAATTTGTGATATTCAATATGTTGGCATCCCTACATGAAACAAATACATGTATATATGTAATACGAACACTTTGGCCTCCTCCAAGTGACACAAGTATTCATAGGCCACATTCTGCTTCCTCTGTTCATCCATCTCATCGGCAGTCATGTGGGACCTCCCATCAGCTGTAAAGGTCAAGGTTATGATTAGGAGGTCAAGGTCATTAAACAATCAACATTAACACATGTAACATTTCAGACTTATAATTTCTATCTTTACAGAATGGAATTTGAAAAGTATTTGATATGAAAGAAATATTTAGATAGATCTGTGAGTAAGGATAAGGATAAGAACGTAGTACTGCATAGAACACTGTCAACTCGATAACTAGTACTGCACAAAACAATACTTGTCACCTTGATAGTACTGCACAGAGCGATATTTGTCACCTTGATAGTACTGCACAAAAAGATACTTGTCACCTTGATAGTACTGCACAGAACAATACCTGTCATTTAAATAGAACTGCACACTTGTCACCTTGATAGTACTGCACAGAACGAGGTGACCCAGAATGATACTTGTCACCTCGACAGTGCTGCACAGAACAATACTTGCCACCTCGATAGTACTGCACAGAACGATACTTGCCACCTTGACAGTGCTGCACAGAACAATACTTGTAATTTAAATAGTACTGCACACTTGTCACCTTGACAGTACTACACAGGACGATACTTGCCACCTCGATAGTACTGCACAGAACAATACTTGTCAACTTGATAAGCATTCAAATTTTTTTTCTGTAAATCAATTCCGGGCCCAATTGCTGAATTATTAGAAATGATGTAATTTTCTATTCTTACTATAGGCACTTTAATAACATGATCAGTACAGGGTGTTTTGTGAACAGGTACATGTGTAAGTAAATTTGAACTATAAAGACTAAATAGAGGAGAAAAAAATGGAATGGTTTAACTTGTTTACAAAATTGAGCAATATAAATACAGTTTTTAAAAGCTAAAAAAGAGGAAGCAATTGAAATTTCTCTTTTCTATATATATCAAACCTATATAGATAAGTGTATGTGTATTTTTCAGAGACCTAGAATGTTTTCTCGAGATACTGGTAAATCATACACAAGATTTCCTGTCAGAATCATCCAACAAATCAGAGTCGTATTGTCACTTCCTGATTTTAATATCCATTCTCACTTAACAAGATCGTAGAGCTTAAGTTCAGATAAACAATGTATTATTACAATATGTAATGTAGTCAGACTTTGCCTTGTGTGTGACTATCCTTCACTGAGATGAATCAAAGATTATCTCCATTAATCACTCCTGCATCTTGAAATGAAATAAATTAATACTTCGGAGTTGAAATAATGAAGCATTATGAGTGGGAATGACATAGTGGTGCAAACAAAAGTTGGTTTTAAATACAGTCAAACCTTGTTATCTCAAACTCCATGGGACTGAGGAAAAATCTTCGACATATCCGAGGATTTGAGATATCAAGGTTAAATACTACAGGAAAATGTGGTTGGGACTTCCAAATCACTTCAACAATCCATGGTATTCGAGATATCGGTGTTCGAGATACCAAAGTTCAACTGTATATCACTAGAAGTGTCAAGGGTCAGCCCCCGAAAACAATGGATATAAAATTAAAATAAATATTTTACTTTAAATATTTACAATCATATCCAGAATAAAGGATTCTGCACATCTTTGTGACACAACATTCAACTTCAATGAATTAATTGAAGCATGTTTTGAGGTAGCAAAATGTAACAACTTGTTCTTAAGACATGTCACTAGTCTGGATGTATTGTTACTCAAGTCCGAACAGACAAAATCTGAAAATAAATTCTGTGTCCGATTCTGCTGGCATCTAGACCTTTGTCTCACTGTAAATGCTCAAGTTGTAAGAAGTCATGTCGGGTTTGAGTTCCAGAAATTGAAAATCTGGAACTCGTGGAAGATAGCCTTCTTACCTATTTTCTCCAAACCAGCAGCTTTGCGCCAGAGATTTACGACCCATCGGAGATCCAGAGAAGTCTTTAAGTGATGGAGAACCTTTTCTCTTTTGGAACCACTCATAGTATTATACGTAACTCTACACACAATACTATCCCTAAATAAGTACTTGTCATCAATTATACTTCAAATTTTAATGAATGAAGTCTTAAAAGTTTGGATAATATATCAATTTCTCCACCCATCACCCCCACCCAAGTGTACATGATGTATTTAGGTATTGTCTACTCTGAATAAGGACTGAACATCATGTCTATACATGGGCGTAGTGTACTGATATAGACGTACTACACTTCTATTTTGGGAAGGGTTTAGATTTGTTTGCAGTAAGGCGCACTACGGATGTGACCACTTCAGTTTTGAGACTAACATTATGCACTTTGGTCAACATGTATTGAGCTTAGTCACTAACATTCAAAGAATAGCATTATTTTTTGCTTTGTAACTGTTAAATATACAGCTAGTCGGGAAGTATTGTAACACTGCATATTAATGACTGTACTCGATGACAAGTATATTCATCCATTGTTATGTGTTCTAGCATTGTAATGAAATCTGAACTCATGAATATTGTGAACATTCTTATTTTACAGTCATCATTTAAACTCTAATAAATTTGATGGTCAGACAGAATTTAGATTGAAGTCTTTAGTTGACTTAATCTAGCCTCACTGGGATTCAAAGGGACAAAACTTACCATGCTTACTTCGATCAATTCATATTTTTAAATATAATAATAAATGTTAGCTAGAAGGAAAAAAGAACCTTCAAATTGCATTGATTCTTCTTTTCTAAGAACAATGATTGCAATGAATACAATTAAGTTAGTAATTCAGTTGCCACATACACAGATAATACCCCTCCCCCATAAAAAAAAATAATGCTACAATGACATTGGCCAAATATTTTTAAAGGGGGAAGGTATTCCATATAATTTATGAAAAAACGATGACTTTACTAGAAAAGTTGCTTATAAATGAAGTTATGAAAATGGCCCCAGAGCTGCCAACATATAAAATGCAAAAATTATAAGAAGAATGACCATGGGCCACATAGGCCCCTGGCTGCTAGAGATTTTTTTTCTCCATTTTATTTAAGATTGCAAGTTAGCACAGAAAAGCACAATTACAATACAAGCAAGCGCTGTAAGGACTATGACTTTTTTTTATCACAATATTGAAAACTGAAGGTGGACAGCTATGAAAATAGTGATCTTTCAAACTTTTGATGGAGCAAAAATGGAATTCATAAGAAGATATAAAGAAATCTTAAGGCATACTTTTAGACATAAGCCTTAACTTAAACCAAAATCATAAGCCTGATAAGGGTTGGCAGCTCTGTGGCTCCCTCTTCAATTTTCCTTTTGATTGGGGAGGGGGGGGGGGGCAAGTAGTTAAGGTAGTTCACACTGCATTATAAGGTTGGTATGGACCTTTGTAAATATGCACCTTTCCTCACCTTGCTATCTCTATATTTATAATGAGTTTTGTCACTTTTGAAAAGGGATTCTTATATCGCCATATTTAATAACTGTCCTGTTTTATTCCACACCAAATGCATACAACCATATCACAATCATATACATATTAATTATTATCTGCAACGTTCTTATTACCAGGATGTTAATTAAATAAAGGATGTCGCCGACAGATGCAGCGTGTATCGAGACTACGAAGACAGGATGGTCAAAGTGACTTCTTGATTCTAAAATTCATAGTGACAAAAAAAATTTTTAAAAAAATTACCACGTGAAGATCGCTTTGATGAGGTGCCGTTGTTTGAATCCATTTTTCAAATTGGTACTGTTACGATCCAATGAACGTTATATTCCTAATATAATCACACAATCATTTTTCTTGTGACATTTACACTTGCATCATAACACATGTCAACATTAACCGCTAAAACACTTCCTCAAAATTTCCTGTGCCTCTCTTGAAGTGCGTAAACTTTAAAAAGATTTAACTCAGCCGGTAACAATAATTCCATTGCCACACATTTATAAGATTTTTAATTTTTCTTCCTTTAAAATCCCTACGACTTTTTCGGGCACCTGTTTACAAGTTGAACGAGGCGCGACTGCTTGCGCGGCAATGTTGGTTTTAATTTGACCCCGGTTGACCTCAATCCTCATACCGCTAGGGGGCACTTCGGGCACATTGTTTACAAATGGCGACGACGTAGAGAATATTCAACAAGTGGAATAATTGATTATCAATATTTTGCAGGTAAAAGTTAATTTGGTGTCATAATTTAAATGGCATTATTGAGATGGATATATTTTCGATCAAAGTCTATCAAAATGTTCAAATTAACGACAATTTCAAAAGAATTGAGATATTATGTTGGTGCGTTGCCAAGAGAAATGACCAAGAAAAACTGTAGAATATTTTATCTGAAATGTTCATCTATATTTTTTTAATTACTTTTCAAACATTTCGTCACATTCATTGCATTGATATACAAACTTCTAAATGATTTTCGTGTTTATTATTATTTTATTTTATTTATTTTATTTATTTTATGAAGTATAACCACAAAAATAAAGAAGAACCATGTGAATGAACAGTATAACAGTAAGAAAATTAAAAAAGAAATTGCATGGAATTACATTCTTTAGATTCAATAAGTCAAATTAAACTACATTTCTACTTTTTATCTCTAATAAGAGAACCTTTCTATAATACTTCATGTACATATTTATGAATGGCAAATCAATAATTAATGTGCCTTATATACTGTATATTGTGCTACTTGATGTTTCCACATTTAGTAAATCAACTGTGAACATTCTTAATATTTCCACTTTAGAAAACAAGTTACAACAAATATATTAATGCATAGGTTTGTATAAGTGGTTTTAATGCACATTTAGCTTGTCTACTGTAACACTCAGTTATAATATTGTCAAATTCCTGGGGAGTGGGGACCCATAATGATTTTACTTTCTATATCCAAATTCATGTTATCCATTTAGGGAATTTATTAAATTATATGTATATACTAGCAATATACCGGTACATGTTTTCCTTCAAGTATGAAAACTGAATATGTTCAGGGAAGTATTATATTCAAAACTTACCTTAGGATACTTAAGTTTTCTGATAAATTGAATTTCAGATATAAATATACTTCTGAAAAATACTGTCGCTTCAATATTTAAAATTTTTAGATCTTAAAAATTCTTACCGTAGTAAAAGATGTAAATTGTGTTATATTTAAATTTATGGTTCACAAAATCAGTTTGCTGTATTCATTATTTCACAGTTCATTATAACTGTAAAATTTTACAAAGATTTATTAAGAATTTTGCCTTGGATTCAAGGAAACTTCACTATATCTGTAAATTCATTACATCCATGTTCGTACTAAACAAGTTGCACTGTATCAAGAAATGTAATATAATTTAATATATATGTAAATTGAATCGCTACAAACAAAGAATTAATGACAAATCTCAGAAATGTAGGCAAGTATTTATACATGTACATTTGACAATGTGAAAGAACAGAATATCAAGCAAGCACCACTAGTTTTCGGACTTGGCTAATATCTTTTTTAAGCTTATCCTCCTGTAATTTCAGTTTGCCCTCTAACACTCTCTTTGCATTTGATATACTGTCATGCACTGAGGTGAAACCCTCCCTGAATTCTCGCTTCGCTTTGGCCAGTTCTTCTTGATGATGTCGAGTATGAGTCTCAAGTCTGTTAACTATTCGTGTCTCTACTTTCTGAAATTCAAATTATTATAAATAAATTAAAAGTAGGTATGAAGAGAAAGCTGGTACATGTAATTAAAATTAAACACAAAATCAACTTTTGACTCAAATAATAATTGGTCGTTGCATGTTTAAGTTTATTTATTTGTTATTTGTATTTACTGTAGAATTACATATTTTCTTGGAGTCAAACTTTTGTGGTTTGAGGAAAACATATGGGTTCATAGGTAGGGCCGCACAATAATATCGATATTCCAGTATATTGCAATTTGTTTACAAAAAAGCAGTATTCCAATACTTTTTCCAGTACCCATACACCAGCAAAATGCTTGGGTTTGGGATTTCTAAGGTAAAATATGAAATTTAAGATGTCAGAAACATTTCAATCGTGCCAAACAGTAAGGTTGCTGTTGAATTGTTGAATTTTAATTCTTTATTAAACAGCTTTAAGCCATACGGCCCATCAGTTACACAAAATTAACATAATTATACACGCATAGCGAGAGTCTACGGGGGGTGGAACCCCTAGTGTCCATCTGTCCGACTCCTCAACACCAACAATTACAGTAAGCATTAGATTCTCCATTATACATGAAAAATATCTATACATAATATACATATAAATTAAATTATTCATCATTTCTTAATATCAATGCATGAAAAATAAATTTCCCTAATCCAACTAAAACACCAAAATCATGAGAGCTGAGTAACTGAGTAAGCTTGTACATATTTGGAGATCTGAAATAATATGGTTTGATATATTTTCTTCTTAAAGAATCATAAACAGGACATTCAAGCAAAAAATGATATTCATCTTCGATACGGTGATCATTACAAAATTGACATATTCTATTACTTCTTTCTATTTTCTGATATCTTCCTGTTTCTATACTTAAGCTATGGGAAGAAAGCCTTATTCTAGTAATATACTTCTTTAACTTAGAATGAATAGGTTTTGTCAAATATGCATGGATTTTGGAAAAATTGTCACACACAATGTGCTTGTACAAGAAACACTTTGTTGAATTTTCAAAAAAGGCATTACAATCTTGAAGGTAGATATCCAACAGTCTTTCCTTATATAAAGATATAAACTGTATTGGATTAATAAAATCTTGATTGATCCAAAAATTCCCAAGTCCCATTCTAAACAACTCATCTTTAACATCCCTTGCCCAGTTAAGTTTGGAGTGTAATTTATTTTCAGCATTATACAATAAATATTCATAAGAAGATTTCAATATACAGTTATTTGTACTAAGTAATTTACACCAGTATTTCATAATTCTTATTTTCCTGGTTATGATTAATGGATAACGGCCTAATTCACGATAAACCATATTGTTGCATTCCATTGCAAAACTGGAGGGAAATCAACAAGAAATTTTTTTGCTACAACATATTTATGATAGTTATATACACTCTGCTTATAAATGAAGGTTAATAAAATAAGAAAAGAGCATTTTAACTGTTATTGATAATATTGCAGTACATATCGCAATACATTTAAAAATATTGCAATATATCACAATACGAAATTCCCAGCTGATACCCAGCCCTATTCATGGGGATTTGATTTCCTGGATGAAAAATTGTTGAGTAGTAATATGTATGAAAAATTATATTTCGTGGTGGGCATAAATTCTTGGGTCTCTTCATACCTCAAAAACAACTAAAATTACCCCCCCCCCCCCCAAAAAAAAAATTAGTGATTTTAGTAGTATTTTAATTTTTGGAGGGATGGGGGCATTTATTTTATATTTTGTTGGTGAGAAAATTGCTTAATGGTTTTGGTTCTCTTTCTTAGAAGTTGTAAAAACTGCTTTTCTTATAAATGAATATTTAGATAGCATTTGAGGTACTCATGTATTTAGAATTTATAAGCACAATAATTTCAAATATGATGTTTGATGTTCATGTATCTACATATAATTGATAAGTTAGAAATTTTAAATATATATCTTGTTAATCATAAATTGAGCCAAGAGATCAAACAAATACCTGCCAAAACAATCAAATTATATTTTGTAATGCAAATTACACCAAAATATCTTTATGAAAAAAAAAAGAAAAGTTGCACCATACTGAAGATATGAAGTAAAAATCGGAAAATGTTTACTTTATAAAAGAATTCGACATTTGACATATTTACATTGTGCTGTGAAAAGGGGCTTAACTCTTACTAACCTTACTTCTTCATACTACATATGTATAAAAAATGTGAGGTTTAACCCCCTCCTCCCTCCCACTCAAAAAGAAAAAAAGAAAACAAAATATGAAAGAAGGAAAAAAATGAGAAATATTCAACACCATATGACTATTTCAAAAATCCAATAATATTTCAAAATCTATAATGACAGCAAAACATAAATGGATTTTTTTTTTTTTATAGACATACAAGGTTGAAGATAATTCTAAAAACAACCTGCTTATTATTTAGTTTATTTTCCTTATTATTATTTATTGTATATTTTTGCATTGAACTAAAAAAAAGTTCTCTTTTTTCCTTTAACCCTCCCTTTTTTTCATTGATTAGTAAACCTCCCTCCATTAGTTGTCATATAGATACTGACCGCCTGAAGATCAGAGATGACTCGTCTGTCATATGCTAATGCCTCCTCCAGTTTCTGCATGCGGATATCTAGACTGTATACATTTTCTTCTATACGTATATCAACCTTCTCCTACAAAACACATTGTTACCTGTATTTTACACAATATATATAGTACGTGTAGTAACCCCAGGTCAGAGCAGGATAATGTGGAATGAAGTTTCTGACTTTGGCTGAAAATGATGATATACATGTAGTCAAAAATTAAATAGATCAGTATAGTTATATGCATTATGCCAAACATATTTCCCAATGATGTGTGAGAGTGAAGAAGTGTCTCAACATTTGAATGTGCACATTTTCTTAATTTTGACTGGATTATACCTATAAATAATACTTTAGAAGACATATAGGACCTCACATGATTTGTGGTTGATTATGATTTTATCCAGCGAGTTGGATAAAAATCATATCCAACCACAAATCATGGGAAATTCTTTTTATCACGTTTTATAATTGCTATCAATGTTTTACACTGTTTCTTTATATGAATCCACATTATTTTACTTTATGATATTTTCATGCAAAAATAACTGTGACGTCACAACATTGGTGTATGAAAAAAATATCTAATGTGTAATATTCACAGAATAAAAGGGTAAACATGATAATATCCAAATATAGCCCTTTCATGAGGTCGATGCATAGATATATATAGACTTCACAGAAAAGCATATTGACCGAGCATGAAGTGCGAGGTCGATATGCTTTTCTGTGAAGTCGATATATCTATGGATTGACCAAATGAAAGGGCTACATTTGTTATATTATTTTTTTTTAAGAGATTAACAAAACAAATTTGATTTTAAAAAAGGATAAAGTTTTCATCTCTCTTTTAATACATAGACACTTAAGACATCAAAACAAAATAAGCTGTTTTAATGACATTGTGTATCTTTTATACTGAATGAATAATTTAGGGAATGTAAAAAATTGAAATGCTAAATTTGTTTGAATTTTATGTTTAAATTTATGTTTGATATATTAAACATCTATGTTATCAATGTACAGTAGATCCACACTCAGGGCATTGCTACGTCATACCCATTATGATGTCACAATTACAAAGAGGAGTTGGTGTATCTTTTTTTAGAAGTCTGGGTCTATCAGAGTTTTTAAAGTTTATGATTAGAAAGTCCAGGTCTATCTGCATTATATACCTTGACATGTGATGCCAAACAAACCAATGTCAACTCTCGTTACAATGTGTGAAAATAATGTTACCGGTAAAGTTTATACTAGATTGTTGACATTGAAAATTGTAATAAGTGTAAATTTGAAATCCTTGCTGTAGAATATTATAACCATTCAACCAGTCCGCACAAACACAGTAAGCTTACCAAGAGAGATTTCCAGTTGCCTGTGGCCTTGTCTAACAGCGACATCATCCTCTCCTCAAATCGATCCCGATCATTCTCAATGGACAGTTTGAAGGCTGACAGCGTAGCTTTGACATCATTCAGTATGACACTATTTCTCTCCCCTACCAGGGCTAGTTCACGATTTGTGTCTTTCTTCATGTGATTTAGTTCTGTGTTTTGTTCACCATGGATTCTCTCCAGCTCTCCCATCATGGTCAGCATCTAAAATGATAGAAATCATTATCATTGTCATCATTAGCATGGTGAAGGAACCCGTCATGTTAGTAATGGTATAAGGTTTGTTGTTCTAGGGTTAGATCCTCAAAATTCCTGTTCAGCAGAACTTTTCAACTCTCTTTTCAAGCATGTGGGGCTCTATCTAATAAGTTCTTTGTTTTTTCAAACAATTGCTAACCTTTCCCAATAAGTGAATGCCATGCTGCTAAAAATAAATTAAAGGACACTTATTAAATCTGGTAAAAACGTTATGTTATACATTATGTCATAGTGATATACAAATTACTGCCTACAAATTTATATATAAATCATTTCTTTATGAATTATTTGTATGCATGAGTTATGCATGTATGTATGAGTTACTTGAAATAAATCAAAATTATTTTTTATTTAATCACATGGACCAAAATTATGTGTAAGAAACAACAAATTCTATTAGCTCATGCCATGTAACACTCACCAATATCAACCTTTAGGCCACATTATCTGATATTGTTAAGTGTCCTGATGTTTTGTTACCAGTATGTCCCATTTTATTTTCTAAGTGATATTTATTTGAATTTTTTAAAACATAGATGCTTTCTTGTTAAACACAATATATGCAGTTTTAACACTCAATAAATAAATATTGAAAACAAAATTAGCAAGTATGAATGACCACCATTACTGATTATAGAAAAGGCACTTTACTGAGTCTTATGATCTGACTGTAACTCTGTAAGTGGGAATCAATGATTACAGCTACGTGTCAACCTGCAATAACTGGGATGCTGAAGGAAAGTGTATTATAGACTTCTACAAGAATGCCCTCTATTACAGTCATAGCTTATGATCTAAATGTTTGAACTTTGTCACAGACCTCTGCCTCCACACGATGAATATGTTCCTTCAGATTCTCTTTCATGGTCTGCTGTTCACGCATGGTATTGGTAATCTCACTGCGACAGTTACTTATGTCCGCGCTGTGCTTTGTAAGGGCCTGATCACAGCGAACAACTCTGCTACGTAGGTCCTGCAACATGGTCACCTGATGAACCTCCAGTTTCCCAACAGCTGAGTTTGTCCCAACCACCGCCATGTCTCTATTATGTATCTCCTCTTCCAGTGTCTTAAATGTAGTTTGTAAAGAAATGATTACAAAGAATAGCAAAATGACAATTTAAATAACTAACTGTACATAGTCTGCACAAAAATGTCAAGGAGATGAATTTTTTGAGCCTTGCATGAGAAATTCAATTCAAACATTCTGTATGAAGAGAATTTACTGCTATGTCTTTGTTAAGTTGTGACACTATAGACTTACTGCTAGGTCTTTGTTAATTTAAGACACTATAGAATTACTGCTATGTCTTTGTTAAGTCATGACACTATTGACTTACTGCTATGTCTTTGTTAAGTCATGACACTATAGACTTACTGCTATGTCTTTGTTCAGTCATGACATTATAGAATTACTGCTATGTCTTTGTTAAGTCATGACCTTATTGACTTACTGCTATGTCTTTGTTAAGTCATAACACTATAGACTTACTGCTATGTCTTTGTTAAGTCATGACATTATAGACTTACTGCTATGTCTTTGTTAAGTCTTGACACTATAAACTTACTGCTATGTCTTTGTTAAGTTTGCACTATTGACTTACTGCTTTGTCTTTGTTAAGTTGTGACACTATTAACTTACTGCTATGTCTTTGTTAGGTCATGACCTTATTGACTTATTGCTATGTTTATGTTAAGTCATGACACTATAAACTTACTGCTATGTCTTTGATAAGTTGTGACACTATATACTTACTGCTATGTCTTTGTTAAGTCGTGACACTATAGACTTACTGCTATGTCTTTGTTAAGTCCTGACACTATAGACTTACTGCTATGTCTTTGTTAAGTCGTGACACTATAAACTTACTGCTATGTCTTTGTTAAGTTGTGAAACTATAAACTTACTGCTTGTCTTTGTTAAGTCATGACACTATAGACTTACTGCTATGTCTTTATAAAGTTGTGACACTATAGACTTACTGCTATGTCTTTATTAAGTCATGACACTATAGACTTACTGCTATGTCTTTGTTAAGTTGTGACACTATTGACTTACTGCTATGTCTTTGTTAAGTTGTGAACCTATTGAGGTATTGCTGTCTTTGTTAAGTCATGACACTATAGACTTACTGTTATGTCTTTGTTAAGTCATGACACTATAGACTTACTGCTATGTCTTTATTAAGTCGTGACACTATAGACTTACTGCTATGTCCCTGTTAAATTGTGACACTATAAACTTACTGTTATGTCCTTGTTAAGTTGTGACACTATTAACTTACTGCTATGTCTTTGTTAAGTCATGACGTTATTGACTTATTGCTATGTTTTTGTTAAGTCATGACACTATTAACTTACTGCTATGTCTTTGATAAGTTTTGACACTATATACTTACTGCTATGTCTTTGTTAAGTCTTGACACTATAGACTTACTGCTATGTCTTTGGTAAGTCAAGATACTATAGACTTACTGCTATGTCTTTGTTAAGTCTTGACACTATAAACTTACTGCTATGTCTTTGTTAAGCTGTGACACTAATGACTTACTGCTGTGTCTTTGTTTAGTCATGACACTATTGACTTATTGCTATGTCTTTGTTAAATCGTGACACTATTGACTTACTGCTATGTCTTTGTTAAATCGTGACACTATTGACTTACTGCTATGTCTTTGTTAAGTCATGACACTATAGACTTACTGTTATGTCTTTGTTAAGTCATGACATTATAGACTTACTGCTATGTCTTTATTAAGTCATGACTTACTGCTATGTCCCTGTTAAGTTGTGACACCATAAACTTACTGTTATGTCCTTTTTAAGTTGTGACACTATAGACTTACTGCTATGTCTTTATTAAGTCATGACACTATTGACTTACTGCTATGTCTTTGTTAAGTCGTGACACTATTGCTGTGATGTAGTTGATGTGGTTCTGAAGCAGATGTCTTGTGTTTTCTTCCAGTCGGTCATTCTGTACTCGATTTAGATTTTCTATAAAGTCCTCACGATTGTCGAATGCCTTCTGAATGAGACCTTCTGTCATTCTTTGTTGGTCATTCAGGGCTTTGGCCACCTGTTCCTGCTGAGTCAGGACCTGGGACTGCTGTTCTAGGGCCCTGGTAACTTTATCCTCCAGGGCCAGGAGTCGCCCGGATTTAGGGGTAACAATGCTCCTTCCATCTTCAAATGTTGTGACCGTCTGACGGCGTGGACTTTGTACTCGAATGGCATCATAATCTTGTTCAACAATTTCAAACTGATTCTTGTGATGTGAACGCCGTATTTGTGGCAGAACTACGCCTGTCTGTGTTGCCATTCTGTTCAACACTTTGCTTTATTACTGTATGTCTTGGTTAATTTGACTCTTAAAATGGATTGATGCACTCTTTCTGAAAAAGAGATATGCTCATAAAATTTTCCTTTTAAAAATTCCGTCATCTGAATTTCCAGAAGGATTTTAATTTCACCTTCTTTTCACAAATGTTTAAATAATTTGAATATAAGAAAAAAGCTTTACATTTATTTTTTGCCATGGTATAAAACTGAAAGTGTTATGAATTTGTTTGTTGAAAGATTCTACATGGTTACTGTTGAGTTCTCACTTTTGATCATATTATATGTTGCTGCCTATTCATCTGCCATTGTAGATTTAAAACATGCTCAAAGTCATTAAAGGGAACAGTTGTATAGATATCAATTAATTCTTATTTAAGTGTCTGAAGGTATTCAAAATTTTGTCAAAAACTCATTGAACAAATGTTTGATTTTCTTTGCTGAGATGATGAAAGGCATATTGTTAGATCGGAGGGAATGCATTATGATACAAGAATGTAATGGGAAGATATCATGGGAGGCTTTAATGGTTGGCAATAATACAGTGTAAATTATAAGTTATTAAGATTTAGAAGAAATATAAAGGTGTAGTAGTTCTTAGCTGTATATTGCAGGTCTGATATACAAGTTATGTTGTGGAATTTTTATAAAATTGGAATCAATTTCAAGGAGTGGTATTTATTTATTTGTGCTTATTTTGTTTTGTTTTCATTTTGGTTTTGTTTGTTTGTTTAAGTACTTTTTGGTTGCTCTTGATTTTTGAGGAGGGAGGGGGATATGTATTTTATTTTGAATATATATATTAGAATAAAAGAAAAAGATCACCAACACATTGTGAGAATGCACAATTGATACAGTCAGAGAGAACTATTTGTAGAAAACAGATTTCAGATCTCTCCTTTACTGGAGAATCTAAATACAATGTATGTATACAGTATATCAAAGCCTACAGGCTATAGTAATTAACAGTTTAGAGACAAATTAAGATTTGCAATAAACTAATTCCTTTCCTTCAGTTAAATCTTCATAACTGTGAGGATATGATTATCAACCATAATAACCAGGTATCCATTTTAAGTGTACTGGCTCTTGACAAGGTCTACTGTAGTTATTAGATTAAATATACTTGATATCTATACAGGATGTATGAACATTCTTTTCCTAAGACTTTATTTTTAACAAATAGTAGCTTTTTATGTTTCAGAATTCAGTGAAACATTTCTAAATGGGACTTGCTTATAAGTATCCAAATATTAAAGGATTAATCAAGTATTTGTGACACTGAATATTTAGAGTTTACCATGAAGTTTATCATGGATGATCAGGGAACATACCATGTTGTAAAAATGTATCATTTAGTACCTTGGAAAACTCTTAAAAGTATGAAGTGATAAAAGGTGTACATATTTGAACTTATAATTTTTCTGTTGATTTTAGATTATCAATAATAAATTTATTATACATGTGATATATTTATATGAAGAGATGGGGATGAAGGTCATCAATTATCAATCCATTCTGTAGGTCAAAAACAAATCCTTTCATTTACAGCATTAGTATCTTAATTCTGTAAATTTACTAATAAAGGTTTGTACATTTATAGAAAATATTTTTTAACTGAAAGATTTTTTTTTTTTAAATGTTAATTTTCAATAATATTAGTAAACTTAAATAAAAATATTTGTTTACAATCTGGCAAGCATATTTCAAAGTTTACTTACATAGTTTTATTCATTATTTTTAATCCATTCCATAGTTTTTGTAGTATGTTGAAAGTTTGATAGAATTGAAATCACTTTTAGACTTGCATCAAATCCTGCCATTTGATTGGCTCTCTGCCCGTACCTTAATCATTGTATGATATGGGAGGCATATCCTTTCATACTGTGCATAAAAATGATGATTGACTTTGTCGAAAGAGGTCCATCTTAGGTTCCTAAGAACAAATTTTTTTTTCATTTTTGTAAAATCAATAAACAAGAGTAGTCTGCAAAATGAAAATGTTTATGCTTTCTAGTAGAAATTTGTTTAGAATTAATTTGAGAACTTAAGAAATGGAATGCTAGAAGTTTTGTACCTCTGGTTTGCCCTCCTGAACCTCAGTGTATGTTTTGAGTGAGAATCACATTTAATGGTCTGTGAAAAGATGTATTATTAGATGGCATAAAGACTTTCATTTGTTTAGGAATATAGACCTTACCTATACGTTCAAATTTCTTGTTCTGTACACACCATGCATTAACCAACTCCTTTGTTCAATAGAAAGCAATTTTCTTTAGAATCAGAATTTTAAATCAATTTGATGGAGATGCCATTCAGGATTTGTTCCAAAATTCAAGTGGGGAGAGGTTCCAGGAACATTTAATGGTTTCTTTCAAATTATCCTTTTTTCTTTTTTAGAAGTAATATGGTTAACTTTAAAGTTTTTTTTTCTATTTGTTGAATATCTCTGACTTTGATTTGATGATTTTGCCACAGATGAATAAAAATTCTTTGAAAGTAAACAAAATAAGAAATCTTATTATGTATCAGTCTTAATCAAACTGGACCACGAAGTGTTCTTCTTTACCAAAGAATTTTAAAAAAAAACCTTTTCAGTCAACTATGTAGCTGTTGGTTTAAAGAAATATTTTGAGCAATACTTGGTGCAATGTTTTGGCAGTATTCATATTGAGCTGAACATTTACATACAGGTAACCCTTTGCCTTTTATATATATCTAAAATTCACTTTTGCTTGTAGTGGGATGGAATAATTTAATGTCTTGTTTTGTTTTGGGTCTATGTAAATGGCTTAAAAGTTTTCTTCTTCACTACCTATTGATACTAGGTGTCTAATGTGCCAGAAATTACTGGGTATATATCTTTAATGCTAACAGCTTTTTTTGAATTTAAATGTTGTGTTATCACTCTAAATGTGATTTGAATGTTGCTATAAAAACATGACGTTTCTTGAAGTAATGGTGAAAATATGGTAATATCCAACTTAAAGTTCTCAAAAATATTAATTATTCCTGAAAATCAGTACCTTATGAAAAGGGGGAATTTCTGGATCTAATTTTAGTATCAGTATAGGGGGAGACTGGCACCTGCCGAGGCACATTACCATGGTCAGTTTCCCCATCACAAATGAGGTATAAAATAATCAATGTACACCTCAGTTGGATACATCCATTTTGCACCTATCAAAAACAAACCATCAGTATTTATTTCTTAATGAAGGTTTCTTGGTCAGTTTAAATAGCTAAGTTTACTAAATGCATGAATGGCCCTGTCAACAGAATAAATGGATTGTCACTCATTCTGTCCCATTCTAAACATAAGATAAAGTAAAGAGACTTGATGCATTCTTTACCTATAAGAAAGTTTCTTGTGAACTGTGTGTATTCGTAAACAGGCTTTGTAAAATTGCACATTTTTTTTTTTTTGCAGAAAAATGGTGAATTTATATATTAGTATTCAACAAAGAATTAAAATATGAGCAGGCTCCTCAATTCAAATAAAACATGTTTGATAGACCAGCAACAGTTTTATCATTCAGTATATATATGTATACATTTTGGTCTATATTTTGGATCAATTTATGATGTCAGAATACATTTAATAATACTAATAAGATTGTATGTCATTTTAAATAGATATGTATGTGACCTGGGTCTAAATGAAATTTCTAGCCTTATGAACTAAAAAATTGAACAGTAATTTTTCCCAGCAATTTTCAGTAATTGTTTCCTTTTCCGTCTACAGTTTGTTAAAAGAAAATAAAACAAAGAACATGTCCCGTCGTGGTCAGCTTCCAATTCTAAGAGCCCCTTATGATACACAAGATGAGCCATTTCAACGTCCAAGCCCCCGGAATAATGAACCAGAGACCAGAGTTCTGCCATATTCTGGGAATAACACAGAGAGACAGAGTCGTGGACCCTCCAGACTAGACCTGCTGGAAGAAAGGTTAGCACAACAGGAAAAAAATTCACAAAACTTGGTGGACCGGGCCTTCAAAATCAAAGAGGATGTCATTGACAGTTTGAATTTCACCCATGGAACTTGGCAAGAGGAGAAGCATGCCAGAAATATGTTACAGGAACATATACGTACCATAACTGCTGTCGTCAATCGCCTTAACAATGATATATCAGTAAGTTAATAGACTTATGTCAGTAAGTTAATAGACTCACATTAGTAAGTTAATAGACTTCCAACAGTAAGTTAATAGAATTACAACAGTAAGTTAATAGACTTGCATCAGTAAGTTAATAGACTTATGTCAGTAAGTGAAAGACTCAAGTCAATAAGTTAATAGACTTACAAGAGTAAGTTAATAGAATTACATCAGTTAGTTAATAGACTTACATCAGTAAGTTAATAGACTTACAAGAGTAAGTTAATATAATTACAACAGTAAGTTAATAGACTTACACCAGCAAGTTAATAGACTTACAACAGTAAGTTAATAGACTTACAACAGTAAGTTAATAGACTTACAACAGTAAGTTAATAGACTTACAACAGTAAGTTAATAGACTTACAACAGTAAGTTAATAGACTTACATCAGTAAGTTAGTAGACTTACATCAGCTAGTTAATAGAATTACATCAGCTAGTTAATAGAATTACATCAGTTAGTTAATAGAATTACATCAGTTAAATAATAGAATTACATTATTTAGTTAATAGACTTACATCAGTAAGTTAATAGACTTACACCAAGTAAGGTCATATACATCAAATCATATTCTCCAAAATGAGAAAGTTATAGCATATTGTATCTATACTTAGTCAGCTCTTATTATCCAAAACTTGACCACATGTTAATCTGTTTTAGTTTTGTAGAAGTCACGGTGCAGTTTTCAGTGCATACCACAAAGCAATTATGTTCTAAATTCAGAGCAATTCTTTAAGTAAAGCACATGCTCTCTTTTGACAGCAACTTGAGGAAAGTGTTCGTGCCCGAGACAATGCTACCATGGGAACAAACAATGCAGTGAAGAATTTGGAGGTCCATCATGTGGCCTCCCTGACTGATCTCAGGGGACGAGTTGTACGGTGCGACACATCCATAGCTCGCCTCTCTACAGAGTTACAAAATGCCACAGCTGCCATTAAACAAATGTCACAGCAACAAAATGACATGCAAGGAAAAATCTTGGAGCGGATCCATGAAGTAGAGGCACGGGTAAGATAGAAAATACAATAAGGTAAAACATTTTCATAAACTATTCATTTAATTTAAATTATAATTTATTAATAGTTTAATGAATTCTTACAACATTTAAGAAGAAATACAGCTGCGGAAGTGAATGGTGTCACAATAATACATGTATAAGTTCTTGCATGAGAAATGAAAATATTTTGCTTTTACTTTTGTTATACAAATCAGCCTGTTATCAGAACAAGGAAATAAAGTAGTTATTGTAAGATTTCCTTACCAAGTGCTTGTTTTGGCTTCAGATGGTCTCAATTCAGAACAATCAAGACAGAATTGCCAGTGAGAATAAGATGAAGCTCCAACATTTAGAGGGGGACACAGGCCAACAGATGGCGACACTGGATAGTCGAACAAGGAGTATTATTGATGACCTGAAGAACACACTGACTATGTATCAATCTAGTTCTGACACTGAACGAGAAAAACTCGAGTCCAGAATGATGTCAAATATAGAACGAATCTCTGCAGCCAAAGATAGTCTTATAGTAAGGAATTCTGTCCTATCAGTAATGTCTATCATATATTAAAGGTGCTTAGACACAGATTTGAACTTAATATTTTCTCAAATTTTCTGTATAATATCACGACTTATATATTGCAATTGCATTTCACACGAAAATATAATTAAAAACTTATTTTATCTGGAAATTATTGGAACTACAAATTCCAGGACACGTTTGATTAACACATCTTTGCACTTACACAAATTTTAACTTTATCATTAATATTTAAGAAAAGAAGTGATTTTGTGATGTATTAATGAAAAATATTACATCTATAATCCAGAAAATTCAGAGTAGAAATGTTCGAAAGCAAAACCAACTCACCACTATTGTCAGTCCATGGTCTGTGATGTGTACAGAGTTTAACAAATTGAACACACCTGTGAAACGTAAACTGTTTTTGTAAACAGGGCACGAGCTCTGTTATTGTTAATGTTTACAATTCACCGTGTGTGTTCAATTGTTAAACTCTGCACAGATCACTGAGCATGGACTGACAATACTGTGAGTGGGTTTTGCTTTCTACATTTCTACTCTGAATTTTCTGGGTTATAGTTTTAATATTTTTCATTAATACACAACAAGATTGCCACTTTTCTTAAGTATTTTAAGAATAAAATTAAAATATGTGAAAGCGCAAGAATGAGTCAATCCAACACATCCAGAAATTCAAGATGAAATAAGATTTTTATTATATTTTAGTATGAAATGCTATAGCAACATATAAGTCATGAAATTATACAGAAAATTTGAGAAAATATTAACTTCAAATCTGTGTCCAAGCACCTTTAAGTGGTGTGCAGTCAAGATTACTGGTGTGTGAGAAAAAGTAAATCATTCCATGTTCACTTAAAATGAATTCAAATACTATTATTTATTGCAGGAAAGACTGGAAAGAAAGATAGATGAAGGCACTTTTGTGACAGATAACAGGATTCAGAAAATAGAGGAGGCCATAATGGAGGAAAGGGCCAAGATAGCAGATATTGAACATGTAAGTAGATAGCAGATATTGAACATGTAAGTAGATAGCAGATATTGAACATGTAAGTACCGGGTAGATAGCAGATATTGAACATGTAAGTAGATAGCAGATATTGAACAAGTAAGTTGATAGCAGATATTGAACATGTAAGTAGATAGCAGATATTGAACATGTAAGTAGATAGCAGATATTGAACATGTAAGTTGATAGCAGATATTGAACATGTAAGTCGATAGCAGATGTTGAACATGTATGTGTTATATATTAAAATAGCAAAAATTGATAAAATATTGATAAAAATATTACTGCAAATAAAAAATAACATATAGTTAAAGTAGATAGCAGATATTGAACATGTAAATAGAAAGCAGATATTGAACATGAAAGTAGATAGCAGATATTGAACATGTAAGTAGATAGCAGATATTGAACATTTAAGTAGATAACAATAATGAACATGTAAGTCAATAGCAGATATTAAACATCGAAGTGCTATAGATAAAAGATAGATATTGAACATATTAGTGCAATAGAAGAAAAATACCAAGATAATGAACATGGACATGTAAGTGCTAATAAAAGATAGCAGGTGTTATATATGTAAGTGCTATAGATAAGAATAGAAGACCTATTGATTAGAATTAAGTGACATTGAACATGTAAGTGTATAGATAAAAGATAGAAGATGTATGTGCTACAGATTAAAAACAGCAGATAATGAATAAATAAGTGTTATGGATGAGAATTAGTTGATATTAAACATGTAAGTGCTATAGATTTTAAGATAGAAGATTCAAGAGTGTTACAAGAGAACAGAGAAGAAATGTGTGATGTTAAAAGGGTCAAGTTTTATAGAAAATTTAAAAAAAAAGTCTCTAAACTGTTATTTTGAAAAAATTGGAGCAGTCATATTTTACTATTGTTATCTGAAAACATTAATTTAAACTTGCTAATAACTATACCAATTGGTATATATAATTATTTAAGCCATATTTTTAGCTCTGCTGGTCAGAGACCAAAGAGCTTCATGGTAAGGTGTCTGTCTAGCTGCTCATCTGTCTGTCTGTTTGTAAACAATTTTTCAAAATGAATGGTATTGCCATGGTTACTAAAAAAGAAATTTCTTTGAAATTCTTTTTAAATGCTACTTCACCTACAGTCTTTTCTCATTTTGATTTTAAAACAACTTGATACACAAGAAGACTACACTAACTATAGAACTGTCATGGCTTCTTAAAATAGAATTTTTTGCAAAATTCTTTCAAAACACTTGACTCATCTTACAGTTCTGGTCCAATTTCAATAAAATTTGGCATACATGTAGACTACACCGAGATGCATGATTCAATAGACCGTTTTTTTTTTATTTCAATGAATAGTGGCTTGTAATGTTTATTAAAAGCAAATATTTCCTTGAAATTTTTTAAAAGCACTACAATTCATATAGTTTTGGATAACTAATAAAACTCTATACACAAGAAGACTACACCATGATACATTGTTCTGTTTATCTGTTTGATTTCAAGGAATGATGTTGCCATGTTTCAAAAATAGATATTTATGTGAAATTCTTTCAAAACACTTCTCTTATATTTGTAGTGTGATTTCAGTAAAACTTGCGACATAAAGAAACTACATCAGAGATCATAATTCTTCTTAACGGGGTATTGATTTGCCATTAGTTTCAAGTCAAAGTGTTACTTTTCTCTTCCTTTGTTATAACTATACAAACCAGTAGAACTTCAGTCTTGTCATAGACTTCTGATTCATTAAAACATGCCTTTAAAAAAAAGCCTATTTATTTCAGACGGGTAATACTGAACCATCATTTGCAAAAGTTAAAGAGAATGAAAGTTATCTATTTTCATGTCAAAAACAATATAACCTGCAATCTGATGTTTCTTTACACTTAGTAACATATGCTGGAATTTGTTGAAAATAAATGTGATTTATACTGCAGTCAGAGTTACAACTTAAGCATGTTAACTATTCAGGGTTTAGGCCTGGGTGGCAGTAAGGTATTGTAAATAAATGGGTGGATCTAAATGTTTCTTGTCAGGTGTGAGTTAGCTTTTCTAACAGACTTGTTGATCATTGTATATGTACTTAATATAATATATTATATGTTTTCCTGAAAATAGCAAAGATTTACCAGAATTGTGCATTAATCAAGCTTGGTGAAACTGGGAAACTCAAGGATTTATGATTGTTAACAACTAGCTGTTGCAGCTTCTGTCTGGATTCAAACAAAACTGGAGAAATAACCAAAAAGACAAATTAATTATTCCACAGATCTGATAATGGAGACTTAATATTGTATATATTTATATATAGGGTATAGGCCTTGATGCTGAACAGGTACTAGATGAACTGTATGTTATGATCTAACTATATGTGGATTGTCTTGTTTCAGAAATGGAGTAATGCTGTAGAGTTACTCCCCTTGTACATGTTATTTAGTAGTAATTGTTGCTAGTGCAGTGCTATTAATTCTAAAGGAAATCAAGAGAGAGTAAATGTTTTGGTGTTAATTTTACATTATGTGCTGTGAATGATATTTTATGATTTAATTAAGTTTTCAAATTTGAATGTGAAGTTTGCTAAAAGTGTTAAAAATGTGAATTCAAATAAGGGAATTTTTAAAGCAAGATGATTAATTAAGAAATGTATATTCTTATAAAATCAAATTATAAATTAAAAACAATGCAGAAAGTCAGTGCTTTGTTAATTATTGCACATTTTAATATTTTATCAATTTAAATTTTAAACAAGTTAGCACTCAATACTTGAGGAATGTCCATGTTAAATCAGGCTTTTTAACAATGTGCAGAAAACCCACTAATAGCTACATATAAATATATTCTTTTGGAAATTTTGACTTGATTTTTTTCCCAAAAAAGTCATAATAAAATATACCCCTTTTGAAGTAAAATAAATTCATTGGACTTATTTACAGTCCTTTCCATCTATATCAAATTATTTTTTACTTGCTTAAAACAGTTATGTACCAACCCATGCCTGACATCAAATGGACTCCCTCTTGATAATTACCTGCTGTTTATATAAGTTTCTAAGAGATCATTCTTTCTGTTTTCTACCAGCATTTGGAAAATAAGATAGCTGCCCGATTGGAACAAATGGCTGCCCAGCAGAAGGAGGAATTCTCACGTCTGAAACGTGAAGTTCGGGAGGGCTTCTCTACAGTTCATGAGAGCATCACCAACATGAAAACAGTGATGGAGGGGAAAAGAAAAATTTTAGAGGATCAGTTGAGAAAGGAAATGAGCCAAATCCGCAAAATGGTTGTCCTCGTGTGATCTGGAAAAAGCTCTAGGTAAAACTAGAGTCACTGTGTTCATCCCAGAGCAAGATAATGTTTTTATGCATCAAATACCACTGCATGAAGCTTTACAATTTAGAACCAACAATAGTAGCATCATGACACTGTGTTTTTTTTAAACTATAGATTGATATATTCCTGTGTAGGTTAATTAACACATAACAGATTTACAAACATAACAGATTTACAAACAGAAATGATCAACATTCTGTCTGAAGCTGTGCTCTCTACAGAGAAATATTCAACCTTTAACAGTTCAGTGTGAAATTGTAATTTCAGTATTAAAGACATTCCTGAATAGTTACAATTTTAGTTAGTAGTGCAATCACTCCAGCCTAATTTATATAGGTCTTTTACAGGTTGACCACCATGTTATTGCAGCTAATTGTTAGAAAGTTTCCAACACTTTTATATATACAGTAAGACTTGCTTATGAGGAACTTAGATATATGGAAATCTCTGTTAAGGGAAGATATCTCTACCCCATCCCTTATATCATAAACACTCTCTTAATATATGGATATACAGTGAAACTTGTCTATTCTGGATGTTGTGTACTCCCAAATATTGTCTTAAACGGTGTAAATTTTAAGTCCCTTGCAGTAAAATCAATTGTTTAGAATGTTGTCTAATCCGAAAGTTGCCTAATCCGGCCAATTTCTTTGGAACCAGTGGTGTCCAGATTAGACAAGTTTTACTGTATTAAAGGCATTTGGATTTAGGAACTAATTTAACTAAATGTCCCCATGATTTCTTTTAAAGCAAGTTTTAATACTATGTACATTATTTTGTTTGAGTTTTAAAGGAAGCACTTTTAATAATGGTTTTAGGTGCAAACGAGAAGGGTGAATATAGTTCAATTGTTTTGTTATTAAGTGTTTATATGTCCCAAAAAAATCTATTTATATACACAAATCATATTTTTTTGTTATTTATTGTAATTATGCAATCAAAGTCCATTACCTGTTTAATGTGTATAACCAAAGCATCTGTAGTCAGATATTTATTTTTTCAATGTAGATATTATATGCCATATTTTTTCATGTCCATCTTGTAGCATACTTGCATATTCTAAAATTTATATTGCATGTGCCTCCATTTAATAAGCATGTTCATTCTACACTTGTGGAGGAAGCCTCACAAATATTCATAATAAAGTACATAGTATACACAGTGGCTTTTCTTTCTATTAGTTTTAGTCACAGAGATGTAGCATCTAATGTCCTGCCTGTCATTAATGCACTGCATTAAGATATAGCATTTTATTATATGATTGAAGAATTCTGATCTCTCTAAAAAATTATCTGGAATCATTGAAAGGCTGGTCCCCCACTAATTGACTTTATTCCCCATCCCAACCCCAAAACAAAATTTGAAAATGAGAGAAATATCTTTTTGTGGGGGCTAATCAAAGATATTTTTCAGCTGTCAGTTTTCCCTGATAATGTCCCCTTTCAAAATTGATCCCATAAAAGAGCCTGACATTATTTCTTTTTTTTCTTATCTGAGTAGATTATCATTTAATCAATGAATCATACAATAAAACAATTATTGCTGTTTTTTCAGACAATACAATGATTTAGCCACCTTTGAAGTACAATATTCACCCCACCCTTAGGACTCGGTGAATATTGTACTCCTCAGGTGGCTAAATCATTGTATTGACCTCAAAAACAGCAGTAATTGTATAATACCTCAATAGATACATTTTGTTATATGTATTTATCAATGCTTACACACCAGTAAAGGCTGGAGATATACCTCTATAACCACATTGCATCTTGTGTGACCTATGAACTATCTACTTGTTTCCTTATTTACTTGTTACATCAGAAGGTGTTTCTAATATATTTTAATATTTCCATTTCTAATTGTTTTCTCTGTGATAACTCTTTGAAAGTTAGGAGAGTTGATTTCTTGATCATTCTAATGGAATGCAAATTTCGAAAAGCGAAAGGTCAGGAGCTAAGAAGGCCTAATGTGCATGTAAATCTCATGCGGCTGTCTTTGTGTCTGACGCTAAGGAGGCCTGTAAATCTCGTGCGGCTTTCTTTGTGTTTGACGTCAGTGGGCGGGGACTATTGAAATTGACATGTGAGGCCTTGTGTAATTTAAATCTATTAGTCTACATTTTTAAAATCCAAATTTACAATTTTATTTCAAAATGAAATGGAAATATAAGGAATCACTGTCTAGTTAGTAGAGTATGCCAGGGACATCAACGACAGTTGGAAACGTGGGATAATTTATGCATAACGGGCGAAGCCCGTTATGCAAATTATCCCACGTTTCCAACTATCGTTGATGCCCTGGCATACTCTTCTAACTAGACAGTGATTCCTTAAATTAGGGAAAGAGACAGAGGCCAGAATAGGGGGGATAAGATAAAAACAAAGTCTTCAATAATAGTTTCTCTAAAGTACTGTGAAATCACTAATTTTCATGGGGGATTAATTGTTGTTTTCACCATAAGAAGAGACCCATGAATTCATGTCCTCCACAAAATACACTACTTACACTTTTTCAACCACGAAATCAAATCCCTACAAACCCATATTTTTTCCTCAAACCACAAAAATCTGACCCCACAAAAATATGAGATTTTACAATATGTATACCAATAACAGTGTAACCAGAAAAGAGAAAATGTGATGGACCAGACCAGGATTCGAACCCAAGGCCTTTGAGATCTAGAGAGGTCCTCTATCAACTATTAAGCTATCCAGGCATGGGCAATCAAACCAGTCTGACTGCCACACAAGTATCAATTTGATCCAGACTTAGTGTTAAAGCAAAGTGTCTATTTTATTTTTCGTGCGAGAATAATTACAAACTATGGAAGCGATAATTCTTGCATAAGCAGTTTTGTCTCTTATGTGAATTATCACATCTCCCACAATGGTTATCTCCTAATACAAATCTAAACAAGATGCATTTGTGAAACACTCATGCCCCCTGCCATGCTCATGGCCAAAGTTAAAGTTTTTTCAAACGAAGGTCAAACTCCACAGTCTAGAGGTCAAAATGTTGGTAACAAAAGAAGGTCTTGTAACAAGAAATACATTTTTGAAATATGAAAGCCCTAGCATCAACTGTTCAAAAGTTATGGCCAAGGTTGAACTTATTCAAAAGAAGTTCAAACTCCAAGATCAAGTGATAAAAAATGTTGGTACCTAAAGAAAGGTCTTGTCACAAGGAATATGAAAGCCCTAGCATCAACTATTCCAAAGTTAGCTAGCATCAACTGTTCAAAAGTTACGACCAAGGTTGAGCTTTTTCAAAAGAAGTTCAAACCCCAAGATCATGTGATAAACAAGAGGCCCACAGGCCTTATAGGTCACCTGAGTATCATGCAACAACTTCGCCACATTGGATTCATGTTTTAAACCAGAGGCCATGAAATTCACAATTTCGAAAGAGGCACACTTGCTCATCATAATTTTACATTTAGTAAGCTTACTTAATACCCAGAAAGAGAGCAGAGGATTATCAAAGAATTAATGCATTTTCACTATGTAATCATTAGAGCCCTGCCCTAACACCAGAACCATGATGCAGGGGCCATAAAATTCACAATTTTGGAAGAGGCATCCTTACATATCATAACAATACTCTTAGTTCATCAGCTTAATACCCAGGAAAAAAGAAGAAGATTTTTAAAGAATTATTGCGTTTTTACTATGTAATCATTAGAGCCCCACCCTAACACCAGAACCCCTGACCCAGGGGCCATGAAATTCATAATTTTGGAAGAGGCACCTTTACTCATCATAACTATGCATCAGTTTGTTTGTTAAATACCCAGGATCAAAGAAAAAGATTTTTAAAGAAATAATGCTATTCAACAGAGCCCATCCCTAACACCAGAACCCCTGACCTAGGGGCCATGAATTTCACAATTTTGGAACAGGCACCCTTACATATCATAACTACACTCTTAGTTCATCGGCTTATTACCCAGGAGAAAAGGAGAAGATTGTCAAAGAATTATTGCATTTTTACTATGTAATCATTAGAGCCCCGCCCTAAAACCAGAACCCCTGACCAGGGGGCCATGAAATTCACAACATAGGAATAGGCACCCTTATTCATCATTACTATGCCTTCAGTTTGTTTGCCCTGGATCAGAGAAGATTTTTAAAAGAAATAATGCATTTTCACTATACATGTATATTCAACAGAACGCTGCCCTAACACCAGAACCCCTGACCCTGGGGCCATGAAATTCACAATTTTGGAAGAGGCACCTTTCATCATCATAACTATGTATTTATTTTGTTTTCATAATATCCAAGAGCACAGAAGAAGCTTTTTAAAGAAATAATGCATTATCACTATATATTCAACAGAGCCCCACCCTAACACCAGAACCCCTGACCCTTGGGCCATGAAATTCACAATTTTGGAAGAGGCACTCTTTCTCATCATAACTATATACTTAGTTCATCGGCTTAATACCCAGGAGCAGAGGAGAAGATTTTTGAATAATTAATGCATTTTCACTATATAATCATTAGATACCCGCCCTAACACCAGAACCCCTGACCCAGGGGCCATGAAATTCACAATTTTAGAAGAGACACCTTTCCTCATCATAACTATGCATATTGTTTGTTTCCTAAATATCCAAGAGCAGAGGAGAAGATTTTTTTAAGAATAATGCTTTTCACTACATATTCAACAGAGCCCCACCCTAGCACCAGAACCCCTGACCCTGGGGCCAAAAATTTCACAATTTAGGTAGAGGGCTCAATGCTTATTACATTCATGCCAACAGTTTGCCTGCTTGATGCCCAGGAGTAAAGAAGAAGATTTTTAAAGATTGCATTAATTCTTATGGTTTTAGCCTCACCCCTCAGGCCCCAGGGGGGTAGGGGTCATGAATTTCACAATTTTTACTCCCCTTCACATATAGATGCTATGTGCCAAATTTGGTTGAATTTGGTTCAGTGGTTCCAGAGAAGAAGCTGAAAATGTTCAAATGTTAACGCACGACGCACGACGGACGACGCACGCCGACGGACGAAAACAGATAGCAATAGGTCACCTGAGTAAACTCAGGTGACCTAAAAATGTTGATACCTAAAGAAAGGTCACAAGGAATATGAAAGCCCTAGCACCAACTATTCCAAAGTTAGGGCCAAGATAAAAATTTTACAAAAGTAGGTTAAACTCATAGGTCAAGAGGTTAAAAATGTTGGTATCTCATTTAATATGTAAATTTATTATGACGTCAAAGAATATAGTTTCCTCGACCTGATTTTATATGTTAATTTATTCCGATGTCAAAGAATATAGTTTCCTCGACCTGGTTATTTTTCTTCTAAAAAAGAAAGAAAATGGCATCTAGCATATGATCGCCAGAATCTGATACAAAATGAACCAGTCGCAGTTATCTATCACAGTAGATAGATAGAAGTTACACTTTCCTTTCAGATACATGGACTCTCCTTTCCATTGTAAGAGGGGTCCATGTTTCCTTGGGGAGGGGGGGGGTGTGTGTCCAAGGTCATATTACTGTTAAACTCCAGTGGACCCCAAACTCCCAAACCCCTCACTAGATCCACACAAGCATCATATATATAAATATTGAAATAAGTAGAATATTTCTATCATTCACTCATAAATGCAAGAGGCCCAAGGGCATTAAGGATAACCTGAGTATACATGTATTACAACACTGTCAAGGATCTGTAGACTGAAGTACTTTTAAGTATTATATGTAAAACAAGAGGCCCATGGGCCACAAAGCTCACCGGAGTAACTTTGGCCTTGCTGTTTTTCACCCGATTTCCCCCTTGTAATACGTATTGTAGCCCCGCCCTACCCCAGGGGTCATGATTTGAATAATTTAGAATCTGCACTTCCCCAGGATGCTTCCACATAAGTTTCAGCTTTTCTGGCCTAGTGGTTCATGAGAAGAAGATTTTTAAAGATTTTTCCTATATTTTAATGTAAGAATTGGATTCCCTATTGTGGCCCCGCCCTACCCCCAAGGGTCTTGATTTAAACAATTCAGAATATACACTATCCCAGAATGCTTCCACATAAGTTTCAGCTTTTCTAGCCCAGTGGTTCTTGAGAAGATTTTTAAAGATTTTTCTACATATTTCAAAGTAAAACTTTGGATTCCCTATTGTGGCCCCGTCCTAAGATTTTCAAAGAATTAATGTATTAATGTATAATCAATAAAGCCCTACTCTAACACCTGAGATCCTGATCAAGGGGCAGTGAAATTCACAACTTTGGAAGAGGCATGCTTGCTCATCATAACATATACATAGTATGTCTGACCAAAGAGGACTTTCAAAAAAATAAGGCACTTTCACTATATATTCAAAAGAGTCCCACCCTTAAACCAGAACTGCAAACCGAAGGGCCATTAATTTCATAATTTGGGAAGGGGCACTTTTGCTCATCATAATCATGCACTTAGTATTCAACTATGTTTGCTAAATACCCAAGGACAGCTCATCATAATCATGCATTTAATGTCTTTGTTTACTATACTGGGGGGGGGGGGGGGGGGGGGCGGGGGGGCTTTTTCAAAAACTTTATGCAATTTCACATGATCAATAGAGCCCCACTATAACTCCAGAACCCTTGACCCTGGGGCCATGAATTTCACAGATTAGGAAAAGGACTCATTGTATATATATTAGGGATGTCAACGAATATTCGAACATTCGAATATTCATTCGATGAGTTAATATTCGAATATGAATTTAAGATTCGAATATTCATTTTTTTTTTTTCAGATTTCACAAAAAAGGTAATATAAATTTATGTATAATACAAAAAGTACTTTCAATAGTTTAATATGATCGGATCTAGAATCGAGAACGAAGAAGTGAAACCCTTCTTGAATGTCTAAGAGACTTGAAGAGTGTAGTTATGAAAATAAATTTTATTGATCATTGAATTACATCTTTGATAGAATCAGCGAGTAATATTGTGAAGGGCTCAATTTCAGAATAATGCATCAATTACTTGATTATCTCGTGTTGAATATATATCTGAATTTTAAAATCATTATCGGGAAATTAATAACTTAGGAAAATTTCTATAGAAGTGTTTGTTTATTATTTTCAAAACATTGTATCAAAGATTATATTTTACATGTATCTCTTATTAAGCATATAATTGTAATTAATTACATGTATTTAAATCTGAAGAGTAAACGACAATCTTGCCGCAGGTTCGACAATTTGAGCTTGCTTCGCCCGTTATGCAAATTATCCCACGTTTCCAACTATCGTTGATGCCCTGGCATACTCTACTAACTAGACAGTGATTCCTTATATGAATTATTGACAAAATTGACATCCCTAATATATATGTTATAATCATGCCAACACTTTGACTGCTTGATGAGCCATGAAATTCACAATTTTTGTCCCCCTTTGCCCAAAGATGCTCTATAGCAAAATCTTTATAATTGGTTCAGCGGTTGATGAGCAGAAGCTGAATATTTTCAAAAGTTTATGACCAATGAATGATGGATGTCTAACAATGAAAACATTGCAAATGGTCACCTAAGTGACTCAGGTAAATGGAGATAGAAATTATGTGCAACTCATATCTATAGTAAGTGGAATATAAGCCAAGACTGTGGCCAATTGAGCTGTTTTGAACTATGATCATGTTCAAAAAACATGCTAGACATAAAAATATATATTCCAGAATAATGTTTTATCCTCCCCCCCCCCCTTCCACTTAAAATTAAGGGGATTTAAACCCCCACACCCCTTCTGGATCCACCATTACTAATACTAATGACAACTGGACAATTAATTTTTTTTCCATCAGAAGCAAGAGTCTAAATTTAAGATATTGCAGATGCTTCCAAACTTGTCTCCACTGTTGTGGAATTCTACAGAATGTATATACATGTATGTTTATTAGAACTAGCTAACTTTCAGTAAAGTATACTTCATGAACAGCAATCAGAATATTTTAGTAATTTTTTTCCCCGTCATGCAAATACAAAATAAATTCTCTTTTCACTTCTGATATTTTCCCTGACCAAAATCTGATCAGCACGGACTAAGTGTATCGACTTGCTAGGCTGTATACGAAGCAGTATCAGTGTGTTTACTGTTTAGTTCATATATATATAAAGTTTATTACTTTTATGTGATGTATATTTCAATAAATGGAATACAAGGTGTAAATCACTTGGCTTGTGCACATCTTCGAACCGATGCAGTAGTCCTATTTCCAGGTATTGATAAATTTACAGCGTTCGACCCATTTTCTCGACATGCATCGATTGCATATAGACATGCACAGCAAAGATGCTGGTTGTTTTTTTTTCATTCTAATAGCAGATAATTTCAAGTTGTGTTTACAAGTTTAACTGCTTATTTTTTCAAAATTATTTTGCAATTATTGGCATACTTTAAACAAGAGGTCCAAGGGCCTTGAATCTCTCTTCTGATAAACTGTACAACCTATCACTTCAATTTGAAGCCTCTAAGTATGCTGTATATTTAGATAAACCCTTGAAATTCCAATTCACACTCTGAGAACCCAAGACGATTCTAAGCCAATTAGTACCCAAGAGTTGGTCATGGTGACCTATTTATCACTTGTCATTCTCTGAGGACCCATCAACTAAGTTTGATGATTCTAAACCAATTAATACCTAAAGTATTTTTTAAAATTATAACCATAAAATTTTATAAGTAGGTCAAAGTGACCTACTTTTCAGTTGTACTCACAGGACCCGGATGCATCAACTGACAAAGTTTAATGATTCTAGACCAATTAGTATCTGAAATATTTAATTAAAGCCATAAATTTTCAAAAGTAGGTCACTGTGACCTACTTTTCAGTTGTTGTACTCCGAGGACCCAAGATACATCAACTGACAAAGTTTGATGATTCTAAGCCAAATGGTACCCGAAAATATTAAATACAGCCATAATTTTCAGAAGTAGGTCACAGTGACCTACTTTTTAGTTGTTGTACTCCGAGAACCCAAGATGCATCAACTGACAAAGTTGATGATTCTAGGCCAAATGGTACCCGAAAATATTTAATACAGCCATAATTTTCAGAAGTAGGTCATGGTGACCTACTTTTTAGTTGTTGTACTCCGAGAACCCAAGATGCATCAACTGACAAAGTTTGATGATCTAAGCCAATTAGTACCCGGAATATTTAATTAAAGCCATAAATTTTCAAAAGTAGGTCACGGTGACCTACTTTTCAGTTGACCTACTCCGAAGACCCAAGATGCATTAACTGACAAAGTTTGATGATTCTAAGCCAATTAGTACCCGAAATATTTAATTAAAGCCATAAATTTTCAAAAGTAGGTCACGGTGACCTACTTTTCAGTTGACCTACTCCAAAGACCCAAGATGCATCAACTGACAAAGTTTGATGATTCTAAGCCAATCAGTACCCGAAATATTTAATTAAAGCTATAAATTTTCAAAAGTAGGTCAGGGTGACCTACTTTTCAGTCGACCTACTCCGAAGACCCCAGATGCATCAACTGACAAAGTTTGATGATTCTAAGCCAATTAGTACCTGAAAATATTTAATTATAGTCATATAAATTGAAAAGTAGGTCACGGTGACCTACTTTTCAGTTGACCTTTTTTGAGGACCCAAGATGCATCAACTTCCAAAGTTTTATGATCATAGGCCTTAAAATGTCTAAATTATGCCTCTAAAACGCTTTGAAATCGAATGCCTGTATAGTTCAAAAAGTAGGTCACTGTGACCTACTTTTTAATAAATATGTTTTATGGCCCCAAGATGCATCACCTTACAAGATTTAATGATTCTAAACCTCTCTGTATTTGAATTAATGACCTTAATTCTTTTGAAAAAGATTAGCCATAAAGTTCAAAATGTAGGTCAAGGTGACCTACTTTTTAGTAGACGTACTTTGAGGACCCAAGATACATCAACTGACAAAGTTTGATGATCATAGGCCTTAAATTGTTCAAAATATGCCTCTAAATCATTTTGAAAAAGAATGGCCGCAAAATTTAAAAAGTAGGTCACCGTGACCTACTTTTGAGTCAACATGATATGAGGTCCTTAGATGCATCAACTGACAAGATTTGATGATCCTAGTCCTTATAGTAAGCAAAATATCAACATTTTAACAAAATGTAATTTTTGGTCAACTTTGAAGTGACCTTGAGACTACGCCCTTTGCCCCAGGGTAAATCCCTGTGCAAATTTTAATCTACAACATATCCTCATCCTTTTGTGCAAGTTTGGTGATAATCTGCAAAGTGGTTCTTGAGAAGATTTTTTAGCAATCAGTACTTTTATTTCTATTTTCCTAATTATCTCCCCTTGTTTAAGGGTCACAACCCTAGTTTTAGTACAAGAGGGAGCCCTTGGGCCAATGATACCCTGTGACAAATTTGACAATAATTGGCCAAGGGGTTCTTGAGTTATGGCCCATATTCTAAAAAGTTTACACACACTGCACAAATGGCCATAGCATTAGCTCTTTGAGCCTTTGGCTCAGATGAGCTAAAAATACCCATGCAATTATGTTTTTTCCAAACTTGCACTTTTTTTTATATTTATGATTCAAAACAATAATTATTCATAAATATCATTACCACTGTTTATATCTGTTGTGGTTTTGATCAATTTATGTGTTCCCAAATAGTTTGTTATCGGAGAACGTGCACAAGTTGATAACCAAACCAAAAATTCACTCAAGTGTAACTAGCGCATTGGGATATACATCGTTACAAATAGACAAGGCATCTAAAAGAAATATGGCGGAATACAGCTCTAGTTGGTATGAAACAAGTCCTACATAGATGAATGCTGTGTTTTTAAGAATTCATGTCAGCTTTAAGGTTCCTCATTCCTCTCATCTCTCATATATTTTACTTCAAGGCTGCTGATTTTCCAACAGAAATCCAATTCATAATTAAAATGCTCATTTCAGCATACCTTGTGGTACAAAATTTGACAAAGAAATGGCCTTTATTGAACTAGAACAATTTTATAAAGGAATAAGGGCTTTTATTCCATCGATTCATCTCTCTTATCAGAGGAATCAATGAACTGTTAAGTTCAACTGACATTCAACACACTCAATGAACTGTTAACAAGTTCAACCGATTTTCAACACAGTCCACTTTCAAGTTGATTCTTGTTAAAATAGACACCTACAGTTAACTTACTAAATGCAAGTAAACCAAAATAGGAATTATTGGAGGATAAACAATGTAGGACATCACTATTTCAAATACAAAGCTTTGGGTCATATCACTTTTGGGTATTCCTCTTGAAAACAAAAACATATTGAAAATGATGAAATTTTTAATACATGACTTTTGTTTTACTTTAAAATAACAAAAACATACTATAATAATGATAAATATGTTTTTTTTCCCCTAAAACTCACTAGTTCTGTATGCAAATCAAAACATAATTGTCTACACAGATATTAATCTACTGACAACTGTAAAATACTTTAGGTTTAAGAAATGAAAACTGACACATTATGAGAAATCTTTGAGTATGGCTTGTCATGACACGATGACATTTCATTGATATGAGAATGAAAAGTGATACAAAACGAATCTATGACATAATAGAATGTCTTTTGAAGATGGGCGTTGGATAATGGTAACCATGGCATCTGTCTTGTACAGTTCTTTTTTTTTTGTTTTCACAGTTTTTAGAATGTAAACCCTTTTCACAGCATTTTCAGTACTTCCCAGAGTATCTTTTAACACTGAAATTAAAAAAGGAAGTATTTTTACAGCCATCTGTCACAATGTACATAATTTTATGAATCTTTCTAACTAAAAGCATAAAAAAACTGGACTTTTTTGTCATCTCTTCTCTACTGAACTTCAATGAACAAAGTACCACAGCTAAAACATGGCTGAAGCTAATAAAAAATAAACTCAGAAGCAAATCCACAGAAACCCATTTCTTAAGTATTCTAATCTTAATTGTCCACGACACCTCCTGTAAGAATGACCAATACACATAGTACATATTTCTCAACTGTATTGAAATGTAGAACAATATAGACAACGCAAGTACTCGGTTTCCTTGTTCCAATCAATATAGCCTGTAAATGTGTCAGAAATGGATAAACACCTAACTCCCCTGCTCTGAAGCTGAAATAAGACACAATCTGATGGCAAAGAATGGGAGCTAATCTATTCTCAGTGTTGGATTACATGCTAGCAGCATTGGTTATACAGGCTGGTTAGTAGCAAGCACCCGAATGAGATCGGAGAAAACTGTGATTTATTGTTTCTGAATATAATAACAACAAAATCACTAGTCTTCCAGAACTCACTGGATAAAGATTAATAAGCATTCCCATCACCAAACATGCCCCAAACAGGAGTTTTGATTAAATAATGAACATTCCTGCATACTTATACCTAAGAACTACTCAAAGTCTGCATACCATCACCATGCCAAAAAGTGAGAAATAGTTCTGTTTGATTATCTTGCATTCTCAATATCAAATCAAATACAGAGAAATAGTTCAGAGAGTGTGGTAACATTACGTCTTACACTATCTCACATAACAAACGTCATATCATTTATATTACCAAGCTACAAGATATAAGCAAACTATTCCATAGTTGGTTGTGCAAAAATCTTGACTTATCAGAAAAATAGTGCCATAGCCTTTATATCAGAGAGAAGTTAAGCTTGCCAAGAATGCAAGTGTATTTAACCTATGCAGAAAGCAGCCCTAGAGAGTGACAATTTAGGAGTAAAGCATGCTCATTGCTCAAGGTTCTTTATTTTGAAGTTTGAGTGTGCTGAGAAAATAAATGTTTCTGATATTCAAAGATGTGAAAATGACAAAGATTATATCATACATTGTAAAGGCCATAATGTAAAAGAGAGAAGAGTTACTGGGAATTAAGCATAAGGTGGATTGCAGATTGTCACACTTAAATCAACTCACTGAATATAAATTAATCAAATTCCCTAGATTGAAACTTGTTGAAGAGATAACAAAACTAAATCTATGCATACATACAATCTAATCTTACAATACACACATCTTACCTTTAATTAAGTCACATAAGTATCAGTACTCTTCATTTTACCTACCTATATATCCTTCTGGGTTTCCACACAAGAATGTAAAGAACTGGTGTTTAATAACTGGGAACCAAATAATCAATCAACAAATATACATATTTAATGACTGTCCACCACCTGTATCTAGAGTCCACTCTGATCTAATTATATCACACCTAGATGTCACTTCACTCATGCCTAATACTGGTCACCGTGGCAACAATATTACTCCCTCAACTGTCCAATCAGGTGACACTTCATGTTGGTCACACAAATCCTCCACCTGGCCATATGTTGTTAATATTTAATCAAGCCTTTACCTCAGGTAACATTAACAGAATAACCTGTCAGAACGACTTCATTATATCTAATGACAGGTGCAAATTGTATTGTCCGGACCAATCACAAAGTAATCATTATAATTTATTAAGAGCTTCCAGCATTAAATACAACCTCAAGTATTCATACTAATCTATCCCACTAGGAAATTCCAATCCATTTTATGTACAAAACTAGTCCAGTCTTACTGAGCATTGACCATCACTGACTTACTATTCTATTATGAGTAACAGAAAGCTTTAACAGAGATCATTTTACCTGCCTCTGTGAAATACAGCTGATGATTACACCGATAAGCACCACAAATTTTAAACCTGTTTATCCCATTTAACATGGGGAACACTGACACGGAAAAATACCTGTTTCACCTAGAAGTGTTCCATATGTAAATTCTTTTTCTTTAACAATGACATCATCATCAAACACCACCAAGAACTCAAAACTTCAACTGCAGCATTGTGCTAATGACACAAATTTACCATAAATAGAATCCAGTGACCTACTTACCACACCTAGTAATTGTATCCTCCTCCACCCCTATTGTAGCGGCCTCCACCCCCGCCTCCTCCCTGGAAAAACATCACAGCTTAGTATCTCCTGACAATACCCTCCCAGCAACCAGCCATGTGACAAGACACCTGTACACTTTCTGGTGACTTTTTAAGACAGAAAGTTACACTTCCACATCTTGTCACTATAGAATTGGACAAGGATTTTTTTTTGGCCAGTGTAAGCCAAAACCTCAGATTGTTGAAAAAGGCAGGACAGTAGGTCAAGTGGGGAGGTGGAGGGGTTTGACTTCCCAGGTAGAAATACTTACCCCAAATCCAACCTAACTGAGCATGGCAACAAGTACCTACCTGCTTTGTAAAAGAAATTGGGCATTTTGGATCTGTTCATGGGTGCCTGTGATAGTGATGATTCGGTCATTAGACCCGGGCAGGCCCTCATCAATGACTATCTGGGCATTAGATTGACGGCGTATTTCTTGTATACGTACACCACCCTTTCCAATTATAGCTCCAGCAAGCTAAAATATGGACATGATTTGGGAATAATTGATCATTAATGACATTTTAGACAAGGTGTTGAAATATATGGGCTAGATCTGGCTGAAGAATCTTGAGGAAAAGACTTACGTCCTTTGGAATGGTGACTTGGGTTGAGGGTAAATTTCCTTCGTTTCCAAACATCTGACCCATACCACCCTGTGGAAAGAGATCAAGGGAGATTACTCACAGGTTTAGATTAAACAAAACCTATGAATGGGCAGTACCTATTCTGCTGTAATGGGGTCCTAGTTTTGGAAGTGCAAGAGAGAAAGAGAACCTTGGTCTTTAAGAGATGGGGTAATAGAGATGTATAAGAGATGTGGAAGGAGCCTCAAGATATGCAGGGTAAACATAGACTGGGCCGGCAAGGCTTGATAATGGGCTGGGATCTGAGGTTATGACTTACTTTGACATATCTCTCTTCATCAAACAGGCTGCTTGCTGTGGTTTAATTTAGTCATATGCAAAATTGTTTATGGCATACATCTTTTAAAGTTGGAATATCATGCATCTATAAGATTTTTTTATTTTTTAAAAAAACTTTTCTAACAAACTTCGGTGGCAAAAATATATAATTTAAATATCAGATAATCTAAACCTCCAAATTTTTATAGCAGTGAATCCATTTTTCTGCAGTATTAAGTTGTAACAATGTTTCTTACTCTTCTTAGGTTAATCTGTCTTATTTATTAGCATCGTTAATTTTCAAACATCTTTTTTTACTCATGATAAGCTTGAGAAACCCTATTTAGCTTGTGTATAAAGACACAAATTCAAAAGGTTTCTAACCTAATTATCAATTTATAATGTAGATTAAGTGATCTAATCAAAATAATTGTAGTTCCAAATCAGCACTGAATTTTAATTTCCAAAAGCTGCAACTTTAGAAACGATTAATTTATAGGAGATATAGAGACTTGTATCATTGTAGTCAGTTTTCTAAAATCTGGAAATTCCATTGAAAATTGATAAAAATTTGAATATTACCAGCTACTTACTGAATTGTCTTGAGAGAAATTTTGTCCCATTCCTCCAAAATTATCATAACCATCGTCATAGTTATCTCCTCCTCCAAAATTGTCATAATCACCGCCTCCGTATCCTGAAAGGAGAAAGTAACATTTTACAATGTCAATATACTCACAAACCAATATAAAAAAAATACCATTGAAGAAGATTCTATAGAGAATACATATTACAATTTCTGTGTACAAACTTACTACAGATACCATCACCTATCAAACAGAAATAGTCTCCATTTCTTGAAAATGAAATTCTTAACAAATTATCTTTAAATGCATGTTCAACAATTTTCTGCTTTACAGACTCGTTGTAGGTTTCAATATTTTATATTTTAAATGATTATAAATTTGAATGGGAATTCTAAGTTTCTGGACTGTAAGCTGTCAAGCTTATTAAACCAAAGTAAATACTCATGACTTAAAATAGCCAGTTACTCACCTCCGCTGCCACCCATGCTGCCTCCTCCGAAGTTGCCACCACCTCCACCACTGCCACTGCCTCCAAAATTACCACTTCCTCCTCCTCCACTGCCACCGCCAAAACCGCCCCCTCTACAAAGAGAACAAAATTTAAAATTTACTCAATGACATCCAGAAAAGATGACATGTTCTTCTGTATGTAGCACCCAGCACCTATAAAACTCTACAATAAAGTTAATTTATATGATAAAATTAATTAGTATGATCGGGTCCACTTGGCTAAGTGAGCTTAGTTCATAGAACACGACCATACCCATATCCTCCCATAGCTCCACCGCCCATCGGCCCACCGCCAAAGTTTCCTCCACTGCCCCTGAAAAAAGGAAAAACCTCCCATACACTAACTGTCACCCTTATGAGCACCATTCTCACATAAAGAACTCCTCATACCCTTTACAACCTTACATCACCTTATCTCTAGCATTCATCTTCTCTCCAGATAAACGGGCCATTATTGGTACACTCACTACCTAACTCTTTCATCCCCTTTAAACACAAGGCATGACACGCACTTCACGTAAAACACCTACCTTCCTTGACGGTTTCCTCCTTGTCTGTTTCCACCTCCAAAACCACCTCCACCTCCTCCTCCAAATCCTCCACCGCCTCCGCGGTTTCCACCATACCCTCCTCCGCCACGGCCACCACCTCCACCGCCAGACCTCATCATACCGCCGCCACCACCTCCGCCTCTACGGAAATCTCCACCGCCTCCTCGCATACCTCTGTAATAGGAATTTTTACCTTTTATACTAAATATAAACAGATATTTACAGAATGCACAAAAAAAATCAAAATTAAATTGAACATGTAGTTAATAATGCTTTTGGGCTATGCCAGTAAAAATATCTGAGAGGGTGGGGGCTCTTTCCAGTTCTGAGCTATCCAGTTATACTACAATGAAGTGTAATATCAAAAGCCTGAAAGGCTTCAATGACGTCGAATAAGAAAAACAATTTCAAAAGATCATTTTGAATTTGAAGGTAGCAATAAGTCAAGTGAGTGACTCAGGAGAAATAATAAAAAAATAGTTTAAACGAAGTATCACAATTACAGTCTGGGGCCTTACGTCATGGTCCGAATGGAGCAGGGTTCGAATTGACCAGACACCGTCGAACATCTTTTCAGTCAGTTGAAGAACTATGAAGGATTTCGTGAATTTATATAATATTTTTTTCTAATTGCCAATATCAAAGCATTGTATTAGTGCTTGCATCTAAACTACAACCAAGCCTCTGTTCTGTAACAATTACGATCGAGTTACGATCGGGCGTGGTATAAGGTATACCGTGAAATGGAGGAAATGGAGAAATACAGCAATACTGGTCAATATCATCGGTTTTTAGGATAGAGTTGGTTAGAAGATTGTATAAGTAAAGCTAAGATTTAGAAATTCAATCTTTTTAGTCTTGTAGTATTCGTGTTTATGTAATTTTGTGATTATTTTACCTCCTGTTGTGTTGTTTTACGGTTATCGTTCCGAAATGTTATTCATGTCATTCAACGCACCCTTTCTGTAGAAATTCATCCGCAACAATCATCACGTTTTTCTTGTGTGAGAATAAAATACAATATTGTTGTTTTGCAATAGAATTAATTGCGGATATAATTGATGCAATTTTATTTTCAAGCTATTATTCATTTTGAGCGTTTTCAAAGAAATTGGTTTATAGCTATTGCTATTTTCTATTGCGGATGCATCGACTGACACATTCGGTCGCGTACATATCCGGTCGCGATTTCAACTGGGCGCTTGCTAGATGACGTTCGAGCTCCAAGAGCTCGACGTCATAAAAAACATATCTAAATGAAATCCAGTCAGACTTTTGGCTGTTAATTTTCTTCAAACACTGCAAGTTATCCAATAAGTGAAAAAGTTATCTTCCAAAAAAAATCTGCATATAGTTTACCTTCACTTAGAAACAAATAATCCTATTCCATTGTACCATTAATCAGTTTTCTTTCATCATAAATACCGTCAAAGATGGAAATATGGACATCTAAACCTACTCTACCAAGAAGCTCTTCTATACTGACCATAGCCAGTCCATTTCTTTAATCGGAGCCATTGAAAATTCAAGCTAAACGTATCAAAACTGTGTAATCTGAGACCCTAAATAACACAGTTTTTTATGTTTCTGGTTTAATCGTATGATATAAGGCTCATAAAATTGAAGACATCTGTAGCTAGTTATTAGTCATTTTGTTTATTGTATATCTTGTACCAGCCAGAATTCCTTCATTCATTCAACAACCCCTCTTTTCTTGTAATACTAGTAATGGATTCACATGATTAGAGATATGGAAAATGAAAAGATTACTTCATTAAGTGAAATTTTTTTTTTTATTAATAATCACTTATTCCTTGCAGACCTATAATAATGCATTTTAGGACTTTTTTCTATTGGTATGTGTGTGTGTGTTGGTGGCAATTAAAAAAAAACTGAATTTGCTTGGTGGTAGTGATTTGCATAGGTTTGGGCTCAAGTCTAAAAATCAGTCAGTGAATCCCCCCCCCCCCCCCCCTTTAGATAATTTTTACTGGAATAGCCCTGAAAGCATAAATTGATTCAAGCATTCATTCAAAACCCTACAAAAGTCAACATAATAGCATATAAACTAATAAGATATCTAATTAGAAAACTTCCTACAAATGCTTTTCAATGATGACTGTACCTGCTGCCACCACTGCCTCCACCTCTCATGCCCATGGGTCCACCACCCATTCTGCCACCTGGTGGTGCTCCTCTGGGGCCACCTTTCCCACGGCCTCCTTCTGATGCACTGTAACCACCATAATCTGCCACCATGAATTCATCCCAGTAAAGTGGGTCATAGGGCTGGTTTGGGCCTTTTGGTGGTGCCTGAAAAACAATTTTATGCATGTGACCAAGGATCGACATTAACAGTTGTCCGATTGCCCGGGACAAGTTAATTCTCAGTTCAGGCAATTTAAATTGTCGACGTACTTGTCCAATCGGGCAAGTGAATTTTTCTCATACAAATGTACATATTTATTTAGTATACATTAATTTATAAATAAAACAACAAAATGAACACTTGATTTCTGCAACGCACCTGAGTGACAATGTTTTCGCATTCGAAATTCCTTGGTAGTGTTTCTGGATTACCCATTTGGCTGAATATAATATGCACTTTTTTCCCAAAATAATTTTCTGTGGGATTTTGATAGGTTTTTCTTTCATGTGAAACACGGCTATCATACGCACATACCATAGTATTACCTAGAGACTTATGCAATTTCTTGCTGTTTATCGCCGTATTTAAAACGTTGGAAAGTTATTGCTGGAATGTAGGCTTGTTAAAAATGTTATTTTATAACCTTTTGATAGTTAAATTAAATTTAAAAGCAAGTTAAAATTAATTTGAGCTGCATGTTCATCGTCTCCGTGTAGGCCGCCATTAACGATGTTATTTATAGATGTTCACACATTCCTTTGCCACGTGCTTCCGTAATCATAGTACACATGTACCTAATCAGTCAGACACTCGGTCAAAAAAGTAATAAGTCATTTTTTAATGAAATACAATAAAATAAAATTTATTTTAGGTTTTAAATAACTCAGTGAAAATTCATTTCAACATAAACACCCCTCTATACGTCCCAATGAATGGAAGCCGATGTTGTGAACACGTGCACTTGTCACTTGATAATTACCCCTCAACACCCCTCCAGGCAATTAAATTGTTTACTGACTCCAAAGCATTGTTTTTACAGTTAGAGCACTGATTATTTACTGCCCTTATTAATGGCTTTGATTATTTTCTTTGTTGAAAATCGGGGTTTGGTTTATGATCTTTTGTATGTATAAGCGCGTGTTGATTATGACACATTAAACAGTTAAACGCTTGTTAAATGTAATTTTACTTTATCTTATATCAGCCTCGTGTTAAAATGATTGAGAGTTAAAAAAGGAAATATGAAGTACGTTGAAACTTAAGTGTTATCATTTACTCGTGCTCTGTAGAAAATAAGATATCCACGAAGATTACCTCGGTGTATGAAGACATATATCCCACATTTGTACATCATTTTTCACAGCTTTGGAGATGTGTTGATAACTACACTTTACACGCTTGTTAAATTTTGATTTTATTTTTATAACATCAGCTATTTAATCAATTAATTAATTTCAAGTTCAAAAGAGGAAAATCGTAGTCTGTGAATACTTTGATGTTGCAATATTGCTTGCCTTGTTAAATTTACAATCAACATGATTACCTTAAACTAAAAATAAATATGACAACTGTTAAACTTTCAACTATATCTCATGCTTTGTTGAAATAAAACTATTTCCACAAAGAATAGTTAGAATACAGCGACGTATAATTTCAATATCACCGTATGCTAAAAAAATTAATAATAAAGTCTGTTAATATTTTAATGCAACATTATCTCATGTTTTGTTAAAATAAATAATTTCCTCCACATTGCCGCGATATGGAAAGTCAAGATTAAGAAATAAAAACGCATTTGAATAAAATATCGTGTTCTGTAAATTTTTGGCACTTTATCTCCACCTCGCTTTTCATAGCAAATTACCCCGATTTTCAAAAGTTCAGAACACCGCTTGGTAAAATTTTCTGCTGCGTATAATACAACTGAACTGTGTTTTTATCCCAAGTTTCAGGCTCAAAAAGGGCGGTGCGTATTTTACACCAATGCGTATTATATTCGGCCAAATACGGTATATACCGTTCCTTTAAAAATCGGGTTCGTTATTTTATTTCAAAGTATGTCTTATAATTTTTAAAAATATGAATTTTATTAAAAGGAAACGGAGGGTTATTACTGCATGGCAGTGTGTGTTATCAGGTTAAATTTACAAGTACAGCGGTATACATTTTTGTACAAGTGCAGCATTGCCAAATTGACAGAAGTGTATTTGGTCACATTTTCTCTTACTATAACGTTTACAGTAATTAATAATTTTCTTCTTAAGTTCTTTCCTAATTTTGGGCAATCAAGTTTTGCATTCGGACAAGTCAAAGTTTGAGATCACTTGCCCGAAGGGCAAGTGAATCTGAAAGTTAATGTCTATCCCTGGTGACTTTCCTATCGCATGTGGAACATGATAAAATCTTCACAAGAACACTTCACACTAGCAGAATTTTTTTTCAGAACAGTTATATTAACTATGATGCTTCAGGGCCACACATGAAGCATGGAAGCCCTTCATGATAAATATGCCAGAGTGAATTGTTTAGTTCATGTACCTCATGAATTTTCAAAAATTCAATTCATATCTTATGTTATTTATCTGATGAGTTGTCATAAATTATGCCATTCAACTGTCATTTTTTAAAACAAAACAGTTTGCACTTGTGTTTGAAAGTCAGGATGGTATTATGATGCAACAATAGAGATATTCATGCTCAATCATGGTAGTTTATGAGAAAATGAACTCTTATTCGTAAAGAATCTTAAGGGAAAATAATTGGATATGTAAATATTTGAGAATGGCTGCACTTTCAAACTTCCAAACAGAATTAATCCACACTTGTGCATTCATAAGATGCTTTAAGCGCTCAACTACAAATGCACTCGTAATTACAGGTTTAGACCCAAGATACCAAAACTGTAGTATCAATATCAAATGCAAATGTCCATTTGTTTTTGTTTTTCACTTTAATGTCTGTATTTATTTTTTTTAAATGTCTGTAGGACATTGTTTTGTCTCCATAGAAATGTAGTAAAAATATTTAGGTATTTCAATGTTAGGGCTACCTGAAGGAAAGAAGGGTGACCTTTTTTGTTGACTTTTGGTTTTTGTTTTTTGTTGATTTCATGAATCATTTCTACAGTCACCCTAAAGGACTCCTTACCGTCTGTAAGAGGTCGTGGATGGTCTCTATGCAGTCTACCACAGTCTTTGGCTTTCCTCCTATTGCCACAACTCTCTCTGTGGATTCGGGACAACATTGGGAATATACTTTGATTTGTGCTCCAGTTCTCTGTAAAACAAATGAGCAGTGTGCATTAATATCTAACATTCAAAATCAAACTCCACTGTACGTTATCAAGATATATATTACAGTGGAGTCTCGTAACTACAATGTACATTTTCATAATATCAAGGCTGACGTAATAAAAGTTCCCATTAAAATCCATCAAAACAATGTTTTGAAAGCTTATGTTATCTATGGATAGGGGTGTAATTTTTTCCATTCCGTTTTCTCTTCCATTCTTTTTTTTTTTCAGTATTTGGGACTGAGGGCTTAAGCCCTGACTTGGGAATTTCAGCTTTTCAATTTTCTGATTACTTATATCAAGAACAATAGTGGTATGAATTCAGAAGTCTTAAATAGACATACTTTTATTGTTCATCAATGGCTTTACTTCCATTGAACCCACTTGACTTGTCAATGTGTGATTAGCCAAGTCTCAATAAGCATCTAACAGGCCTGGTAGCTTACACATGAGCACCTTGTTAAACCACAGATTTTGTAATGTTTATTTAGCAGATCCTCAAGGGTCTGTTATCAATCAACACTGATTAAACAGAGTGAATTTTTGGTGGCTAAAATTTTTACATCATGATACAGAATCTTGGCATTCTTGGACATCATAATAAATGTTCCTTTTTAGAAATGGTTTTGTGCTTTGAATTTTCAACATAAAAAGCTTTCTATCACATTAAACTGTCCACGTAACAGAGACTCCACTGGTCACGAATTCCTAGTTATCACAATCTTTCATAAATTTACACACAGGCAAGGACAATAGAGCTGTTACAATTGTACAATATATTTTACATTCAGACAAGGGCAAATGGCGAACTCTCATAAAACAAAATGCTGTTTCTAATAGGCAATCAAACAATTTAGCTCACTTTCAAATAAGCTTCCTTTTTCTGAAACTTTACAAATACCAGAACTTGTTTTGGGCAGAATATGCCCTTGTCAAATCTGCCAGCATATGTATAATTGAGCATAAAGAGCCACATAACAAAGAATTTCTTTCCATTTAAACTGACCTCTCTCAGTTCCTTGATTTTGAAACCTGCTCTGCCAATGATACATCCTGCTTGACTTTGGTGTACCAGCAGTCGCATCTCACAATCAAAATCATTGTCTCTGTAGTTTTTATACTAAAATCAATCCAACAAGTCAACATTTACCTTGTAATGTAATCAATTTTTTTAATTCATTCCATATTCATAAAACTTGGGTAAAAACGGAAATGAAACTTTCTTCAAAATCTAAATTTTCTCTCAATGAAAGTCATCTACAAATTTATTGTGGTTTATTTAAGTCAGGTGATAAGTACTCACATCCTCTAGCTTAGGAATGATGTCAAGGACACAGTCCAGTGCTGTACCAAGATTGGCCCCAATGGTCAGGACCCTGTAAGCATATAGAATCAGATTACATACAGGCCACAAACCAGTCTTAATATTTATAATGTACAGCAACAGCAAAGGAAAAATCAAATGTTGAGTGCATTTGTTCAATAAAATTAAAGAAGAAAGCATTGGCAGAGTGTCCTATTTTTGTTGAAATTTGCTTATTACATTTGCATTCCATTACATAAGCATTAGAATAGAAACTCTTGCATTATTTTGATATAGAAATGCTTCAGTGTTGAGGAATTTGAATTGTGGTACTTCACAAAGTTAATGGTGAGTCTAGAGTCACGGCAGAGTGCAGTAGAGACAGCAAAGCATAACCCCTCATGACTGTAAAGTCATCAAAGTCACATATATGACCTTGACCTGTCTGAAGAATGGACTCTCATCCTCTAACAGACAGGGCTCTGGATTTGACTCTATCAGAAATGAGGGGTCTTGGTAAAGCTTGACTACTTCACTGGCAAAGTAGACAGAACCTCTCAAAAGAAATGTAAGGGTCACATTACAACAATTTAAGATATTAAAAAGAAAATATGCATCAACATTTACAAGACTGGCAAAATTTGCGATATATCAAGGCCATGAGGTCACTCTTAATGGGATTTTTTTTCATTTATGTAAAGAAGTGTCAAGCCAGTATTAAGAAGGCTTGAAAAACATTTGAGTGGCATCTCAAGCATCTGTTTGAGAGTAAAAAAGCCCCAGGATTTATTGAGCTGCTACCAAACATATCTGAAAAAATATGACCCCTCCAAAGTGCACTTTCCTCTGCCATAAATACACAACTACATCCACACATTGTGTCAAGGTTGCAGAGTGCTAGGGTAAATTATAGGACACCTTTTAAAATAGGACATCTTACAATTTACACTAAAAGTGTACTAGTATTAATAACCTAGATAAAATCATCACAAAAAGCACAACCCAATAACTATTACCACCCAACAAAAAACTCAAACCAACCCTTCCCTGTTAGGACCTGGCCGAGTTTACACAAGGAGTTCTAACACACAGCATTTCTACAGATAATATTAACAAGGCCAAGCAGTTACAAAGGAAGCAAAAAGATCTGTTTACTTTCACAAACACACTGGTAATGAGGCCTGTTCTGACAAATTTTACAAACATATTTTAGTGTAAACTCGCTCAGAACTTTATTTTTTCCAAACTTGTATGAAAACTATATATACATATAACAAACCAATTAAATAAATAGAACTATGATAAGAAACATATATATAAATATCTGTTTTTAAATTAAAAAAAGGTCATGATTCATTACATACATGATAGCAGCTCAAGGGTGAGTTTATGATTAATCATATGATGAAAAGGAAAAAAAATGAAATGAACCAATTCTGCAATGTGGAGAATTGGAGGATGTCATACCGTTCGGGACTTGTAGAGTCGGGCACTGTTACACTGGCTTTGTACTGCATCATGGGGAGGGCAGACCAGGTGGACCAATCCAGTGGGCGGGTCACGGGAATCAATTCAAACATTTGAATTGGACAGGGCGAGGGGTGGGAGAAAAGGAGAAAAAATGTCACATCAGTTAAACATAGGGCATCAGCAATGTCTTACGGCATATTGGTGTTTAATGGTTTACCAAATAGTTCACCATCAAAACAATCACTTACTTCCTTTATAAACTTAACTGAGATATATTTCAAATTTCCAAATTGATTTGTATCTTTTGGAAGATGGATGTTATAATTTTTTTAAAATGTCTTTTCACTCTGAAGGACAAATATTGTAATAAAACAGCGTAGACATATTTAATCTTCTGAGGAAGGTTACATTATAAATCTGGAAGATCATTTGTCTGCAGAAAAGAACAAGACAGGTACATTATCAATATTATTACAATGGCAAAGTCATAATATGCTGCAGATTATATAACACAAAGATATAGAAGTCCCTGGTCTACAGGTGCCAAGGTATTTGTTCTCATTTAGCACTAGGATCCCAGGGTGAATATAGATATGATCTCAGTCTATGTGGATCTTAACAGATTACTGAGGTTCAGCTATGTGAGTTCTGGATTTTATGAATCACAGATGATGATCTCCAGGACAATTTGTGTGTAAATTTGAATACGGAAACTCAGGAACTTTTCCAATTTTACAAAAATTTTGTTTGGATCATTGCCAAAAAATGTTGTGTGACAAGTGATGTGCAGTCATGGTAATGTGTACTTACATCCTGTCGCAGTCTTTTAATGTTGCTGCCTCCTTTTCCAATGATAGCACCAGCATTCTACGAGGATAGGAAAAAAAATTATCATCATCTCTTACACCCAACAAGAGAACTCCAGTTACACATTTGATGAAAATGTTTCAAGTAGCTTTAACTAATTTTGTTACATGTTTCAGTACTATGCATCAATTTATCCAAAGCATTGTTATCGCTACTCTTTAACTAGAATTAAAATTTTGTTTCAGGTATATACATGTATACATATTGATTTTTGTACATCGTTTGTGACAGATTCTTCAAGGTGCACAGAGTTTTTAAGAAACCTTGTACCATTCTAATCAACATTTGACAATTAAAAACTTACAGAGTTTCCAATAAAATCAATAACCTCTCTGATAAAATTGATACTATAATTGCTCCTGTGTAAGCCCTCCCTGATCAATATTTCTGGATGTTTTATTCTGACTTTACAAGACCTTCCCACTTTTCACCCTATGGATACATAGCAAGCCTGCCACCATATGTTAACTTAATTGAACATTTCTTTGACTTTTTTGTGGCAGGAAGCAGCAAATGTTTGTGTTGGACTATAATGCTAGTTAATTTCCTTGTATTTCTACTAATTACATGACTGTTGAGTTCCAGGAAGTGTTGGTTTTGAATCAATAAGCTAGACCCTGTTGAAGCCCTCAGGTGACAAATTTTTACCTGGAATAACCCGTTATCTGATCATAACCTCCCTTATCAAACTCCAATTTTTCCCAATTATTGCAAATGAAAGGAAATTTTGCCAACTACTGGAAAGCTGTAATTCTGTTTCAGTAAGCCTTACTGGTACCAAATCATACAATAATGGTTATCATTTTACCCTTCAGCAAACACTATCCATAGAATGCAGTAATTTCCACTTTCACCTGTGTTTATACTTGCATCCTATTATTTCAATCATTTTCTACCACGAGTCAAAGTGTGAGTAACTATTTATTCATTCAGCTTAAAATGTTATGCTTAATAATGAAGGGTGTATCCCCTTTCCCCATCCTCCCTCCCACCCCCCACAAAAATAAAATTTATGGCTGCAGTTTTTCTTCATCTGACCAACAACTTAAATGTCAGGTGTTTTCTACACTAGGATCAAACAAGCTGTTACTTTTACACAAGATTCAGGCAGTAGTTAATGGCAACGGCAGACAATTTACATTGATAAAGCAGCCTCTATAACAATGTTTTTACCCATTGCCTGCAGATATAAATGTAACATTGTGTTTCTTGAATAATTCAGATGCCAACAAATAAAACTGAGATTAGTGAAGCCAGATATCAGTAAAGCTGATGGCTTTATCATCTTACCTTGCTGGCCAACAGAAACCTCAGCTCCACTTTGGGTCCATCACCCCTCCTTCGCTTATGATCATCCTCATCCTCCTCGTAATCGTCATCTAAAGGACGCTTCATTCCCACTGAAAATAAGATGCAACATGACTGACAAAGATAGTAGACATTGCCAAATATTCATTTCAAATGATACAGATTCCTTTTCTTGCTTATTTTCTGCTAAAGGTAACGGCCATTTATGTAAGCCCAAAAACACTCCCTTTTTCCTGGATGCTGCTGGAGAAAATAGACAAGGTTTTTCTTGTCTCTTCTTTCCCACAATACTATCATAACTCCTGTTGTTACTACCCACTCAAAAAAAGACAAAATATGAATCTCCTGATAGAAAAAAAGAACCTCCATATCAGACACGAGACATTCTGCACAAGAACAAATGAATGTGGCATTAATCAATACCAGGCACCCACCTGAGCCATAATAACCTAATGTCTTGAGGTCTCCAGTTGATTTTCATTCTTTCCTTTTTATCTCTAGTCATCCTACCTTGCCTCTAGATTTGCTGCACAGTATCTCTCCCTACCTACACCTACCTACTGGCCAGGTACAGGTGACAACACATCATATACCCACTAATCAATTTTCCTACCTTTCCTTTGCTTCTGTTGACATGGTTGCCAAGTAACAGCCAATCAGAAGCTGCCACAAGGAAGAAGCTTAAGGTACTAACAGTATAGCTTCTGTCCATTGTTGTGGACAATATTACATCATAGTAAGACTATCAGATGATACTTCTCACAACACTCCCCAATCAATAAAATCTACAAAGGAACCAGCTAATTTTTGTCCATCCATTTTTTTTTTTTTAGTGCAATCATTGTGTGCATTAATCAATAGAATACAGAACACAGTATCAGAGAACAGCTGTATTGATTTATAGGGTAAATTTTATGGTAGTCTCCTCGATACCATACACCTGCAGCAACCTGACATTTTAATGCTTCTCACAACACCCACACCAACTGTTTTATATTCAAAGGAAAACTTTAAAACTAGCACCATTTCTCAGAAACTCTTGGCTAAATTTTAGCAATGTTTAAGAAGGCAAACTTTGATCTGCTGACAAGTCAACTAGTTTAGATTCCTGTGTAGCGCTACAATTTTATGACTCAATTATATTGCTTCAACATAGCAGTAATAAACTCAATCTATCTTACTGTCATCATCCATGGTGACAAGTACAATTTCTAGTAAATGGTTCCCTGCTCTGTATCCAAAAGATGCTGTTTTATCAAATCAATCTGAAAAAAAAAAGACTGAGATGAAAAGTTCTGCAAGATAAACTCTACATAGTAAATAAAAAAAAAAAAACCACAAAGACCAAGTGCTAAATACTGCGACCTATTTCTGATTAGTCATGGCAAGATTTGCTGCAATAGAAGAATTAGTAGTCTCTCTCATGACACAAGATCAAAGTCACCACTTACAACATTATAATTTTTCCCATATTGATTACACCTATCTCTTGATCTTTCTGCTTCATTTCTCCATTCTGAAAGTGAGACAAGCTCAGGTATAAAATATTCAGTACCTGGTTAACACCGAGGACAAATTCTGCAAATAATTCAAGCCTAATTTCCAACCATCCTGCATTCTCAAAATTGACATGTTCAATATAGACATAACCATGCAAGCCGACTCTTAGCCTTCCATATTGTATGTATTTGATCTATAACCACTTCTTAAGCTCATTGGCCAATGTAATTTGCTTTCACTTATACATGGATTTTAAATGTACTCTGGTTTCTTTTTCAATAGTTCCAATTGATCTGTCGGAACATTTCTGTTGACAGAACTTTTATTTTGAAGCACACTGGTCCTCCCCCCACATCGACCTGTTCCCCTTGTTACACAAAATTTCTTTGCACCATTTGTCAGCATTGTTTTCTAACAAAGCACCTGCAATTTTTGTCTTGTTGATCAACATCCACAGCAAACAAGGCAAAAGTAACAGACATCAGGTTCCCAAATTTGGTCAATATTGAACAAACATTTGTTGATGCTTACTTTAAATGGATGTCACACAATGAGGGTTTCTCATGGATAAAATCAATAACCAAGCAGTACCCAGCTGTAATAGATTAGGTATTTTTACCCGAAAGACATATCTACAGAAATGGAAGTGTAATGGTTAAGGAGCAACAGGACATGAATACTAAAACACTGCATTATTATGGTTTCAAAACATCCAGGATAACAAATCTATGCATTGTTTTTCATAAAATGTATCATTATTAGTACCTTAACAGCACTCAATATATACATAAGCTTACAATAAATCCGCGCAACTTCAACACAGTTAAGATAAGCTGCAATATTGATAAAACATTTAAGAAAATTGTTACAGGCAGTTTACGTAATACAGTGTACTTGCATTGGTTGGTATAAAAGTGAAAAACAAACCAACTTTTGCTACATGATACTTTGTTGCATATTACAACCTTTGCCAACAATTACATTGTTGAGCATAATAGTTAAAAAAAACAAAACAAAAAAAAAAAACAAAACAAAAAAAAAAAAAAACCCTGCAACTCCTGCTGTATGAAACAGGAAGTTTTATCTCATTTTATCAAGACAGTCTATTTAAAGCCATTCAAAAAAGGTTTTTAAAAATTCTACTACAAAACACTGAGTAAAATAATCAGACATTGGAACTGAATAGCTCACCCATTGTCCCCTTTGTTCACTATGAACAAAGAAAATGAAGAAAAACATCTTTTGTTTTTAGGATCAATGCTTCAAAGTTTGCCTAGTCTACTTGGCTATTACTATACCCTTTATCACACTTCAAAAATCAGCTCTCTGAAGGTCTGCCTTAAATTCAGGAATAATCCTCATTTTAGAATGAATAGCAAAATAATACAGTTTTTATAATCACTACTGACAATGATTTGATTTGGCAATATAGTTGAATTAGGTAGTACAGTTCACTATTCCTGCCTAGAATTTATTTATTTATTTATTTATTTTTTGGTAGAATCTACTGAATTGAGCATTTACTTCTGTTTATCAGATCAGGCCTTTCAAAATATGCCAGTACTGGGTAATTTTACCCAGCTGAAATCATGACAGTACCAGCCAAAATATTTGATAGAGAAAAATTTTATTACACATGTAATTGATTAAAATTGCTTCCATAAGGTACCTCCTATTTTTGTAAAAGTACCGCCTGTTTCTAATTTTTTGAAAGCCTGCCTGATGGCATAGAACAACTGCATAATAAGGGCCCTGACACTTGATAGGCCTGAAATAACATAATGCATGTACATGCACTACCCCCAAAGACAAGTGTTGTTGGAATTTCTGTTTCAATGTTGGTTCTTTCATTACAAAGCATGAACATTCACAAGATCAAGCATGAACATATACTGAATCACCTGGCAACCATATAAAATCAATATTTTAAATTCTCCTGCAAACTAAATAGAATATTGGAGTCTTTGAATTCTCTATCAGAGAGAGAGAGGGAAAAAACTATCCCCTTTTTCAATCAACTTCAATGCACACCATACGGCATTGAGATCTTAGGGTATTTGTCTCTTAATAATGATTTCTCCCTCAACTATGAGATTCTTTGTTATAGCTCCTGTCTTGAATTATTCATAGAAATTGATATATTGTAAAAAGTTGTCCTCAGCTAATGACTTTTGATATAAAAAACAGCCGTGTTGTTGATATTGATTGGACAGGTGGAGAATGTCAGGTGAGAAGGCTCTCTCACCTTCTTCATATGCTGCAACCAATCCGACAAAATCACAACTTTATTACAAAACTAGGAGAACCATTCTTAACTTAATCAGCACTTTTTCATAATGCCAGTGGTTGGAATGATGGTAGATTAGGAAAGGTGTGAATTTTCATTTCCAAGCATGACAGTCCTTGGTTTTGTTGTCCTTTTTTTTCCCTTGTTACCCAAAGTTTTATAAAAGCCATATGAAATTAAATTTTACTTATTTTTCATTAAAAACAAAATCTTATAAAGCTGCAAGGGTCAGTAATTCTTTAATGCATTTCCCCCATAACCCATTAATTCAATTCTCAATACAAAGCATATCAAGACAAATAAAATCAATCATTTTTTCTTTCTTCATTACTTAGGTCATATTTTTGAAATCTTACCCTTATCAGCTAATAAAATGTTCCACCCTGTCCAGCAAATCAAACAGGAAGCTAAATTGAGGCTTGAGAAGTTTGGGATTCCCAAGTTTCCTACTTTCGTTTTGATGGTGCGTTTAGTATGTATTTAGGAGTCCCTCTTATCATATAATGCAACAGTGTAAGTGTAGTGTTCTTGACAATCAGGACGTGTCCTGACACGAATCACAGAGCACACAAAAGAACTGCACAATGCATATCTAATGGGTTTTATGAACTATTGAAAATTGCAGAAAAACTGAAATAAAATTCTGCAAACTTTTTTTTTTCTCTTGTTTTTGTTTTCAATTGTCTCCATTTTTCAGAACAAAGATATTAGAAAAAGAAAAAGTCTCGGACAAGACTGTAGCTTTACTTGTTTGTACTTATTTCTCTTGTGAAACTACTACAAAATGTTTTTTTTGCAGTTGATTTGATTCTTTGCATCCATCTTAACTTTTCCTTATTGAATCTGATACAAGACGACAGAACTGAGGTGTCATTTATGTGCTGTAATACTCTCAGTTATATCATTTCAGTTGCTGCAAAGCGGCTTCAAGTTTCCACTTATTTATCAGAGTTAATTCTTTATAATCCATCTTTCTAACTCTCTTGTCTCTGCTTCATCCACATGAAAACAAAGTAACACACTAATAAACTAAAATTTTATTTCATGACATCATGAAATTGTGAGTTAATTTGCTGTGGGTGATTAGATAAAGATGAGTATTGATACAAAAAGAGTATCTAATACAATTGAACTTTGTTATTTTGAACTTCTAAATCTCAAATCAGTCTATGTGAAAGTCACCGAACCGTTGGTTTTTACCGGTAAAATTTGGTTCAGGTTGGGAAAAAAATTCAGGATATAGGACCGATTTTCAGATTAAAAAAATAAGGCCTAAAAATCTGAATTTACATGTACATATGGTCTTATTGCCCACACATATCCTTTATTTGATCCATTTAGCTGTAATACATGATTAATTTTCATCTTTAAGAATCCTGTCATGATCGTTCATCTCCAATTCAAATTTCCTCTGTCATGGAATAGAAATCTATAAATAGCTCATAGTACGTTGATTCGGTTGGGGGAAAATCATTTTCATTATTAAATATGAGTAACCATTATGAGTTATTTCAAGAAAATATATTAAAGTGCATTTTAAGCTAAAATCTTTGACATGGTTATTTCGTTTGTGTCAACTAACCAGAAAGAGAAAATTTTATGCAAAAATTATTAATAGTAAGGTTGTGCATTTCAAATTTAAGGTTCAATTTAACAATAAGAATTACCCCATCAACACCCCATTTTAATCTCTTTATTATAATAATGCATGAATTTAGAGAAAAAAGGTCGGTCTGGTAAGTAATGATTGGTCTGGTAAATTATTTTTACCAGACAATATGTCCTGTAAAAAGTTTAGACTTTTGCGTAGACTGTAAAATACCTTGGATATGTTGAACCGAGTTAAAATCCCACTCTTTGTGTATATTAACTTTGATATCTCAAATCACTGGATAAATCTCAGTTTTTTTTCTCAGACCATTAGAGTTCGATATGTTTGACTCTGTATCAATATTATATAAAATTAAACACTGTAAACAAACTGATACAATTATAATTTTGGGGCCTTATGTGCCATGGACTGATAGTGTCAAAAATAAACAAAGGCTTATGCATGCTAAATAATTAACTCACCTCTTTACAGTCAGTTGAAAAACTAGGAAGGATATAATGAATTAATCTAATATTATTCTATCTATCAATGTCTAAAACATTGTTTTTTGTTGCTTTTCTTTTTTTTTTAGCAATTGCACCTTATAGCTACGACACGAGTTATGATCAGGAATGGTATACTGCATACATAAAGGAGAAACACAGTAATAAAAATAAAAATTTTCTTTTGCCAATGCGAATGACATCTTTGGTTATCCTATTCCGACAGGAATGCTCACCATTGCGCAGTATTTTCAAAAAGATTTTCCACATTCCAAAGAAGGAAATATATTTGAAATAAAAGGAAACCAATCTTGGTGAGGGGTCTGAGGGCTGCCTCAGGCCCCCAGTGGGTTCAGGGCAGAGCCCTGGTAGGGGGCCCAGGGAGGCAAAGCCCCCAGCCAAAAACGAAAAATTACATGTAGCGTTATTGAATCGTTTAACTTATCTCTCAGGCCAAGAAAAAGTACCTTGTTTTTTTTTCATATTTCTGTCACTATCAATAACCTAATTTTACCTAGAATAAAGCTATTTAAAAAACTTTTTTTTTACCATTTTACTGATTTATTACATGGACTTTTGACTACTGAGGATTTTCTTCAAACTACGGTAGGTGTCTATAAAAACATTTTAACAACTTAAGAACCCTCTCTACACTGCACACTAGGTTCTATGGTATTTTTCTGCAGTTAGAGTGATCTGCCCTTAGATTTAAATTCTAAAAATTAGAAATTTACAGTATATTACTCAATTTGTAATCAATTCAAGTATTCTCAACATTTTAAAAGGCCAAGATAAATTAACTGAACTTGTTATTTACATGTAGTTTCTCTATGGAGGTAAACAACAGTGATTTCTATTCACTGGTACTGTGTTGTGTTTGAACATTTTTCCTGGGGGTAAATGCCACGTACCATATAGTGAAAATTAAATAGAAAAGCTCAATATTAATACCTTTATACAATACATTTTTCTCAATGTCCAAAAAATATTTTGCATTGGTGTAGAGAGGGTCCTTAATTGTTTGTGCTTAGAATTTCATACTGAAAATACATGTACTACAAATCCATATTTAGTTCCTTTCACATCAACTGGTCTGGGCGATTATTCAAAATTAAGAAAATAATTTATTTAAAAATTTAAGAACTTTTAAACACAGTACCAAAAACTTGAAATATTCTGCAATCTTAGACTAAAATTTCATTTTATATAAACCTTTAAATTTATTTACTATTTTGTAAAGAACAAAACAATTAAATAAATGGATACAAATTAAGACCACATAAAAAACCTTCTCAAATGAGAAAAGTAATACCTTCTGGTATTTTAAGAGCACAAATAAACGAGAATACAAATTTTATATTCTCAGTTTGAGGAAATTCTGTAAGAATTCCTACATCTCAGGCACGACTGAAAAAAGAAGACTTTTATCTGTTAAGTCTTAAAATTATATCCACCTAGATATAAATATTTGCTGCTGTGTTTGATATTTTAATCTTGACCTAGCTTGTCTAGTGACAGTAAATGTTTAAAAAAAAACATTTATTTTGAATTCCTGTTCGACATTGCAGGCAGTAGATACCTGATGCTTGTGCCAATGAAGCCACCAATTTCAAATAATCTCTTGCCAATCTTGGTCATATCCTGTAAAGCTAAAGTTATAATTGCGATTGTTGACTTGGAATTTTTAATGAGGTTGGAATTATTCATTAAAAATTTATTCTCTAAACTTTACTCTCACATGTTGCGGCCTAACGTTAGTTGTAGTACGTAAAATTTTGATCAAATCCAGCTTTTATGAAAAAGAGCGCATTCAAGGGAAGCTACTCTAGAACATGTAGATGGTCACGATAAAATCTACGAATTTCACGTACCAAACTTGGCAAAATCCCAATGACAGAAATCTCATAACCGGCAAAATTTTTCATACAGGCGGTTAATTTTGCTGGTTGCCGGCTCTTATTGAAAACACTGCATTACGGCTACTGAGCTATGCTCAACATCATAAAAAATATTCAACAATTAAAAATTTCAAGAAACATATTTTTTAATAGATATATAATGTGGGCCCATGGATTACATTATGGGCCCAAAACCTTTAAAAAGTAATGGGCTCACATTGCCCAAGGTTTCTATTGTTAAACACAAATCTGGTTCTGGGTTCTATATTAGTAATGGTGATGTTATCTTGCTGAATGTAACATGTTCAGACAGAAATCTAACTAAAAAAAAAAAAACGCTTAAGTGCACATTAATACACATGTGAAAGAGGGTACTTAAGAACTTAAGAGATAACAAGATGTGTTTGTGAAACACTGATGCCCCCGTATGGCAGCTTATGTCGAAGGTTAAAGTTTCTCAAATGCAAGTCAAAATCCAGGCCAAAAGATAAACAAGAGGCCCATGGGCCACAACGCTCACCTGAGTCAATATGGCCCTGCTGTTCTTCGTCAGCAGATTTCTTCTCCTATATTTCTCCTATATATTCATATATAAAGCTTTGATCGCCTGTTCTAGGCATACCCTACCCCAAAGTGCCATGTTTTGAATGAAATTGAATATAAACCTTCTGAGGATGCTTCTATCTTCATATAACTAATCATGATTTTGCTGTTCTTTAAAACAGAATTTTAAATATGTCTAACACCCTACCCTGGGGGGGGGGGGGGGGGAGGTCATGATTTGAACAAACTTGATTGTACACTACCTGAGGATGCTTCCATATCAATATGACTGATCATGGCTTTGTTGTTCTTGAGATTGAAGAAGATTTTTAAAGATATTTCCTGTATATGTTCTATTGTAAAACTTTGATCCCCCATTATGGCCCCACCCTACCACTGGGGGATGCCTTAAACTAGCTTGAATCTACAATATTTGGGGAAGATTCCATATCAATATGACTAATTGTGGCTTTGTTGTTCTTGAGAAGAAGATTTTTAAAGATTTTCCCTATATATTCCTATGTTAAAATTTGATCCCCCATTGTGGCCCCATCCGTCTCCCGGGGGTCATGATTTGAACAAATTGGAAGCTACACTTCTTGAAGATGGTTCCATATCAATATGACTAATTGTGGCTTTGTTGTTCTTGAGAAGAAGATTTTTAAAGATTTTCCCTATATATTTCTATGTAAAACTTTGATCCCCATTGTGGCCCCACCCTACCCCCGGGGGTCATGATTTGAACAAACTTGAATCTACACTACTTGAGGATGATTCTATATCAATATGACTAATTGTGACTCTGTTGTTCTTGAGAAGATTTTTTTTCTATATATTCCTATACAAAACTTTGATCCCTCATTGTGGCCCCACCCTACCCCCGGGGGTCATGATTTGAACAAACTTGAATCTACACTACCTGAGGATGATTCCATATCAATATGACTAATTGTGGCTTTGTTGTTCTTGAGAAGAAGATTTTTAAAGATTTTCCCTATATATTCCTATGTTAAAATTTGATCCCCCATTGTGGCCCCACCCTTATCCCGGGGGTCATGATTTGAACAAACTTAAATCTACACTACCTGAGGATGATTCCATATCAATATGACTAATTGTGGCTTTGTTGTTCTTGAGAAGAAGATTATTAAAGATTTTCCCTATATATTCCTATGTATAACTTTGATCCCCCATTGTGGCCCCACCCTAGCCCCGGGGGTCATGATTTGAACAAACTTGAATCTACACTATGTAATGAAGGTTTCACATAAGTATAAACTTTTCTGGCTCAATGGTTCTTGAGAAGAAGATTTTTAAAAGATGACACCAAATTTTCACCAATTCTTAATTATCTCCCCTTGGAAGAGGGCGTGGCCCTTCATTTGAACAAACTTGAATCCCCTTCACCCAAGGATGCTTTGTGGCAAGTTTGGTTGAAATTGGCCCAGTGGTTCTGGAGAAGAAGTCGAAAATGTGAAAAGTTTACAGACGGACGGACAGACGGACAGACGGACAGACAGACAGACAGACAGACGGACTACAGACAAAATGTGATCAGAAAAGCTCACTTGAGCTTTCAGCTCAGGTGAGCTAAAAATGTTGATACCCAAAGAAAGATCTTGTCTCGAGGAAAACACCTGTGAAATTTGAAAGACCTAGATACAACTGTTCAAAAGTTATGGCGAAGGTTAAAGTTTTTTAAATAAAAGTCCAAGGTCAAGGTCAAAGTGGTTGGTATCCAAAGGAAGATCTTGTCACAAGGATTACATATGTGAAGTATGAAAGCCCTAGCACCAACCATTCAAAAGTTATGGCCAAGGTTAAAGTTTTTCAAAAGTAGGTCAAACTCCTAGGTCAAGGTCAAAGGGTCAAAGTGGTTGGTATCCAAAGGAAGGTCTTGTCACAAGGATTACATATGTGAAGTATGAAAGCCCTAGCATCAACCATTCAAAAGTTATGGCCAAGGTTAAAGTTTTTCAAAAGTAGGTCAAACTCCTAGGTCAAGGCCAAAAGGTCAAAGTCGTTGGTATTCAAAGGAAGGTCTTGTCACAAGGATTACATATGTGAAGTATGAAAGCCCTAGCTCCAAGCATTCAAAAGTTATGGCCAAGGTTAAAGTTTTTCAAAAGTAGGTCAAACTCCTAGGTCAAGGTCAAAAGGGTCAAAGTGGTTAAAATCCAGAGGAAGGTCTTGTCACAAGGAATACACATGTGAAGTTTGAAACCCTAAGCACCAACTGTTCGAAAGTTATGGCCAAGGTTAAAGTTTTTCAAAAGTAGGTCAAAGTCCAAGGTCAAGGTCAAAAGGTCAAAGTGGTTGGTATCCAAAAGAAGGCCTTGTCACAAAGAATACACATGTGAAGTTTGAAACCCCAAGCTCCAACTGTTCAGAAGTTATGGCCAAGGTTAAAGTCTCATAAAATTTTGCAAAAGTGGGTCAAACTCCAAGGTCAAGGTCAAAAGGTCAAATATGACGGTACCCAAAGAAAGGTCTTGTCACAAGGAATACACATGTGAAATATGAAAGTCATAGCTCCAACCAATCAAAAGTTATGGGCAAGGTTAAAGTTGACAACAGACAGACAGACAAACAGACAAACAAACAGACAAACAGACAGACAGGACAAAAACAATATACCCCCGGGATCTTTCGATCCGGGGGCATAATAAAAACTGTGGAGTGTGGACCAACTTCATTTCCCTCTGGCTCAATTTTTTTTTAAGGAATTTACTTCCTGTTAAAGAAAGTGCACTACTTTGTCAAAATATACACAATTAATTCTTGATAAACCGCCGCCTTTTGTATTTTAGAAATCATGGTTGTATAACAGATTTGGCAATGAATTGAATTTCCCATCTTTGGGGAAACAAGAAAGAGAGTTTCTGTTCTTGGAAATAAAACATTTAGCGTTTATATTCTTAGCATTATATAAAAACACATTTCAAAATTTGAAAATGACTCAAATATTTTTTTTTTTTTACACGTACAATACTTTTGTTTTAAAACACAATACACAATTATAAAATAAATACACGCACATGTACACAGGTACAGGCATGTAAATCTGAATGTATGATGTTAAAAAAAAATGCTATATTGATCATTGTGATCTGTTGCCGATAGTATGTAAAATGAATTTCTGTCAATTTATACATTAACTTTTTATGGCATCATCGTTGCTAAAACTTTCGCAGTTAATACTCTATCACTAATTTTAAAGCAAACTTTGCACTGTTTGAAGTAGGGATCATCGAACTAATATCGTTGGGGAACTGAAGTTTAATAACCCTTTCGTGGTGAAGCAATGATTAAATCATTTTTAGTAAACAGAAAACAGAATTATAATTATAGTTGATGCTAAAAATTATTGTTTATTTAATTCTTTATTTACATGTACCCTGTCTGCCTTCACAATGGTGATATAGATAGCAACAACCAATTAGCCGCTTCACTGACCACTTGCACATGTCGGAATATCGTAGGAGTGAAACGGTTCACCATGGTATCGATTCACCGCGGTATTTTTTCTCGTTTTGATACACGGTGCAAAATCTCTAATTTTCTGTTAGGTTCATTTTTGGGTAGGGATAGTTATTAAGTTGGGTTTGGCATAAGAAAAAACACGTTATTCAGTATAAAAAAGTAAAGAAAACATAAATTTTTGATGACTGATAGTTTGTAAAATAAATTTTTGACAGTCAAATAATTCTAATCAGTATCTTCTAGTCAATCTGCAAATAAAAATTCATAAATTAAGTGACTAGATTTAGTAAAAGAAAGCATAAAACAAGGTTGAATTTGTTTCTTTCTATCAAAATGTATTGTATCGAAAATAACCGTACCGAGACAAAATTATACAATACGTATCGAACCATGAAGGATGTGTATCATTTCACCCTTAGTATATCGAGATAATTGACACTATGAAATTGACATTTGTTGTGAAAACTGGGTGGCAGATGGCGGTATGCGAATTTGGCGTTATAAAGAAAATTATATATAGCATGAAAAACGTTCTTGAAAAATCATGGCCGTATTGCAAGAATGGCGATAAATCGGATGGCCGTAATCGAGAATTGACTATGTTCATCATTAACATCTAGATTCTATCTTCCTGTCTGTGCGTATAGCAACCTCCTTTTTCCCCATTTGTGTCTCCCTTTTAACACCTCTCCCCCATCATTTTCAACCCAAACTAATACTTATTCCATGTTTAATGAGAACGACACTAGTAAATATGCACTGTAATAAACACACATGGAAGGAACAAATTCATACAGATTTTATCTGTAAGACATTGCCCCATAAAATTGGTAATGTTACAGAGGGAAAACAGTGTCTTAAGCCAGTTGACCCCAGATTGACCATGCAAAGGGAAATAACTTAAGTCAATGTGAAAGTCGTCTATAGTCAAAGAACAAAAGGCCAATGGGCCACAATGCTCACCTGAGTAAATATGGCCCTTTATTCTTAATCAGCAGATTCTTCTTCCTTTATATTCCTATGTATAACTTTGATTGCCGATTGTAGCCCCACCCTACCCCCCGGGGGTCATGATCTGAACATACTTGAATCTACACTACCTGTCAGAGGAAGCTTCAATATATAGTTATGACTAATCAAGGCTTTCCTGTTCTTGAAAAGCTTTTTAAGGATTTTTCATATGTATTTCTATTGGCCATTGTGGACCCACCCTAAATCCTACCCCCTGAAGGTCATGACTTGAAGAACTTGGATCTACACTAGCTGACAATACTTTCCTACAAATATGACTTATCACGACTGCTGCTGTTCCAGAGAAAAAGATTTTTTCTATGTATTCCTATGTAAAACTCTGACTGCTCATTGTGGCCCCACCCTACCCCCGGGGGTCATGATTTGAACGAACTTTAATCTACACTAACTGAGGGTGCTTCCATATGAAAATGACCCATCATAGCTTTGCTGTTCATGAGAAAGTTTTTATTTTTCCATAATAATTAATATACCAATGTAAAACTTTTTACATCCATAGTGGCCCCATCCTACCCTAGGGGGTCATGATTTACTATTTCTTAATTATCTCCTCTTGGAAGGGTGTGGCCCTTCATTTGAACAAACTTGAATCCCCTTTCTCTAAGGATACTCTGCAACTGACCCAGTGGTTTTGGAGAAGAAGTTGAAATTTTTAGAAGTTTATTATGATGACAATAGACAACGGAACAGATTTTGTTCAGAAAAGCTCACTTGAGCCTCCAGCTCAGGTGAGGCCAAAAAATTGTCTGAACCATATCTATTTACATCTGTGATGCATGTATAAACAGTAAGCTCATTGACAATTTCGTGATATCTGTAATTGTTTTCAATATCATTATAGCATATAGGTCTTAAATGGCATGAAATTAATTTAATAATTTCAAAACATCAGAGGATTGCTACTGTGAAGATGGCTTTACATTGGACAATTAATTACATTATCCTCCCCAAATAATTTGAAAAGGATTACTTTATGATTACATTATCCACATGAAAAAGCAATGGACACAGACTTCTTGCAGCCAAGAAGGGCATCGCCATTACGATTTTCTAAGGAAAAGAAAAAGTCACGGATACCTGAAATTTTCTGGGAAAAAGTGTAGGGTCTGGAATTTGGCTGGGAAAAAAAAACACAGGGTGGGTCGGGTATCCGGAAACACATTTTTTGGCCTGAGCTAAAAAAACTGACTAAGTCAAATCATTTGATGATATCCAATCGCAAGGCATATGAATATCTAGCATTAGAATAAAAGTGCACATTATCAAACTAAAAATCTACTGATAAATGTGATTTCATTACTTGTATAATTTGCACACATGATCATAGTTCATTATTCAGATTTCAAGATTCATTTTTTGGATGAAAGAAATCCACAATCACAAAAAGGTTTGACATGATTAATTTTATGGTTATTTTCAATGCACCTCTGAGCTGAGTAAATGATCAAAGTACTTGACCTTTGTGCCCTTAGCAGTGAAGATTGAAAAAAAAACACACACGTGAAGTCCAAGTTTAATTATCTACTCTCAATAATATTTTTTAAAATAATTATCACCCAGTATAACAGCGAATTACCAGTGTGTGTACAAAGCGACTATAGAAAGTGATTTACAGTATTCGCGAGGCAAAAAAAAAGCTCGCTGTAAGGGGTGCAAAAAGAGAAGAAATGGGACTGTTGATCGTGAATGGAATAAATGGAAGATGAAAGCCAGATAGTAATTGGAAAAAATAAGAAAGTTTATATATGTAGAAAAAATCAGAAAAAGTACACTGTGCAGCTAGTCTGTCTGCCATCTCGACGACATCCGAGCATCATGATCTGGGGTTGTTTGTGTATAAAAAGAAAAGGAACTTTAACTAATGCAGAAGGTAACATAAACATGGTAAATGCAAGAAAATATATTGAAATATTAGACAACCTTTGGCCCGTTTTAGCCAGGCATTTTCCAGATAACCAGTATGTATTTATGGACGACAAAGCTCCCGTTCACAGAGCAAATTTTGTAAGAGAATACATCGCCATAACAACACATAATTACAACAGCATGGCCTGTCCAGTCTCCTGGCCTCAATATTATTGAGAACATTTGGTTAAAATTAAAAGGACCACTGGAAACCCATGCCGAATTCATTTACACAAAAGATCAACTTATGGTGGAAATTCGGACTACCTGGGTAAATGTACCAACCTCCTCCATTAAGGACACCTGTGTAAGACAATTCCTGGCAGACTAAATGAAGTATTAAAGATGAAAGGCAATTTAACAAAGTATTGAGGGAAGATAAACATTTATTAATTGTTTAACAGATACTAAATATCAAAGGCAAATAATCATGTTCCTTGACTGTATTGGTGAGGGCCTGATTATTCTAACTAGGTCCCAACAGCAGGGCTCTCACACCAGTTTTTGGGACTGGGCCGGGGCCGTGAAAATTGGGAAAATTAGCGACCTTTGGAGGAAATTTGGGAAAATCATAACTAGACAATATCCATTAAATTCATTATATATTGAGTTTCTGGTGGTTGTTATTAACTAAAGTTCTGTTTTGTAATATAGAGAAATATGAATAACAAGTTTAGGAACTACATATTTTACTAAACGTTCTTTAATATTTGGGGAAGTGACCAATTGGGAAAATTAAAACATTAAATTGGGAAAAAAGGTACCTGTTTTGAATTGGGAATAGGGCCTTCAAACGGCCCCAATTATAGAGAATTGAGAGCCCTGCAACATGTGCAAGTGAGGACAGAAGAAATATTTCTGGACCCAGGACCATGTCTAGATTTTGATTCAAAAGCTTTCACTTTAGCACTTTTCAGTAAGTTTAATCAGGGACCTATATACTATATATGTTAGTATATAGGTCCCTGGTTTAATATTTCCTTCAATAAATACTACAACAATGGCAACTCATCTATGCCGCTGAACGTCTTGATCCGCCTATTTGCTTGTCCTTGCATGCTTTATGTCCATGAAGTTTAGTTTTGCTGCCTTTCACGCTCTCCTCATTATCAGTATTAATAAAGCTTTTAAAATTAAAAATATTTTGCACCCTGTGCATAATAATATTTATTACTTGAGCCAAGAATCACCACATACGACCATATAAATGACTTGCACAATTTTTAACCACGCCGATATCGCGATTATGGCTCATGTGAGCATTCCAAATGACCAGCCAAATAAAGCTGAATAAATTTTACCTGTAATATTTATAAAATGAATATTATATTGAAATAGTATATGTTATACCTAAAAAGAAACTGCATGGATGGATAGAAGAACTCGGTCTTTTTTCTTTTCCTTGTGCACTGGTATGGATACTACAAGATGGCCGCAGCGTGGGTTCGATCGTTAATTTTCGACAATTTCCGTGAAACCATGTGACCTTTTCTGGGAAAAGCAAAGTCGGTAGGTCATGAAATACTCGATATGAATGAGTTATGCATGCGCGGATCTAGAGGGGGAATCGGGACCCCTCCCTGAAATTTGCAGAGTTATTAAAAGAATATACCGAAGTATATCAAAAATAACTTTGGTCCCCTCCTAGAAAACGTGGACGTGGACCCCACCACCATCAACACGAAATAGAAGAATGGACTTTACGTTTTGTTTTGTTTGTTTTTATTATTATTTTTTAATTTTTTTTTATTTATTTATTCATTTATTTATTTATTTTTTTTTATTATTATTATTATTATTTTTTTTTTTTGCTTGACGAGATTCGCCCCTGAGCTTTTGAACAGATTTATATCTTAACCTATATTTCAAAAATTCTGCATAAAGTTTTAATTCTTACAATAATTTTGGATTCTACAATGCCAATTAAACTATATTCAGTTAAAACTCCATGATTAAATTCCATACCAAAAGCATTAAGTGAGGAACTATATTTTGTGGCGGAATTTTTTTTTAGAAGAAAATGATCATTTTTTTCTCTTTCGAAGTATTTAAAGTATGTTAAGTTTGGATTCCTATTTTTACATGCAGTCTTCACACAGAGTTATTTTGTGCAGTGAACTGTTTTATACTGGTCCTAAATTATATACAAGTAATAGCTTTTCAAAAAGCTTGCCTGACTAATCAATCAATATCTATATGGAACGTATATGCAGGAGAGGTGCTAAACGTTTCCGTTATCAAGGAGCGACATAGTTTCAATACTTCATTATACAGTTATACAAGATGTACAGTTGACTTTCTAAAATTTCATAACCAAATACTACAGATTAACGAATATCTAAGACATGCCACTATTTGGTCATTTATTAGTTAGCCCACGGGATGACTAGTTACGTTGGGATGAAACTGCAAGTGCGTTAGCGTAGATTATAATCAAAGGCGGATCCATCACAGGTGCGCCGGGCGTGCCCCCCCCCCCCCCCCACCCGTTTGAATTTTTTGTATGTAGAACTTATATGTTCAAATCAAGTAAAAAACACCTCTTATTTGTAAGAATTCGTCAACTTCCGGGGCTTCGCCCCCGAACCCCCATCAGAGCTTTGCTCTGGACCCACTGGGGTTTCAATGCAGCCCCCAGACCCCCTGCCTTCTACTGCGCCCTCCCGTTATGAAATTCCTGGATCCGCCACTGATAATTCTGGGAAAATAGTTAGATGATTGGTTTTAAAGAAATTCATATTACATGTACTCTCTTACTAGAGGTCGCACTTCTTCATGGTCAGTGATAGATTGATGAGACGGCCTCTATTTATAGACTGGTCTGTTTTCCGTCGTTCTCGACGACGAAGTAAATTATGAACAGTTTTAACTGGGAAAGTTGTCTTGAAGTGTTTGAGACAAAAATGCTGCAATGCTACTCTAGAAATCAAAGTAAATAACCTGTACACTTTATAGCTAGCGCAAAACAAGATACTAATACCTCCCCCCCCGGACAAAACTCTCGCGATGATGGTCTTACCATATACAAGTACATGTATTATAATTGAGCTTAAAATACATCTAAAGTTATATACAGTTTTGAAATTGTTAGTTTTTTTTTTTTCAATCGATTTCAGGACCTTTCTCATAATTAAAATAACGTGCTTTTTTATGAAATGAAAACCAGTACAGATCATGATGTCTTCTTCATTTTGCCGATTCTTTACTTAGAACCTTACGGGAGTAAAGCCCATTCCTCTACGGGTACTGACCTACACTCTTGTCACTGTATTAAAAGGAAACCCTTGTTCATAACAAAGCGTGAAATAATATGCTACTCACTGACTTTCTAAGCTTTTTAAAAAAAAAAAAAAAAAAACTTACCTTGTAACGAACATTATTAATAAATGTAATGTTGAAAGAAAGGCTAGGTGGAAAACAGAATCAAGAAGGGATGTCCCATTTACTGGGTGGAGGGAGTTTGTTTATGATTAGACTAGTCCACTTATGGAATAAATAGTAAGAATAATCAGCAAATCAATTGCTTTAGTGTTGCCTGTCTGTATACAATGTGTTCTCTTAAAAAAATGAGATAAAATTTACTGTTAATAAAAAATCTGGAGCTTAAGAATCATGTTAAAAGAATAAACTTTATTTATTTCCATAAAAGTTATCACACCCATTCAATAGAACAACCCAAGAAAAAGGCGCGAAGATAATTTACATGTGACACTTGGCGCAAAATGATTGTGTCACCCCTTTCGTAGAAGGCAAATGGACTGATCCAGTAGTTTAGAAACGCAGAAAAAATGATACACGGACATGTTCGTACAAAGAATCGCAAAGAATAAATATGTGCATGCAAAAAAAATGAAGGAATTAAACACATCATTATTTTGCATCAGTTATATGATTCTTTCTTCTGCAAACTGTATTTGTTTAAATGCAGGTAACAAATTCCGATGTAAATCAGCTTGCAGAAAATCTAGTTCAATAAGAATTATCGCTTAGTTTCGGATCCCTGAAATATTAATCCTTATACTGCCTGACGCACCTGGCGTCAGGCAATTAAATAAACTGTCACGAATTCTATCATCATATTTGATAAATATAGCAAATATATTGTGAAAATCAAGAAAAAAAATCCCTATTTTAAGGTAAAAATTAACATCGCAGACCCCCACTTTTTATTTCTTTTCTGAATATATTATACAGTTATGGAATGGGTACGAGGGAAATAGCAAATTTATGGTTCCCCGAGGGAGGAAACTATTTCCCGAGGCGGCGAAGCCGCCGAGGGAAATAGTTTCCTGCCGAGGGGAACCATAAATTTGCTATTTCCCGAGTTCCCATTCCATAACTGTTTTATTATACCAAAACAATCATAGACGATTTAATTTTTTCACCAGACATTCCGACATTTAAAAAAAAAAACAATGTAGAGGCAAAATCACAAATACATGCGGTTTAACACATTGTTATAAGTAATGCATCGTGTCCTAAAACAATTAAATTATTTTTAAAAAGTATTTTCACTGACATTTCGAAGAATTATCGTTGCCTTCATTTCGCTAGAATCCAAGTATGATTTTGACATCGCATGGCGAAATGTTTTGACGTCATAGTTACATTGCTAATAACATGACGTCACAGACTCGAGATTTCTTAAACGCTCCGCCCACTGAACACTTTGATTGGTTAAAATTACTAATAAATATTCATGAGGGAGTAGTCCCAGGGAGTAGCTCTGATTTTCCAGGGAGTAGTCCTCAGATGAGGGAAATAGTCTCTTCTGGTGGAAATAGACAGTTTTATGGTATTAATTTTATATAGAGTAATTACAGTAGAGGTATAATAAAAGATACTGTTACGTTCCGATAAGTTTACCTGTGAAATTCGGATTAACTGTTGTTGACAAGTTCCGAATAAACGGACCCTGAACCCGATGTGTATAAACTACTAAAATAATTGTCAATGAACAATGAACGAAAGAATTGAACAATAAATTGATTTATTTGAACTTTATCAATTTGATTTATGTATTGTAATGACAAAGCGTTATATTGTATATGTTCTATACAGGTACAACGTTATTTAGTAATTTTAATGGTTAAAACCCGCTAACTTACAAATCAGATATTAATTGTGACGTTATTGGTTTCTGACGTTTCTACGTCATCATAACAACTTTTGTCTATAAAAGACAGCTGTTTTGTGTTTAGAAGTCAGTCTGCAGTGGGTAGCGACTCCGTATACTTCGGGTGTTAGACAGTGGTATGTACAAACTTCATGGCCGTAGGAACCGGGGGGCCACGGGGGGGCCGTGCCCCCCCCCCCCAATAATTTTGCCGATATATAGAATACTATAGAAAACATAGCTACTACATGCTTGTGCCCCCTCATTAATAACGTCTGATGACCTTTTTTTTTTTTTTTTTTTTTTTTTTTTTTGCTTGTCAAAGAATTTTGGAGTCGATAGTGCCCCCTCAACTGAAAATGTATGATTGTGCCCCCTTAAAGTGAAATTGCTTCCTACGGGCCTGTCAAACAGTACCAAGTCTATGTATACGAAATCATTAGTGAAGAGTCATTTAGAGTAGAAACGTCCTGGATTGACCATTGGTTCGTCATCTTTGTATTAACCAAATAACGTTGTACCAACCAAGTTTATCATTGTGCTTATAATTGAACCATTTGATCGTCTTAATTGCCTGACGCCACGTGCGTCAGGCAGTCTAAGAATTAATTTTTTCAAGATCCGAAACTAAGCGATCATTCTTAATGAACTAGATTTTCTGGAAGCTGATTTACACTGGAATAATGTTGTGTTTAATTCCTTAAGTTTTTTTGCATGCACATGTTTATTCTTTGCGATTCTTTGTACGGGCATGTCCGCGTAACATTTTTTCTGCATTTCTAAACTACTGGATCAGTCCATTTGCCTTCTACGAAAGGGGTGACACAATCATTTTGCGCCAAGTGTCACATGTAAATTATCTTCGCGCCTTTTTCTTGGATTGTTCTACTGAATGGGTGTGATAACTTCTATGGAAATAAATAACGTTTATTCTTTTAACCCGATTCTTAAGCTTCAGATTTTTTATTAACAGTAAATTTTATCTCATTTTTAAAAGAACACATTGCATATGGGCAGGCAACACTAAAGCAATTGATTTGATGATTATTCTTACTATTTATCCCATAAGTAAACTAGTCCAATCATAAACAAACTCCCTCGACTTAGTAAATGGGACATCCCTTCTTGATTCAGTCTGTTTTCCACCTTTTCTTTCAATATTACATTTATTAATAATGTACGTTACAAGGTTAGGTTTTTAAAAAAGCTTAGAAAGTCAACCAGTAGCATATTATTTCATGCTTTGTGATGAACATGCAAGGATAGTGACAAGAGTAGGTCAGTACTCATAGAGGAATGGGTTAACTCCCTTAAGATTCTAAGCAAAGAATCGGCAAAATGCAGAAGACATCATGATCTGTTAGTACTAGTTTTCATTTCATATAAAAGCACGTTATTATAATTATAAGAAAGGTCCTGAAATCGATTGAAAAGACAAACAAAACAATTTTAATACTGCGCATAAAGATGTATTTTATAATACATGTACATGTAAATGGTAAGACCATCAGCGCGTGAGTTTCGTCCGGGGGCGGGGGGGGGGGATGTTATTAGTATCTTGTTTTGCTCTAGCTATAAAGTGTACAGTCCATTTACTTTGAGTTCTAGAGCAGTATTGAAGCATTTTTTGTCTCAAGCACTTCAAGAAAAGGCAGTTAAAACTGTCCATAATTTACTTCGACGTCGAGAACGACGGAAAACAGATCAGTCTATAAAAAGAGGCCGTCTCATCAATCTAACACTGACCAGAGAAGCGCGCCCTCCTGTAAGAGAGTACATGTAATATGAATTTCTTTAGAATCATCTAACTATTTTTCCCAAAATTATAATCTACGCTAGCGCACTTAGAGTTTCACCCCAACGTAACTTGTCAGCCCGTGGGCTAACTAATAAATGATTGAATAGTGGCATGTCTTAGATATCCGTTAATCTTTAATATTTGGTTATGAGATTTGAGAAAGTCAATTGTACATCTTGTGTACTGAAGTATCGCAACTATGTCGCTCCTAGTCCGAAATATCTGACGTTTTCCAGGCTTTTTTCACGATTTTGATATTTTACGTTCCTGGCACGTAAAATATCAAAATCGTGAAAAAAGCCTGGAAAACGACAGATATTTCGGACTATGTCGCTCCTTGATGACGGAAACGTTTAGCACCTCTCTTGCTTATACGTTCCATAGATATTGATTGATTAGTCAGGCAAGCTATTACTTGTAAATATCATAAACTTTACGTCACCGTTCTAGTGCAGTTATTATAGTGAACTAAAAATTGGTCATTTCGCCAATTATTCAGTGGACCAAAAATTGGTCATTATTCCGATTGTATATAAACTTTGTGGATAACCATTTCAACCTTGACCAGTTACCAGTAACCAACAACGGCCCACGATTAACTGATTAAGTAATAACCTTATACCCTCGGTTTCGTTACAATACTTTTAACCATTCTTCTTAAATTTAGCAAAATGTCATTACTTTCAAATGCTATTTTTGCTTGTTAAATATTTAATGCCAGAAAAATGAAATTTTTTGAGTGCAAAAAGGTCAAATAATTGAACATGCGGAGTAATTTGAAATTTTTTTCGTTGTCACAAATTTGATTGTGTCTATTCAAGATGAAATAAGACTGTGTTTGTTCCCATAGTTTATTTGAATAAAAAATATTAGAGGAAAAACTTTAAAAATTGTGTAAGACGTATTTACAGTGCAAAAAGGTCAAACTAAATGCTCCGTAACGCCAAAAGAAGCGCATTGACCCCCATTTTTTGTTTTGATTTTTAATCAAGCTATGTGTATGAATTCTAAAAATATACTTGAAAAAAATTCTCATTACTTTTGATGGCAGGATCCAACCTCCTTAAAAAGAAATTTAAATTTTCTGGGTTTGATACGTTTTGGGAAAGAAGTTTTTTTTTTAAATTAATTAATAAATTTATTTTTATTTACTTATTTTTTTTTTAATTTTATTTTATTCTTATTCTTCTTCTCATTATTATTTTTTGCTTGTCAAGATTTTTGGATTGGAATTTTTTTTGACTGGGGTGGAACCACCCCCCCCCCCCCGGAAAAAATCCTGGATTTTTGTTTAAAAAGAATTAAAATGATCTCTGAAAAAATTAAATTTTCAGAGGTAGTTAATTTTTCTTCTACTAGATCGTCCACTAAAGCTCTTGCTAAAATGTCTGTAGTAATAATTCTGCTATAATGATTTAAAATGTCCCAATGTCACCGAACTTGACTCTACATCACATAATACATGGGGAAGGCTGCATATCATTAAGTTCATTTGTGTCCAACTGGTCTTCACCAGATTTTACAAGAATTCTTCTATATATCTCTGTGTAAAGCTTTAAACTATTTTGGCTCCACCCAAACCCTGGTGAAAATGATTTGAGGATGCTGACATATCTAACTGAGTCCTGCAGTTTTTCATAAGATTTTTAAAGATTTTCTCCTGTATATATTATATTCATATGCTATTGTGGCCTTACGTGCCAGCGGACACGAAAATGAGAGATGAGGTGGTGATATTCCCATGTCAAGCTAAACTCCCCTAGTGCCGTGACCCCATCTTAGCTTATAAGGAGCAAACTCGAATCACTATCTGGCAATGTTACGACCATGTTTCTCTTAAGATTTACTTTGTTAAAAAAACATTCTGATTCTATACGCAGGTACTCCGAGGATGATTACAAAAAAAAAAAAAAAAAAAAAAAAAAAAAAAAAAAACGCTTGAGTTTCTCATTGATAATATCTATGTAGTTTTCGGTTACCAGGTCTTCCAACAATCTGTTGGAATTCCCATGGGTTCTAGTTGTGTCCACTTTTTAGCAGACCTGTTTTCGTATTCATGTGAAGCAGAGTTTATTCAAAAACTTCTTCGTGAAAAGAAGTCTCTTGCTGTGGCCTCCAATTCGACATTCAGATATATCGACGACGTTTTATCAATTAACAATATTCGGTTTCATCTCTACGTTGATTCGGTATATCTCAAGGAACTCTAAATAAAAGACTTCATAGAGTCTGACAATCTGTTTCATACTTGGATGCTTTACCAGAAAAAGACATTGATGGCATACTGAAAACTTAAAATTTATGATAAACGTGATGACTTCAACTTTTATATCGTCAACTTCTCTTATTTATGTAGAATATACCAGAGTTTATGTCAACTAATTGATTCAATTTAGAGCATGTTCTGATGTTCTACATACGAACAATTTCTAAATGGGGCAAGATATTGACAAATAAGTTGATGATACAAGGATATCAACAATGTTATTTAAAGTCAACATTTAGTAACTTCTATGGTCGATAAAATTACCTTGTTTGCAAATACAATCTGTCGTTAAGTCGAATGTTGACTAACGCCTTTCATCCACATTGTTAGACCGTGATTTGTCTGCGGATTCTTCCGTTTACTTGATCATGACAAGGCGCTAACGGCGGATGTGACGGATCGAAAGGGATGTTTACTCCTTCATGGCACCTGATCCCACCTCTGTTTTCAGAGGTCCGTGTTGGCTCTGCTCATAAGTAGACTTTCGAGAATGATCACTGTTCCTTGTCTCCACATTTCACTCTCATTCTTACATTTATAGTGCAGTTACAAAAACGTGGGCATAATGGAAAGTCCTCTATTTACAATTTTAATAAACACTGGTTAAAGGAGTACTTTCTCTATGTTTACTGATCATTGCTAGGGAGTGAAACAATTAAGGGCTCCAGTGACACTGGGTGGTTAATTAATGTGTTAAGTGAAATAATCTTACAAGGGACGTAAAACTTCAAAAGATTAATCTATATATTTCACAGGCGGATCCTACATAGAAAAAGGGTCATTTGAAAATGTCTGTTCTTGCAGAGGATATCTGAAGTCGTTGATGTTGGTCTCTAGTAGAAACACAAATAGGATGGAAGAAAGCTTGCAATCCAACTAAAATTATTACCTAAAATATGGATGATTTATCTTAAGAAAATCCCACCTAATTCACTGCTCTGAGCCTGATACATCTTTTCTCATAGTGACATTTGAATAATTATTCCTTTGACCAAACTAGTGTCTCGGCTGTTCACTCTTTAGATACTATCACCTCTTTCTGTGAAATTCTGTCTCAAACTTGACAAGCTTTCCTCTTGCACAACCAGACTGGGAAAACCTCTGTTTATGACTTGTTTTGTAAGTTTGTCTCAGATTTTCTCAGTGTCTTCAAGCCAGAATCTGTTCAGTATTGACCATATGCAGATGTAATTGAATGCTCAGTTCGACTCCTTGTCTCATAATGTTGGAGCTGCCAATCTATGGAGGGTAATCGTGTTCAAAACTCCAGACTTGTAAGTTTGTAAATCCAAACTTGTAAGTTTGTAAATCCAAACTTGTAATCGTATCAGTTTCATAGTCTACATATGTAAGTAGGTAATTCCGACATCCTAGCATGCAGTTCTGAACATACAACTGTATTGGCTTTGAATTTATACTATGAATGTGTGTGTTTTTGATGTTGTAAACTTTGTTTTCCAGAATTTATATTTCCGCACCACAGGCACTTGTTTCTGTAATAAATTTTTTAACCCATAGTATAATACTAACACAAGGTATCTAACTCCAAATTACCCCCTCCCCCCAGAATCGCACTCATTTACACTTTCAGAGGAAATACACTGACAAACTGTTTATAACTATGTTTTCTACGATAATTTATCCACACAACCATATATGGCATGCTTGTCTTAATTTTCTTTAGTCTCCGTAAACAGCGTCAAAACTCTGCTCGCCGTGTGGAAAAGTCGAATTCAACCATGAAATGGTATGTGCTAATCCCGCACAGAGAACAAAATTAAAATATGCGTGGGTTTAAAAATTCAATTCCAGTTTTTAAATATTGCATAAGTAAATAGAACTTGTTTACGTCTGATTTTCCCTGAAAACATTACGATGTTTATCCGATGTAATTTTAGAAACAGATTTTTAGCCAATCAAAATCTGTGTGCGGGATTAGCACATACCATTTCATGGTTGAATTCGACTTTTCCACACGGCGAGCAGAGTTTTGACGCTGGCCGTAGGAACCGGGGGGGGGGGCATGGGGGGCCGTGCCCCCCTATGATTTTGCCGATATATAGATTACTATATTAAACATTTATTTGCTTGTCAGGAATTTTTTGGTAACTAGTGCCCCCTCAACTGTCAACTGAAAATGTATGGCTGTGCCCCCCCCCCCCAACTGAATTTGCTTAATACGGGCCTGACGGACCTGGTTCGGAGCCATAAAACTTAGATGAGCTCACTTTTGATCCCAGTCTCTCTTTTCTATACATACGATTAATTCCTTTGATAAACGTGAGACTGTGATCAAAAGTGAGCCCTGGTGCAAGATGTTTCAAATATGATAAATATGACCGCCATTTTTGATTGCCCGCTCATGGTACACAAATATCAGGTATCTTTAAATTGATATTGTCATCACATTATTTTTTTAAAGTAGCTAGGACAGAGAAAAAAATTGTTCACTAACAAATCTCAGGGCCGAAGTAGAAGGGAGCGAAAGGTTGGGCTTCCAACTTTTTTGTGTGGAGAATAATCTTTTGCAGCTGTTTTAATATGAAAATTCATTTATAGGCTGTATGCCCAACCAACCACCACCCTTATTTTGCAGTATCATTAAACTCTGGCAAATTCTTGCGTTGAAAAAAAAGTTACTGAAAAGTTAAAAATATCCTAAACATCGCCTCCCACGAAGGAGGAGTTTTGGCAGTTTATTTATTGATTTTTTCATCGTCAATTTTTTTGGAGCACCCCCCCCCCCTTTCGATAGACATTGATACGAATCTGCATCTACTGAGTGGTTGTTTTTTTTTTTTAATATGATATCATTGCAGTTACATTAGTTCTTAATAAAGGCACTGATTACAGTAGCCTAGTGGTTGGGCGCTAGCTTCGTAGGCCATGGGAGGTAAGAGTTCGCTTGTCCTAAGTTCTTAATGCCGGCCGGCAAAATGTAAGACGTTTAGCACACGTGTTGGTAATGACTATTCCTTCGGCATTGAAAGTCAAAAAAGTCAAAAGTCAAAACGGAAGCCCCTCTAGATCCGCGCAAGCCGTGAATAAGCGGGTAATGATTCATGTCACATCGTCAAATAAAATAAAATTAAGAGGATAAAGTAAAATTGGAACATATAAACAAAAAGTTAGAATTAAAATTAAATAAGAAATTCAAATGAAAATACTAATATAAAATTGGAAGTTAGAAAAAAAAAAAGAAATAAAATCTGAATAATTTATTTGAGTTGGGAAAAGAAGAAAGGGAAAAAATATGGCACTGATGCCCCTCCATAGTTTCTCATTATCAAAATTCGACAAACGTGTAGACTTTACATTTGTAGACTTGTCAATTGTCTTTGTGTTTTATTCAGGGCGCGGAAATATAAATTCCGGAGAACAAAGTTTACAACATCAAAAATACACACATTCGTAGTATAAACTCAAAGTCAACACAGTTGTATGTTCGGAACTACATGCTAGGATGTCAGAATTACCTACTTATACATATGTAGACTATGAAACTGATACGATTACAGGTTTGGATTTACAAACTTACAAGTTTGGGTTTACAAACTTACAAGTCTGGATTTTTGAACACGATTACCCTCCATACCAATCTAGTTCTCATCTTCTCAACATTCATTTGATTTAAAATGTTTACAATGAAAATCTCATATTTTACAACTGCCCCCACCCCCCCCCCCCCCTCCCCCAAATCTTAATATTATATATGTAACCTAAATTAATTATAACAAGAGGCCCATGGGCCATATCGCTCACCTGAGCACATTGGCTAGGCAAAAGCACAAATCAGTTCAGTAAAGAAAAGATTACCGGGGGGGGGGGGGGGCTTGAATTTTAAACTTCCTGATAATGCTTCCATGTCAATAAATGGCTTTGTTGTACTTGAGAAGATTTAAAAAAAAAATTCCCATATATTCCTTTGTAAAAATTTGATCCCCCATTGTGGCTCCTCCCTATCCCAGGAGTCATCATCTGAACAAACTTGAATCTACACTACCTGAGGATGCTTCCATATCAGTATGACTAAACATAGCTTTTCTGTTCTTGAGAAGAATTTTTTTCTATATGTTCTTATTAAAAATTTTCGATCCCCCATTGTGGCCCGACCCTATACACAGGGATCATCATTTTAACAAACTTGAATCTGCACTAGCTGAGGATGCTTACATATCAAAATGACTGGCTTTGCAGTTCTTTAGAAGAAGGTATTTTCCTATATATTTCTATTTAAGACTTTGATCCTCCATTGTGGCCCCACCCTGCCCCCAGGGGTCATTATTTGAACAAATTAGAATCTACACTACCTGAGGATGCTTCCACATAAATATGAAACAATCAGGGCTATGCTGTTCTTGAGAATAAGATTATTAAAATTTTTCCTATATATTTCTATATAAAACTTTGATCTTCCATTGTGGCCCCACCCTACCCCCGGGGGTCATGATTTGAACAAACTTGAATCTACACTACCTGATGATGCTTCTATATAAATATGACCAATCATGGCTTTGCTTTCTTGAGAAGAAGATTTTTAAAGAATTTTCCTATATATTTCTATGTAAAAATTTTTATCCTCCATTGTGGCCCCGCCCTAACCCCGGGAGTCATGATTTGAACAAACTTGAATCAACATTACCTGAGGATGCTTCCATATAAATATGACTCATCAAGGCTTTGCTGTTCTTGAGAAGAAGATTTTTTAAGATTTTTCCTATATATTTATATGTAAAACTTTGATCCTCCATTGTGGCCCCGCCCTACCCCCGGGGTCATGATTTGAACAAACTTGAATCAACACTACCTGAGGATGCTTCCATGTAAATGTGACTCATCATGGCTTTGCTGTTCTTGAGAAGAAGATTTTTTAAAGATTTTTCCTATATATTTCTATGTAAAACTTTGATCCTCCATTGTGGCCCCGCCCTACCCCCTCGGGTCATGATTCGAACAAACTTGAATCTACACTACCTGAGGATGCTTCCATATAAATATAACTCATCATGGCTTTTCTGTTCTTGAGAAGAAGATTTTTAAAGATTTTTCCTATATATTTCTATGTAAAACTTTGATCCTCTATTGTGGCCTCGCCCTACCCCCGGGGGTCATGATTTGAACAAACTTGAATCTACACTACCTGAGGATGTTTCCACATGAGTTTCATCTTTCCTGGCCCTGTGGTTCTTGAGAAGAAGATTTTCAAAACATGCTATTAATTTTTCACTAATTCTTAATTATCTCCCCTTGAAAAAGGGCGTGGCCCTTCATTTGAAAAAACTTGAATTCCCTTCACCCAAGAATGCTTTGTGGCAAATTTGGTTGAAATTGGCCAGGTGGTTCTGGAGAAGAAGTCGAAAATGTGAACAGTTTACAGACAGACGGACAGACAGCTGTAGTGATCAAATGTTTGTTTGTTAGATTGTATGTTGTTTAACGTCCCTCTCGAGAATTTTTCACTCATATGGAGACGCAATCACTTGCCGGTGGAGAGCTGCAAATTTTGTCCTATACTCGGCACTTACGGCCATTGAGCAGTGAGGGATCTTTTTCGTGCCAGCACCTTCTGCAACACGGGACCTCGGTTTATACGGTCTCATCCGAAGGACGGTCTCCACGTCCCACAGTGGGATTCGAACCCGCGACGTAAGGATTAACTCCGTACTTCGCGACTCTAGAGCAGACGCTCTAACCACTGCGCCACGCGGGCAACTGATCAAATGTGACGAGTGCGAAGACACACTTCTACTCAGCTCACTTCAGCTCAGTGGGTAAAATGTTCAGTTTGACTCACTACGATGACTGTTCACTATGAGCTCAGTCTTGCTCATCGAGTCTAGCTGACTTTTGCTCACAATATTTGATCCCTCACGTAGTCAGGTACTTTATAAGGTATTTACAAGGTATTGATGAGTAGTTTACTTAGTTTACCCAGTCACGTGTAATACTCTAGGCACCTACACAGATTGCTGTTTCTTCTGTCCTTCCGTTCTGACTCTGCTCTGTAAAGTCGTACCTTTGTAGCAAGTGGCATTAAATTCTGATATTGGTTACATCTAGATAAACTAAGTTCTGATTGGATATGATGTTTTTAGAGGTCGATCGGTGTTTGCTCTGCTCCCGATTGGACTTTTGAGTTTGATAACCGTTCGTTATCTCCATATTTGATTCTAGATTTCATGATCAGAGGGAATGCTATCGCATTCAAATTATTTTTCTCCAATTTGAATGACTAAAATTAAAGTTACAATATCCAGCTAAATTACTGGATAAAACCCAACAGGCAGCATTTTACAGCATCGGTAACATCTATATCTTCACACAATTACATGTTCACCGAGTTTCAATCGAGGCAGGCTACTGACAGATAAGTTGATGTTACAGAGGTATCAACAACCTCGTTTAAAATCAGCACTTCGTATATTTTATGGTCCTTATAATGACCTTGTAAGCAAATATAATCTATCGTTGGATCGTATTTTCTCTGACTTGTTTCATACCACTTATTAAGCCTTTGTTATGCCCCCGTAATCGAAGATTCGGGGGTATATAGTTTTTGCCCTGTCCGTCTGTCTATCTATCTGTCTGTCAGTTTGTCCACAAAAACTTTAACTTTGCCCATAACTTAGATTGGTTAGAGCTATGGCTTTCAGATTTCACATAAGTATTCCCTGTGACAAGACCTTCCTTTGGGTTCCAACATATTTGATCTCCTGACCTTGACCTTGGAGTTTGACCCACTGTTGCAAAAAATTACCCAACTTTAACCTTGGCCATAATTTTTGAACAGCTTGTGCTAGGGCTTTCATATTTCATATGTGTATTCATCTTGACAAGAACTTTCCATGGGTGTAAATAGTTTTGACCTTGACCTTAGAGTTTGACCCACTTTTATAAAACTTTAACCTTGGCCATAACTTTTAAACAGTTAGCACTAGGGCTTTCAAATTTCACAGATATATTCCTTGTGACAAGACCTTCCCTTGGATACTAACAATTTTGATCTTTTGATCTTGAACTTAGAGTTTTACCTACTTTTAAAAAACTTTAACCTTCGCAATAACTTTTGAACAGTTGCTGCTAGGGCTTTTATATTTTCCATGTGTATTTCTTATGACATGGTCTTCCCTTGCGTACCATTAATTTTAACTAGGGTTGGCAACGAATATTCGAATATTCATTCGATGAGTTGATATTCGAATATGAATTTAAGATTCGAATATTCGTGTTTTTCAGATTTCTTAAAAAGAAGTACTGTGATTAATAAATTTTTATTAGAACAGTGCTTTGACCTTGACCTTGGAGTTTGACCCACTTTTAGAAAACATTAATCATGACCATGACTTTTGAATGCTTGGTGCTTGGGCTTTCATATTTACCAGGTATATCCACTTACACAAGTCCTTTCTTGCGTAACAACATTTTTGATCTCTTGACCTTGAAGTTTTCTAAACTCTTGCCTCTTATGATGAGAACTTTTAGTCCCTGTCATTATATTCAATTTTTCAAATGTTGTTCAACCCGTCATGGTGGCTATATAATCCGTCAGATTTCTATGAATCAGTGGTTTTTCGGATTAGACAACTGTCATGTTGTAAATTTTGAATTTACCCAGTGGCAGTAAACACAAAATTTACAACATGACACAGCTAAGTGTTTTGTTTCCAGTAACAACCATCTCAACACTTATCAGAATGACCAGATTATTGGTCTGAGTTATATAAGACTTGTACCAGTAAATCGGGAAACAAGCAGCGGCATTATCAGAAAATTATTTTGGAATCCGTTTACATATTCAGTCACCACTTTCTCACATATCAAAAGCTTGAACATTGTGAGAATATCCTATACAACTTTGATACACGGAACTTTTTTAAATTTGCGACTGGTTTTTCGTCAAATCAGGGAAAAGTTACATAGGAATTCTGAAAAGGATTTTTTTTTAAACACGGACTTTGTTTTCACAGTGTTTTCACAGTGTCTACCCTTTTCACGAAAATACAAAATAATTCACATTCACACATATGTGCCAGGTTTCATTAACATTGTACAAAGTTCTAGAGCTAGTAACCTCTGAGTCTATTCTGTTTAGATCATTTATGTTCTTTGGATGACTTTTGCTGTTATAAGTAAACTTCTTTTCCATAACTGCTAGAATAAACCACAAAGAATACTTGGGTGAAACAAATTCCTTTATTTATGTTGATAATGGACCACACCCATTTATGACAGGAGATCGTCAGGACGGAAAGAGAATACATCGTATGGTTATTAAGTAAAAAGTTTTAAATCTCAGAAAACTCTGAATTTGTTGAAAAAAAACTAAGGTCCAAGGAGTAAATCTTAATTTAGATTAGATCTTTCATTATTAATATGTTGTTACGAGTGAAAAAGAAGATCGAGATTAGTGTATAATTTAAGGGAGGCCCATAAACTATAAGCACCCGGCGCACACTCCCCTGAAAATTAGCCCAATTTTTGCCCCAAATTAATTTTAAATCCAAAAAGAAAACCACAAAGCACCAAAAAAGGGGGTATATATATTTATATGTATATACAGGCCGAAATATTCTTTTGTATTTGGAAAAGGGCAATTTTTTGATAACCAATAATCAAATATCTGAAGCAGAAATTTCGGATACTACCTCAAAATTAAGAAATTGAAAAGCACCAGGCTTCGAAAATATCTCTAACAAGATGATTACCATGTTTTTATTGCCTGACGCCACGTGCGTCAGGCAGTGTAAGGATTAATATTTTCAAGATCCGAAACTAAGCGATCATTCTTAATGAACTAGATTTTCTGGAAGCTGATTTACACTGGAATTTGTTACCTGCATTTAAACAAATACAGTTTGCTGAAGAAATAATCGTATTACTGATGCAAAATAATGATATGTTCAATTCCTTCATTTTTTGGCATGCACATGTTTATTCTTTGCGATTCTTTGTACGGGCATGTCCGCGTAACATTTTTTCTGCATTTCTAAACTACTGGATCAGTCCATTTGCCTTATACAAAAGGGGTGACACAGTCATTTCGCGCCAAATGTCACGTAAATTATCTTCGCGCCTTTTTCTTGGATTGTTCTATTGAATGGTTGTGATAAAATAACGTTTATTCTCTTAACCTGATTCTAAAGCTTCAGATTTTTTATTAACTGTAAATTTTATCTCATTTTTAAAAGAACACATTGTATATGGGCAGGCAACAATAATTTGCTGATTATTCTTACTATTTATCCCGTAAGTAAACTAGTCCAATCATATACAAACTCCCTCCACCTAGTAAATGGGACATCCCTTCTTGATTCAGTCTGTTTCCCACCTTTACTTTCAATATTACATTTATTAATAATGTACGTTACAAGGTTAGGTTTTTAAAAAAGCTTAGAAAGTCAACCAGTCGAATATCATTTCATGCTTTGTGATGAACAAGGATAGTGACAATAGTAGGTCAGTACCCATAAAGGAATGGGCTTAACTCCCGTAAGGTTCTAAGCAAAGAATCGGCAAAATGAAGAAGACATCATGATCTGTGCTAGTTTTCATTTCATATAAAAGCACGTTATTATAATTATGAAAAAGGTCCTGAAATCGATTAAAAAGAAAAACTTAACAATTTTAAAACTGCACATAAAGATGTATTTTTAAACTCATTTATAATACATGTACATGTATATGAGTTTCGTCCGGGGGGGGGGGGGGTTATTAGTATCTAGATAACTGAGGTATTGGAGCATTTTTGTCTCAAACACTTCAAGAAAAGGCAGTTAAAACTGTTCATAATTTACTTCGACGTCGAGAACGACGGAAAACAGACCAGTCTATAAAAAGAGGCCGCCTCATCAATCTATCACTGACCAGAGAAGTGCGCCCTCTAGTAAGAGAGTACATGTAATATGAATTTCTTTAAAAATCATCTAACTATTTTCCCCAAAATTATAATCTACGCTATCGCACTTAAAGTTAGAGTTTCATCCCAACGAACTTGTCAACTAACTAATAAATGATTGAATAGTGGCATGTCTTATATATTCGTTTATCTGCAGTATTTGGTTATGAGATTTGAGAAAGTCAATTGTACATCTTGTGTAATGAAGTATCGCAACTATGTCGCTCCTTGATGACGGAAACGTTTATAGCACCTCTCTTGCTTATACGTTCCATAGATATTGATTGGTTAGTCAGGCAAGCTTTTTGAAAAGCTATTACTTGTAAAATATTCAATAGTTGTCATTCTCTATCCAGATTTATCTTTCCCTACGCTCCTAACATGAGGGACCGTAGCGGGAACGACAACTCTGGATAGATATCTCAGTTTTGGATATTATCCCAAAGTATGGTCTTCAGGGTATGTTGTTCCTATTCATAACAGTAATGATATTTCTGATACAAGCAAAAATAATAGGGGCATTATAGTTACAAATGCAAAAGGAAAGTTATTTAATAAAATACTGGACATACGCCTTGATAATTTTTTTTTTTTGAAAAGTATTAATCAGCGGTAAGATTAGTTCGAAAAGCTAGAATATCAGAATATATGAATATAACCCAGAAAAACATTGACAAGTATTGAAATACAAAGGATGGTAAAGTGTTTGTCTGCTTTGTTGACTTTCAGAAAGCCTTTTGATACTGACATCCACACTGGAATCAAAGTGAATTGGTTTGGGAACAAATTTTAATCAAGTAATCAAAAGCATGACACATCAAGCAGGTCCTGTTCTGTCGAAAATAAAATTACAAACTTTCCCCAGTAATATTGGGCATGAAGCAGAGGTGATAATCTTAGTTCAATCTTAGTTAAGAATTGGTATCAATGATTTTACAGGTTATCTCATTTCAGTTTTTGACCCTGTTTTTATAATTTCATATTCATTGAAGTGCTTGATGTATGCTGATGACATAATTTTACTCTCTCCCGTGTCAGAAAAATTACTGTACAGCAATAACTTTAAGTTTTACATCAATACTGCGATGATTGGTGTTTTAGTATTGGTTATGTAAAGGTTGGTTTTATATAGAGTGGAAATGGAATTTTTATAAAATGTTTGTTTTAGGTAATTTTCGGATTGATAACATGGATTAGATTATGAATATATCATAAAAGATTATTTACGAAAACAAGAGGTCCAAGGACCTTTACGGTGAAATGAGTATAGTACAACAATTTACAGGATCCACAGAGTATAAAATAAACTGATAGATGAAGCTTTGTTGCCCAAAAGCAAGAGAAATAGATTGATCAGGATCAGTGAAATAATTAGTCTAGTATTCAGTAACAACTCATAAAGTAAGTTCTAATCCCTCCCCCCCCCCTTAATTACTAATCACCATACAGACTGTCTCATTTTTATTTATTAGTCCCCTACCGGTGAAACCGGAGGGGACTATAGGGTTCCTCTGAGTCTGTCCGTCCGTCCAGCTGTTTAGCTGTCCGTCCGTCTGTCTGTCCCTCTGTCTGTCTGTCAGTCTGTCCCACTTGGTTTTCCGCACTATTTTCCTAAACGCTTGCAGATATTTGAGCTGATTTTTGGTACGTCAGTGTATCTTGATGAGTTACAGATCAAGTTTGCATTTCGTTCCGCTTCATTGATTTTTGACGGAATTACGGCCTTTTCAATTTTTAGGGGGTTTTTCCGCGATTTTCTTCTAAACGCTTTCAGAAATTGAGCTGATCTTTGGTATGTGACTTTACCTTGATTAATTATAGATCAAGTTTGCATTTCGTCCCGCTTCATTGATTTTTGAGGGAATTATGGCATTTTCAATTCTTAACGGGAACCATATTATACTTGCCGGTAGGGGATTAGTATTGCTAATGCAATACTCGCAGAATGCTTGTTAATTATCAAAAGTGAATGGCAAAGGGGAATAACTTCTCTCAGTAGAATACAAATTAATAGAGCCCTGTCCAGGACCAGAACGCTTGACAATATGGTCCACATGTTAAAAATCTGGTAAAAATACTCTTACTTATTAAAACTTTTGTTCTGTTTGCCTCTGATATGCCCAGGAGCAAAAAAGATTTTCAAAGAAATAATGCATTTTCACTACAGATTCAACACATCCCTGCCCTAACACCAAACCCCATTTCCCACGGTCTTGAAATTCACAAATTTGGAAGAAGTACCTGATCATCATAACTATGAACTTAATTGAAGATTTCAAAGAATTAACACATTTTAACCATATAATCAATAGAGCCCCTTACCCCCCCCCCCCTCCCCCTTCCCTCGCGAGAAACAATAGTACTCCTGACCCCGGGACCACAATTTTTTAAAATCAAATTTTGTAAGAAGCACCATTGATCATCAAAACTATGCACTTTGTTTATCTGCTGAATACCCAGGAGCAGACAAGATTATTTAATAGAATTAATGCATTTTCACTATAATTATATGTATTATCAATAGAGTCTCTCACTTACACCAGAACCTCCCCACTCTCTCTACACTCTTGCTCACCATAACTATTCATTTAGTTTCTTTGCTTTATAACCAGGAGCAGAAAAGAATATTTTCAAAGAAATTATATTTTTTTCGCTTTATAATCAATAGAGCCCCCCCCCCCCTTTCATCAGCACTCCCGCCACTCCGACCCTGTGGCCATGAATTTCACAATTCCAGAAGAGTCACCATGCACTCAGTTTGTTTAAATAATACCCAGGAGCAGATTTTTTTTTCAAAGAATTAATGCATTTTCACTATATGTAATCAATAGAGCCCCGCCCTAACACCAGAACCTCTGATCCAGGGCCATGAATTTCACACTTTGGAAGAGGCACTTTTGTTCACCATAACTATGTACCTTGTAAGTCTGTTTAATACCCAGGAGCAGAGAGGAAGATTTTCAAAGAAATAATGCACTTTCACTATATGATCTATAAAGTCCCGCCCTAGCATCAGAACCCCTAACCCTGGCACCATGAATTTTACAATTTTGGTAGGGGACTCTATGCTTATTACAATCATGCTAACAAATTGACTGCTTGGTGTCCAGGAGTAAAGAAGATTTTCAAAGATTGCATCAATTTTGGTGGTTTTGGCCCCATCCCTCAGTCCCGGGGGGGGGGGGGGGGGCAAGGGCCACGAATTTCACAATGTTTGTTCCCTTCACCCATATATGCTAAAACTGATTGAAATTGATTCAGTGGTCCAAGAGAAGAAGCTAAAAAAGTTTAAATGTTAACGCACATCGCACGACGACGGACGAGAACGGATAGAGATAGTCACCTGAGTAACCAGGTGACCTAAAAAAGTTGAAAGGCCCGGAGTCTACATACCCACCCCGGGGGGGGGGGGTGTTTCCTCAAGCACCTATGGCTTTACCTGTTTACGCTCTTTGCAAGATTATCTACCGGTGAAGGGTTTAAATAATTTGGCACTCACGGTCTTAATTCTTCTTTCTTGTCTTCTTCAGATCGTAACCGTAGCTCAGTCGATAGAGCGCTCGCTCCGTGATCGAAAGGTCGTGTGTTCGAATCACGACCGCGACTAACCTAAGTCGATAAAAAAATAGGTAGCAACTATTCCTTCGCCAAGCGCTCGGCACTTTGATGTGAAAGTTGTGGGTCCTTCGGATGAGACCTTAAAAACCGAGGCCCCGTGTCACGGCAGGCGTTGGCACGATAAAGATCCCTCACTGCTCATAGGCCCTAGGTGAGGAGTAAAGGTCTAAATTTGAAGCCCTTCACCGGTATATGAGTGAAAAATTCTCGAACGAGACGTTAAACAACGTACAATCAATCAATCAATCTTGTTTCCTTCTTCTTCTAAATTATTTTTGCCCAAAAGGGGTTGCGATCGCACCCATTATCCAGCCCCCCCCCCCCCCCCCTTGGCGACATCCTTGCATTGTTTTTGTACAATATTCTTTAATATTTTTTTATGCCCCCTCCATGAAATAGCCATGGCATATAGTGTATCCTGTTCCGTCATTCATTCTGTCATTCCGTCATCATTTACTTTACATTCAATTTACTTTACGGTGAAGTTCGAATTTGGTCATGGTCCGATGATTTTTGACAGAGTTATCCCTCCTTAACTTAGAAAAAATAAGAAATTTTTAGTTTCAGCTTTCTAACTTTTGTAGGGATGTATGTATAAGGTTGAAATTGCATGCACAGTATTTTACCAGAAAATAGAGTTCAAATTTGAATTTTGTCATGGTCCGATGATTTTTGACAGAGTTATCCCTCTTGAACTTAGAAAAAATAAGAAATTTTCAGTTTCTGCTCTCTAACTTTTGTAGGGATGTCTGTAAAAGATTGAAATTGCATATTCAGGTATTTTTTTAGAAAATACGGGTCAAGTTTGAATACAAATTTAAAACTAAATATTGCATTTGAAATGTTGGCTGCTTGCGGGGGCTGGCGTTAACAACAAATCGGCTAATTGTATTCGGCGCGTCGGCGCGCTCGCGCAACAGATTTTGTTTATAAAATAAATTATCGCTTATACAATATTGTTAGCATCGGGCTCGATATCATAAATAATCAAAGTACTTAGAAGTACAGAGAGCCGGGCTCATTTACAGAGAAGTGAACAAGTCCGTTTTACATGAAACATACATTGTAATTACAGATTAATAACAACAAGACACTGGAAGAATATGTGACACAAAAATATATTTATGGCATATAGTATAAATAAAAAATGTTTAAAAAATAAAATAAAATAAAATGCAGTTTGAATTTACATTGATGCAGCAAGGTCAAATATACACAGACGGGTCCTCAGCGGGGAGTTTTGCATAAAGGTGTGCATCGGGTCACATGCTCCCCGCATTAGCCTGGTAACACAACCTTTATCTATAGAATATGAAGCTGGCAGACTTGATGAAATTACCTATCGCATCTTTTAAACAAATAATTTATTGAAGAAAAGGGGAGAAAGTATATTATCATTTTTTTTTTTTTTTTAAGAGAATTTCTTAGTTAAATTAAATTTGTTTAATTAAGTGTCTGTATTGCTTCAAAGGTGGTTGAGCATACGTACTATATTCTTACTCATATTTAATTTGGCGGTGAGGAAGCGGTATTTCCGGTTGAACACCGTAACATAAACCGGCTATTGCTCTACGAGCAATGCGCTCGGCTAAAAAGAAAGTTTTATAGATGGAATTTTGTTTTTGAAGCTTCAACATCACTTGTTTGCACAGGGTCCGTTCGCCTTATTTATATTGCAGAAATTGAATAATTAACCAATGGATTTTTTAAATAAATTATATGTACATTGGTACATAAATTGCACACGGGAGACAACAGACGAATGCATGTGGTCAACTATACCGGTAATTTATACCTGTACTAATCAAAGACCCAGCAGACCAACAGAAATTAACATCTCAGTCCTTTAATTGAACATAACGCAGATTGTATGATCCCCTAAATTACAGTGACATTATTAAGTATAATTAAGTATAATTAAATCAATTAAGCATGTAAAGAGCATAAATATCAAATTTGAATTACTTCATTAAGATTACGGTTAATAAAAAATAAATACTGTAGCAACATTTGAAAAAAACACCAAGTAAAATATTTAATAAAATTAATAATAAATGTTGATATTTACTATATACTGTATATATAATAGGGCGAACGAGATATAGGGCGAACAAGAATAATGGCGAACGGACCCTGCGCGAACGGACTCATGCGAACAGGTAGATAGGGCGAACGAACCTGATACCATTATTTAATTGCCTGTTGTTTCTTTTATTCATGGCCACTAATTAATACACTAGTTTTATCAATTTTCATTGGCATAAATTTTTGTGCAATCAGCGAATGATTCAGTATTTCGTAAACACAGGTCATCATAAACCTTTTTGATATGCTTCTTACTTTAATGACCATCAAATTCTATTTTAATTTTCACTCTGCAAAACAAACAAAAACAAAAAAAAAAAAAACAAAACAAAACAAAAAACAAAAACAAAAACAAAACAAAAATTAATGTTTAAGGAATGTTGATGTATTTTATATGATTGGATTTGTAATGAGATAAGTGGTTGAGAAGACTACAATATGGGGAGGCAGGACTTTATGTATCTGTAACTAAAGTTACTCCCCCTGCTCAAATAAAGAACAAGCTAATTTTTAGTAGTAGTAATATTTTAATACGTAACAAGGAATATTTGTCAAACACTGATACCAATGTTTTGCAGCTTATTGCCATGATAATCAAGTCTCTAAAAAGGGGGTTAAACTCTAGAGTCTAGGGTCATTACGTAATACCGGTAAATTTTTGTTATACATAAAGAAAATTTATAAAAACCAAAGCACTAAATATTTTTAAATGCTATACATGTATATAGTTAATGTTTGGAGAGAGAGAGAGAGAGAGAGAGAGAGAGAGAGAGAGAGAGAGAGAGAGAGAGAGAGAGAGAGAAATCGAAAGTATAGGCCAACTCAAAAAATTGGGGTATATTTCGGATTACTCTAGCACAAATTGTGGTAAGGCATGCATGGATCAAATGGGATCCGGATCCCTGGAAAATTCAAATTTATTTGAACTGACATAGTAAAATTACTAAAGCTTTGCCTCGGACCTCTTCCCCTTGCGATTTGAGCCAACACCTCCTAGGGAAAAATTTCTGGATCCACCCAACAAAAAAATACAATCGGGCTCGGGCTGTCGACTTGAATATAACCGATAATGCTTAAATCATAAAGAAAATCGATGTCATTTGAGTGTTTTAATGCAGGGAGAAAATACTTTTGTGATATCGGGTTGAGATGGACGCGCTGGCGCGCCGACGCGCCGAATACAATTAGCCAACAAATCTAGTTAACCCAGTTTAAGACAATTGTGGAAATGTTAAATTTGTTTTATTTACATGAATATCATAATGTGGTATTGTACATCTTTCGTCGATATATAACTCCCATTGTGGAAATGATTCATATATTTTATAATACTGACATGATATTGTAAATGCTCCCTGACGGCCCTTGATTGGTGAATAAACAATAAACATATAGTAATAAGTTTATAAACAAAACAGAACACACGCCTCACCCACACCCATCCTCAATCGGTTCCTGTATTTTTTTGAAAATGAATTGGGAAAGGCTGCTGGTAATAATTTAAAGAGCAAAAATTTCCCGCCAATACTGAAAGACATTCGGGGACCATTGGATTTTTTCCTTTAAGTGAATCCCGGAAGTAGCGCGGAAATTATTTTCTGACAGAATTCAGGAAGTGAAATGTAGTAGATGGGTCGTTTTTCTTTATGTCGAAGATATAAATATGAATCGACAGCAGATATGAACGGAACCCGAGAATCTCGAAGTTCGAATTCCTACGACTGGACTCAAGATATCCAGTTACATGGTTTGTTGTATAAGAAGCCAATTAATCACCAGAGTAACAAATGGACAAAAAGGTAGGTCCTTACACCTGTTTGATAAATACTTCCTTACCAAGATCTAGCAAGACAGCACCGTCTCTGTAGTCCGAGTTAATCTTTCAACAATGTACAACTTACTTTTGATTTACTCATTTTGGTGATTTGTTTTTTTTTTTTGGGGGGGGGGGGGTTAAATTATGAGAATGTGGCACTTGATTATATCGCATGTTAACACAACACAATATCCCAGACAGTAAACATGCAGATAAAGAAAATTTACTTTGAAAGTAATTAAGGAATGCTTTGAAAAGTGAGAGAAGAACATCGAATGGTACATATATGTTCTTCTTCTTTATAAATGAAAGTGTTGATACCAATATCTTGTGACTATCCGCCCCTCCCCCCAACCCTACCCCTTTTCTCTATATACTGTGTGTGATTTCAAGTATAATTATTTCATCTGGTGGTCAATGTAAAAATCTTTGTATGTACAATTTGAAATGCATTTGTATAAATATCCACATTGAACATGCTCAAACTTCATGTAATATTAAATTAACCCCATTTATTTCACTTTCACTTGATAAATGGGATTTTGTGAACACTTTTTAAGTGTAACTTGAATAATAATCTCATAGCTTTAGAAATATGCCCATTGTTTGTACTGCCTGTCCTACAGGTAAATGGGGGTCATAATAAGTCATAGTCCATTGATTTATTAATTTGGTGTTTATATGTGTCATGGTTCATTGAACAGCCATAAAGTGTTGACTCTTACACTGGTGCAATGTGCCATCCATCACACTAGGTAGATTACCGTTTTCATTGGCATGTTTTCAAAACAATCCCAAGATAATATCATGAAACAGTTCCCTAGACTTCGGTTCCAATGAATCTGAATAAAATGACTGATTATCTTTTAGAGTGTAATTCAAAATTGTCTTCAGATGATCCTAAACTAATATGCCCTAAATTATTGTAATGCAGTCATACAGTACTTAAAAAAAAAAGCAACCATAATTTCACAAGTATGACCACATGTAAATATTTGAAAATAAATAGTCACTCTTATGAGAAGAACTAGAGTATTCCAAGTAATGCATGTGTTGCCTGCTTTGTAGCTTCAGCTACAAACCAATCATCATTCAATTCATAAAAAGCTTGATATAGGAATGCATGTGTTGCCTGTTTTGTAGCTATAGCTATTGGATCAATCTATTTTATACTTTGTTTATGTTGATATTATTTTGACAAAGATGTTCACATAAAACAAATTGTTAAAAAAATTGTTTATGCTCAAGTACCGGTACTGATGAGTAAATAATGTTCTGCACTTACATTATTAGTGACTATGACATAGTTAAACAAAGTCATGTGACCATGTGTCCTTCTTCCCCTTTAATGTTTAACATTACTCTTTTCATCTTTACTCTACTTATACTAGATACACTACATACACTCAAATTACTTTTTATAAAGTCTTAAACAGACTGAACACTGTACAATGAAAACCAGTGAAATTTTACTACTCAATATTAAAACTATTTATAGAAACACAAACTATACAAACACTACCAATGAAATAAACATTTACAGCAGTAGCATAACAAAAAAGCATGTTAGCTGAACCACATTACTGGAGGAGCTTAAAGAGTGACTGTGAACAGAGCAATAAATATAATGATTAAATGAACTTGTAATCACCTCAGAAGTTGATCATGTATCTTGTTTTGAGAATTTGGGGGGGGGGGGGGGGGGGGAATACGAAAAATTAAGATGATTTGAAATTAATGTTACACAAAAGAAAATAAAAACCCTATGCATGATGGAGTGTAACACAGCAGCGAAGGGGACAAATCACCAACTATGTCCAACAAATACTGTGATTGAAAAGAGGCTCCATAACGGGTAGAAGTTAAGAGGTCCCTTAAGGATAAAACACTATGGTTATAAACTAAATAATAAATATGGAGTAAATGTGACAGGTATCTGCTGACTTGTCAAGTGAATTTTTACCTCACCTCAACGAAGTTGGGGGAGCTTATGTAATACCCTCGGCATTGGTGTCAGCATCCCAGGTGAAAGTTTTTGGAGCAGATTTCTTTTCAAGTACTTCTATGCCCTATATTAAACAGAAGTGCATGTGGATGCTTCTACAGGGGTTCAAAATTTTTTTTTATCATGGTCAAGTCCAGGACTTAAAGAGTAAATTTTAGGCAAGTCCAAGGAAGAAATTTCTGAGTCCATATTTTCATGATAGATAAAATTATATTTACTTAAACCATCATTAAATTTATGTTATAATTTATTTTCATTTGTTGCATTGAATTAATAAAGACTATATGTATGAATATATGTTTTATTTTTTAATCGGTTCGATTCTCAGGTTTGTTGTTCCTCTAGTCAATGCATTTGACTTGTCCGCCGTAATCGGAAAACTTTGACAAAATGAACAAAACATCGTTTTCGTATCGTCATTGTAATCAAGCCACGGCCTATCATCACGCCAGTGGCTTTGGAATTCGCAAACTCTCTTCTTGTCATAGGTTCCGTCTTTGGAATTGTTATTTTGATCCCCAGCTTCATGTTCCTCACGGGGTCTTTTATTTCTCGTTCGGTTCCTTTACTGGTAAAACCAAAATTTAACAAACTCATGTCATATGGGAGGAAACATGAGAAATTGCGTAAAAGCAGGTGTCTAACCGCAACGGAACATAAAAAGACGGATTGTATTTTTGAGACGTTCGTAATGTTTTGTGGGTATATTAAAGCCAAAAAATCCACATTTTTATTCAATACATTTGAGAATTTGCTTTAATTTTAGTTTTACGAACTTTTTTCTTAACTTAAATAAAAGATAAACAAGAAACATTGCCAAGTCCCAGGACTTTTGGCGATTCTAAATGCCGAGTCCGGATCCGGAATTTGTTAGTCCGGGACGTCGGGCTTGAGGAATTTTGAACCCCTGCTTCTAGTGTGTTTCATTGTACCAGTCAAGGTTTCAGATGTTGCAATTTCAGCTGAAGAATGACAAGGTTAATGTTTTTGGAGCAGGTTAAAGTTTTTGGAGCAGGTCTCATTTCCAAGTAACTATAAGCCTTATGTTGACCAAACTTGCATGGATGATACATCTAAGGATGCACACTACCAAGCTTGCTTCGGATGCTGGATCTGACCTACATTTTCCGGTTGAGTGACCAGGTTAGATTTTGGAGCAGATCTCATTTCCAAGTAATTGTAAGTCCTATGTTGACCAAACTTGCATGGATGATACATCTAAGGATGCACACTATTGAACTTGCTTCAGATGCTGGATCTGACCTTCATTTCTGGGTGAGTGACCAGGTGAAAGTTTTTGGAGCAGGTCCATTGCCAAGACACTATAAGGGCTTTCTGAACCAAACTTGCATGGGTGATGCATCAAGGGACAAACACTCTCAAACTTGCTTCTGATGCTGGATTTTACTTACATTTTCTGGATGAGTGACTAGTTTAAAGTTTTTAGATAAGTCCATTCCCAAGTAACTGCAAGCCCTATCAGACCAAAATTGCATAAATGTTGCATCTGGGGATGCACACTACTAGATTATTAGTTTAGTGTGGGACTTTGCCTTACTTAAAGACAACATTTGTTGAGATGAGCTTTGTAATATCTGATTACCTTTTTTTTTTTTTTGGAATGCCACTAGACTGAAATATATGACATCTTCCAGGCATTTTTCACGATTTTGATATGTGATGTGCCAGGAAAACATTAGAACCTGCGCCATTATGAAAAGTGGAAATTTTGCTCCCCCCAACTAAACTCGATTTTTAATACTTGCAAGTTGAATTAAATGTCAAACCTACAATTTATCAATAGCACAATGCTTCTAGTTCTTACCAATATCACTGATAAAATATTATATAAATACTGCATGTAGTTGAGTGCGCCTCGGTTGACAATGGTTTTCTTGGGGTGAAAATTTTCAATGTTACACCCAACTACATGCAGTATTTATTATATTATACTGAATGTTTTATACAAGTTATAGTTACACTATAGATATTAATTGGTTAGTGGTAAATACACTCACAGTTTTTCATTCACGAGGGGCGGAGTATTTACCGCTAACCAATTAATATCTATTGTGTAAGTTACTTGTACCAGAGGACCAATGAGAGAAAAGCAAGTTGATAATCAGCACCGCCTACTACGAGGTGTCAAGCCACGGTCCGTATATATAAGCTGTCTCCATCTGCAAGGATCATATTTAGCTGCGTCACTGCTACCTAATTTGTTGATAAAAGATTCAGAATTGGTACCTGTGAAGATATTGTACCTTTGGAATGTTGAAGACGCAGAAAACATGATCTTTGTCAGGAACAGGTACAGGGGTAGCGATTGTAGGCTTCATTGTAGATTGTAGGCTTTTATATTCAAGTCATGAAGTCTGAAAGAAAATTTATCTTTCTAGATCGTTTTTTTTTAAAAGGGGGGGGGGGGGGTATGGGAAACATCGCCATTGAACTTTTTCTATATGGCAATCAGCCTGCTGAAAAAAATGAAATGATTTTTGACATTTTAATGAAAGTTTGAAATGGTATTGGAAGTAAAAAAAAAATGCGGGGACTTCTGATGTGAAATTGCTATTTGTATTTGGAGACGGGAAAGAGATTGACGAGAACTCGAGATAGGACGTATCATTTACTGATTAAGGATACGCGGAGAAAACATACAGAAACATTTATGAAGCTAACATCGACAAGCTAATGTTAGTATTTTTGAAATTAAAAATGTTGACTTAATTCATTCATCGATCAGCCAGGTCTGGAAATTGACATCATTCATTCATCAGTCAAGGTCTTGTCACAGTATGGCTTGATGTCAAAAGGTGGGCGTGACTTAAAAAAAACTGTGATTCTTCTGGCAAATACACTACAGCAACATCAAAGCAAAATATAAATTTACCGCCAGTCCTATGGTACAAATACATATTACAGTGAACCTTGCGCGCATAAATTCTGCGCAGTCAATATTTTTTGGAATAACACCTGTCGTCAAGCAATGTTGACTGTTGCTTTGTTGGAGGGCGTGGCTTCATCATTCAGCGGGTAATAGTGTTTTTTATGCCCCGCCATGAATATGGCCGGGGCATATAGTGTTTGTCATGTCCGTCTTCCGTCCTTCCGTCCTTCCGTCCTTCTGTCCTTCCGTCTGTCCTTCCGTCACACTTTGCGTTTAGCTCTGTTCAAAGCTCAGTTTCAAAGAAACTATCCAAGATATTTTTATCAAACTTCATATGCTGATAGATATTGATGAGGGCTATGCAACAGCATCAACATTTTTTGACCTTGACCTTTCCTTTGACCTTGACCTCACTTTTCTTAAATTAGTGTTTAGCTCAGTTTTAAAGATACCATTCAAGATAGTGTAATGAAACTTCATATGTTGATACCTACTGACGTAAGCTATTCAACTGCATCAACATTTTTTGACCTTGACCTTTCTTTTGACCTTGACCTCACTTTTCTTAAATTAGTGTTTAGCTCAGTTTTAAAGATACCATTCAAGAAAGTGTAATCAAACTTCATATGTTGATACATACTGATGTAAGCTATTCAACTGCATCAACATTTTTTGACCTTGACTTTTCTTTTGACCTTGACCTCACTTTCCTTAAATTAGAGTTAAGCTCAGTTTTAATGAAACCATTCAAGATATTTTTAACAAACTTCATATCCTGATACATACTGATGTAACCTTTTCAACTGCATCAACATTTTTTGACCTTGACCTTTCCTCTGACCTTGACCTCACTTTTCTTAAATTAGTGTCAAACTTCATATGCTGATACATACCGATAAGAGCTATTCAACTGCATCAATATATTTTGACCTTGACCTTTTCTTTGACCTTGACCTCACTTTTCTTAAATTAGTGTTTAGCTCATTTTTAAAGAAACCATTCATAATATTTTCATCAAACTTCATATGCTTATACATACTGATGTAACCTTTTCAACTGCATCAACATTTTTTGACCTTGACCTTTCCTCTGACCTTGACCTCACTTTTCTTAAATTAGTGTCAAACTTCATATGCTGATACATACCGATGAGAGCTATTCAACTGCATCAATGTTTTTTGACCTTTACCTTTCCTTTGACCTTGACCTCACTTTTCTCAATTTGTGTTAAAATGTTGCATTACTAATATACCCTCGGCGGGGCATTCATGTCCTATGGACATATTTCTAGTTAACAAATGTTTCTCGATGAATCAGATTCAACTTTAAATTTACATGGAAGTATAATAAAAGAAAATATCACTTAACATTTCGATACAGGTCTCATGAGATTTCAAAATGCACGAAATCAAAACAAACCTCGACTGTTTTATAAAATGTTTTCACCTGACACTTTATATTACAAAGGAACAATAAAAGCAATATAGGTAAGTACTAGAAGCATTGTACTGTTGTACCCTGATGATAGGATGTGAGTTAGACATTTAATTCAGTTCACATGTATCGAAAATCGACTTGAGAATTCTGCCTCCATTTGAAGGCAGCAAATTTCCACTTTTCACAATGGGGCCACGGTTCTGACGTTTTCCTGGCATGTCAAATATCAAAATCGTGAAAAATGCCTGGAACACCTAAGATTTTTTTAATTTAACTAGAATGCCACAAGCTGGCTTCCACAGTTCCATAATTCAAAGGAGGAAAACAAATGCCTCAGCTTCTCATGAAAATGATTGATATGATGGCCTTCTGTTAAAAACTCAGCCCTTTACCTCTCAAATAACATGAGAAATGATTTCATGTGACATTCCTTTATATAATGTGCATTACAAAGAGGCAGATTTAAGTGAGATTTTTAAAAGGTATATCCACAGAGGCAAAAATACATTTGCACTTGCTCCAATGGTCACACTTTTAAATATATTAGATAACAAGGAAATATGGGGTAATTAGATTTTGTGAAATGAAGTCCATGTATTTCCTCCTTGTATTGAATGAGTCAAGGGACTTCCAACATTCAGGATGAAGTTATTAATCTTTTGTTGATCTCTTAATCTAGCTGACTGATAATTGTTTATTCTCTGTTCAGGTATTTTGTGATAAAAGATGGTTTTTTGCTGTACTACCCTGACACAGAGAAAAAGGATCTGGAGAAGAGGAAATGTCTTAATGTTCACCCAAAGGTATCAGACAACTAAAGCTATTGGTCTTATAAACTTATCATACCTTAGTTAAATTCCTAACAAAGAAGATTTCCACTTCCTCTCTTGATGTTTATTTGGACTCTTTTCAATGTATATCATGTAATTTGTTGACATTTCCTCCATGAAGAGGAGGATGTGATCTGTTTTTTTTTTTCATTTACCATTTCAGCCTCCATTTGAAGGAAAAGAAATCCTATATAGGTTCAAAAGTGGGGCATTATAAAAGCATAATCAAAGATTGCATGATTTCCACTGTGTATTAGATTTTTATGTATATGGAAAATTAATTTAAAAAAATATGAATATGTATATTTCTTTATTGTAATACCTCTGAAAATTAAAGTGAACACTGCTGTATGTATTTTGACACTTTCTGAGGGATAGAAGTCAACAGTAGGGGATTGAGCGATATATTTCTCAACCAAGCAGGGGACACTTATATGTATCGATATTGGTCTTATTCTTATCAGTTTTTAGGTGGTTTGAAGCAAACATTTATCTGTGATACTTGTTATTTTAGTGCAAGAAGAAGTATGCAAATCTTTTAAGAGATTATACTCTACGTATGTGCAGGAAGGCAGTTGAAATATAAGAAAAAAGACATTTTTAACTTTATTTAATTAAGTTGGTAGGGGAAGTGATAAAGAAACTGGACATTATTATTTTTTTTTTTTTGCACAAAAATCTGTGAAATTATTAGTATATCAAAAAGCATAAGTGGGTCTTGAACTGAAACAAGCTGGCCATAGATTTACTATAAATGTTGTAATATGACAAATATTTGTTAACATATGTATTTGAAAAGTTGAATGAAATATTTCTTATGATAAAGAGGTGTACAAATCTACAGAAAGGAAAACAAATCAATAAAAATTTTACAAATATTCATGGATTTCATGGGTCACCCTTACCCATGAATTTACAGGCCCGTAGGAAGCAATTTCAGTTTTGGAGGGCACAGCCATACATTTTTCAGTTGACAGTTGAGGGGGCACTACCAAAAATTTCCTGACAAGCAAAAAAAAAAAAAATCAACTACCAAAATTCCTTAACAAGCAAAAAAAAAAAAAAATGGTCATCAGACGTTTTTATTGAGGGGGCACAAGCACATATTATCTATGTTTACTATAGTAATCTATCTGCAAAAGTATTTGGGGGGGGGGGCACAGCGTGCCCCCCTGATTCCTACGGCCATGATTTACATCGCCATGAATGAATTTACTTTGTCATTGTAATGGTTTAGCAAATCTTCTGTTCAAACAAAATACCCTCAAAACTATATGTCCCATGAACCATTAAAATTTTGATTGCCCAAACATTGACCCACACAAGTTAAAATGATTCCACAGTATATGTGATTGGTGACCATGCATTCTTCTGCCTGCAAACATATGATTCTGTTTGTGATAATTCTTTTATATGGGACAATTTTATACCAGATATTTAGGCTCTGTTTCACTTGTGGAAGCAAATGTTACCAGGTGTTTAGTGATTTAAAAAGGCAGTGTATTGTATTCTTTTAAAGGGAATTATCCCCCTTGGAGAGTGTTCAATTGAAGTGGTCAGTGAGAATGGACAGCCCCATGCCTTTTGTGTAGAGAGTGCAGAAATAACTGTAAGTATTTATACCAACCAATCAAAACTTAAATAAAAGGTTTTGTATTAAAATTCAGCACTAGGTCTATGAAATAAAGAATCTTCTGAGAGGTGTATTGGATTACTTGAGATTATTTTAATGAATATCAAACAGGAACTCCTTAATGAAATATTTCTAGTGCATTTTATTTTTTCGTACAACAATGTGGATAATTATCAACAATGACATCACTGGTACTGGTCTTTAAATTCTCTGAAACATTTTATGTAGACAGAAATTAAAGCAAAATTTTATAGTTTAATAAATAAATTTAAAAGGTAGTGAGAGTCTTTGGGCTTTAGGAGAAGACATTTAAGAAAATGATGTTGGACAGAGAAAAGTCCAACAAGCATTATTGATGCTCCACCGACTGATAATACCTATATTGGTAATTAATTAAGGGGGTGTTCTAGTCCAATGTAAGTAAAACATTCTTGAAAAACTGCCCAGTAAACAATCATTTACTGGTACATGATGTGTTTCACTTTTAAAATACTGAAGAAAAAGTCATATGAACCAAAGGGACATACATTGATGTAGATTTTATTTTTCTTGCCTCAAGGTCAATGTAAGTATATATTTTGCATATGATGCATATCATTTCTCCTTGCACTAGCTCCTGTGTCATATTATAATATATAACAATATACTGTGTATAGTTTACTTTTTTTATTATTATTTCTGATATCAAAGTCCCATATATAGTACATGTACAAACAATGTATGTTTATATGCAAATAGACCCCGTAAAATTTAAAATAATTATATACATATATAATTATATATATATAAATATATATATATATATCTGGATGACTGTAGCAGACACTAACTAGACAGATATCTTTAGATAGACACTTAATAGACAGTTATCTTTAGATTATCCTGAGATGAAATTTAAACCTTCTGTCTTTAAAATAAAAACACTATCATGGAACAGTTTCAGAGCAGCAACACTTTGTATGTCCATTTGAACTACATACAACACTTATATATACAAATTTAGCTTCCCCCTTTTCCCATTTCAATTCTGTTATGAATCATTTAATTTTGTCATCCTTCAATAGCTTATTTAATTTGGATCTAACATAAGTACTTTTCAGAGTTTTTTTTTCTTTTTTTTTTGGTTCTCTAAGATTTTCTGGGGGAAAACTGATCAGATGTCTTTGATGTTATTATTTTTTGGAGGAGACAAAGTTTTTTTTTGGAAAACAATCTTAATATATGGAATATGTTATTGATAAAGCATTTTTAGCTCACCTGAGCTGAAGGCTCAAGTGAGCTTTTCTGATCACATTTTGTCTGTAGTCCGTCTGTCCGTCTGTAAACTTTTCACATTTTTGACTTCTTCTCCAGAACCACTGGGCCAATTTCAACCAAACTTGCCACAAAGTATTCTTGGGTGAAGGGGATTCAAGTTTGTTCAAATGAAGGGCCACGCCTTCTTCCAAGGGGAGATAATTAAGAATTCGTGAAAAATTAATGGCATCATTAAAAAATCTCCTTCTCAAGAACCACTGTGCTTGAAAATATGAAACGTATGTGGAAGCATCCTCAGATAGTTAGATTCAAATTTGTTCAAATCATGACCCCTGGGGGTCAGGTGGGGCCACAATGGGCGATCAAAGTTTTACATAGGAATATATAGGAAAAATCTTTAAAAATCTTCTTCTCAAGAACAGCAAAGCCATGATTGGTCATATTTATATGGTAGCATCCTCAGATAGTGTAGATTCAAGTTTGTTCAACTCATGAACCCCAGGGGTCGGGTGGGGCCACAATGGGCGATCAAAGTTTTACATAGGAATATATAGGAAAAATCTTTAAAAATCTTCTTCTCAAGAACAGAAAAGCCATGATTGGTCATATTTACATGGAAGCATCCTCAGATAGAGTAGATTCAAGTTTGTTCAAATCATGACCCCCAGGGGTCGGGTGGGGCCACAATGGGCGATCAAAGTTTTACATAGGAATATATAGGAAAAATCTTTAAAAATCTTCTTCTCAAGAACAGCAAAGCCATGATTGGTCATATTTATATGGTAGCATCCTCAGATAGTGTAGATTCAAGTTTGTTCAAATCATGACCCCCAGGGGTCGGATGGGGCCACAACAGGCGATCAAAGTTTTACATAGGAATATATATGAAAAATCTTTAAAAATCTTCTTCTCAAGAACAGAAAAGCCATGATTGGTCATATTTATATGGTAGCATCCTCAGATAGTGTAGATTCAAGTTTGTTCAAATCATGACCCCCGGGGGTCGGGTGGGGCCACAATGGGCGATCAAAGTTTTACATAGGAATATATAGGAAAAATCTTTAAAAATCTTCTTCTCAAGAACAGAAAAGCCATGATTGGTCATATTTATATGGTAGCATCCTCAGGTAGTGTAGATTCAAGTTTGTTCAAATCATGACCCCCGGGGGTCGGGTGGGTCCACAATGGGCGATCAAAGTTTTACATAGGAATATATAGGAAAAATCTTTAAAAATCTTCTTCTCAAGAACAGCAAAGCCATGATTGGTCATATTTATATGGAAGCATCCTCAGATAGTGTAGATTCAAATTTGTTCAATTCATACCCCCCCCCCCCCCCCCCAACCACTTTTATATTTAAACTTTTCAACCTTTCAAGACTGAACTGATTTCTGCTTTTTCCTAGCCATAGTGCTCAGGTGAGCGATGTGGCCCCTGGGCCTCTTGTTAAACTTTTAGGCTAATTAAGTTGCCTCAGTGTTTATGCTAAAGTGCTTTAAAGTTCGTATAAAGCAGTGTGTTTTAAATTATCAGTGCTTCATAAAGATACCAAAGGGGAACACGTTTGGTGTGCTGATAGGGCTATTTACAAAAGTGCATAGGTGTGTTAGTAACATTACTGCACTGTTGTACACTACACGCCGTCACGCTAACTCAACTTTCCACAACATGACATCACGCTAACAGAAAACACGCTGTCATGCTTAACATGCTGTCAGGCTAACACAAAACACACAGTCACACTGATGCAACTAAATACAACATGACATCGGGCTAACGCAACTTTACTTAATCCGTTGCTAAATTTAAGCTGGACAGCATGTTGTATATAGTTCCATAAGCATTACGGCGTGTTTTGTATTATCACTATGGCATATTATGTAAAGTTGTGTTAGCATGATGGCATGTCGGTGATAGCAAGCATGACAGCAAGTTGTGCAGAACATGCCAATGGATTGTTCCTAACGCACTGTTGCACTTTTGGAAATGGCCCTATTGGGATACCATATACTGGGTTTATGGGCTTTTGATTTTTTCTACTTCATTTTAACTCTTTGGAAAGTTTCAGGCTATTTGTAAACATATGTGTATCTAATGCTGTGAATATAGTTTTGAGGGGGAATTTATAGATATTTGTCTGCATGGGGTTTATACTTGCATGAAACTTAGTCAATAGATGTGTGGATCACATCTGTAGCATTTTCTAAAAAAAAAAAAGAAGAGAAAATGATAATTAAAGAGTGTGTCCCTGTTTTAGAGTGTCAGTTATCTTCCCTTTGTTGAGAGAATGTTCACCCTCCTTTGCTAATATTTATAGTAAACACAGTGGTTTATACTGCTATTTCATATATGCTTTTATACAACTTGCTTTTTCTTGTTTTGGATATTTGTAATTTTTTTTTATCATAGAAATATTACTATTTGTATTTGGTTATGTTGTTTATTATTTGTTTATATTATTAATTATGTTGTTTTTTATTATTTGTTCATTAAAGGGCAAACTTCTGTTGGCAGCTGACAGCAGCTTTGAGCGAGACAAATGGATTGATATGTTAAAGAAATCCAAACGCATGTTTGTATACTCACTACCTAAGTGACTTAAAGTAGTGTCAATCTTTACTTAGTACTCACATAGTAACATTTCTACTGTTTTTTTATACATGTACAGTGAAACTTGTCTAATTTGGATGTTGTGTATTCGAAGTCTTGTCTAATGCGATGTAACATTTAATTCACTTTAAGTAAATTCAATTGTTTAAAATGTCTAATCTGAAATGTTGTCTAATCTGAAATGTTGTTTAATCTGGCCAAGTTCTATGGAACCAGTGGTGTCCAGATTAGACAAATTTTACTGAATTATACATACAATGGCTTTATAAGTTTGATAAAATAACTATAGTGACTGCATTTAGTCAGAGCAAAGATATGCTTATTGTAATATAAGTGCATTAATATTGCATTATTGCATCGAGAATTAGTTGTATGTGTAGGTAGTCATTAAAATCAAATGGAAATAATAGTATCTGACTTTTTAAGACATTTGAAACAATTTTGTACAGTATCCAACTGATTTTTGAAGAATATTATGAGCATATTAATTTTGTATCCATTTCCTTCAATGTCATGTTTCAGTAGGATTAATTTCTATGACAGTGACTTCCCAAGTTACATACAAGTGAATCCCACTGAAATAGACCAAGTTTTGACATGTATGACACAAGCATTTTTTAACAGAATAAATTGTTTTATGATAGATTGATGTTTTTTCCTGTAGAAACTGGAAGAGTTCTAAGCTTGCTGATGAGATGATTCACCAGTTAGAAGAACAGGGACTTCAAATGGCCAAACAAAGGCAGGATTACTTTGGTAAGTTACCAGCTATTTTATACATATGTAACCTTGAATTGACACCAAGGATATCTGTACAAGACAATGTCAGACATGCTATTTAAGAGGTTACTTGGATGGAGTAATCCATATCCGTTTTAAATTTCAGACCAGCTGCAGTCAGAAGTGATGGCATTATCAGACGAGAAAGAGAAATATGAGGTACTCTATCTACATGTCATTGTAAACCTCCCCCCACCACCACCACCACCAATTGAAAAATGAGGGGGTTCTGTCCATTACACTTCCATACGTTCATCTGTTACTTTTGGCCATTAAACTCATATGGGAGAAAGGGGTATCATTTTTTAAGCTCAGTGCTCACAATGGCTATAGTTATCCTCTCATAACAAAGTTGGAGGGGATATAGTATCCCGCTTGTGAGTGTCGGGTTCGTGAATGTGTAATGGAAGTGATGATTTACATCAGGATGAGTGTCATTTGTTGCCTTGCTGAATTGAATAAAAACAAAACAGACATGAGAATAGGTACTTTAACATTATTGTTCTTTTTTTAATGTTAATATGTGCAATCATGTCCGCTATTATTTTTTCCTCAACTCAAAGTTAACTGCTTACTGTAAGTATCAGGGGTAAATATATCACAAATGTTAAAAGTTTTAGAGATTAGGTGAAATGTTTTAATAAATATGAAGGAATTAAATAAACTATGTAAACATTTATGTTTCGAGAATAGCAACATGCATATTCATAAAAATTCATGTAAAAATATCACAATATTTTCATGATATTTTGGGGGGAAATCGTGATATATCACAATACAAGATTTTTGGCGATACCCATCCCTAATTAGAATTTTGTATGATACTGCCTTTTACAAACAAACGTTTACTTTTGTTATGCCTCGCCATGAGTGTGGTCGTGGCATATAGTGATTGTCATGTCTGTTTTCCTTTCATCCTTCTGTTATTCAACTACATCAATATTTGTTTACCTTGACCTTTTTTTTTTATTTATACATAATTGACCTAACTTTTCTTAATTTTGTGTTTAGTTCAACTTCAAAGAAACTTTTCATGATATTATTATCAAACCTATATATATATATATATATATATATATATATATATATATATATATATATATATATATATATATATATATATATATATATATATATATAAAAAGAGGATATTCAATGTTTTGTAGATGAATATGGAATTTATTTCACGAGTGGGACAGGATTTTTTGATATTTTCACGAGTGCGAAGCATGAGTGAAAATATCAAAAAAATCCTGTCTCACGAGTGAAATAAATTCCATATTCATCTACAAAACATTGAATTTTCTGTTTATTACATTTTCTTTGATTTTCCCTTTGCTTCTGTCTTTTCTTAACACAGTGCGATAGGCTTGACGTCATAATTGAGCGGTTGAGACGTCATAGCTTAGCTATTGTGATTGAAAACATTACATAGCATGGATTTTAGCAACATATTTGGGAAAAAATTTGCAGTTTTAGCTCAATCAAGATGCTTAGTTACTATCTCTATCTATGACAGGCCAGAAATTATTTTTTACTTACTTTGATATCCTTTCACACCGTGAGAGAATATCATTTTGGTATCCTTTCACACTGTGAGAGAATATCACTTTTATTCAATAAATAAATCACAGTATTTCACTGTTGAAAATGTAATAAATATATATATATATTAGGGATGTCAATTTTGTCAATAATTCATATTCGAATATTCAATGAAAGTATTCGAATATATTCGAATATACGATAAAATAAATAAAATCTTTTATTTTAAGTATGTATCATCCTACTCTCGTGGAAGGTTTAGCGTAGGTATACATGTACTTATATTGGAAGTAAAATTGTATGAAGACTTTTGCAGTTGTTCAATAAGAAATTCCATTTGATATTTGTCAATGTTTGAAATAATTAATTGATTTAAATGTAGAAAAATATAATTTTAGCAAATGAAACATGTGTATTTATATTTTATAGTAGCTCCAACTGTGGGATATATTCGTAATGGTATACTGTTCAGATTTCAATACGTGTAATAAATTACAATTATCTGTCTAATAATAGATATATGTATGATTATAACCTTTGATACAATGTTTTTAAAATATAAACAAATATTTCCATAGACAATTTTCTTAGGTAATTAACTAATTCCCCAATAATGAATATAAAATTCAGGATTATGTACAACCCGAGATAATCAAGTAATTTACACATTTATTCTGAAATTGAGCCCTTTACAATATTAATTAAAGACTAGTTCTATTGGACATTCATTCAATGATCAATTAAATTTATTTTGATTAAGTATACTCTTCACGTCTTTTAGACATTCTAAGAAGGTTTTCATTTTGTCCTCGATTCTACATCCGATCGTATCTAACTAATAAAAACTATGAAAGTACGTTTTGTATTATACATAAAGTATTATTGTGCAGTTCTTTAACACCTTACTCAAAACAAAAATAAATGTAATTTAGTATATCTATAAGATAAGAAAGTATTGAAAGAAATCAGGCGATCGAAATTGATCGCTAGAAAATTAAACAGGGATAATTCCAGCACGGTTCTAATCAAAATTTATTAACCACAGTTCTTCTTTTTATGAAATCTGAAAAACACCGAATATTCGAATCTTAAATTCATATTCGAATATCAACTCATCGAATGAATATTCGAATGTTCGAATATTCGTTGCCATCCCTAATATATATATAGTGAAAGAGGGGTTATTAAAATAATCTGTATTATAGGAACTTGCAAGGGTTAATCAAGAGCTAGAAAAAGAAAAAGAGAAGATGGAAAAATACCAGACAGAATTAATGGAGGAATTTGAACAAGTAAAAAAGTAAGTGTTTCCATGGAAATGTTCCAGGAAAGAGAACATACACACACAGTAAGTAGTCAAGATGATTTACATTTAGTTACCAGTATATTTCAAGTATTGTATGTCACAGGATGTTTGACATTGATATATAAGGATACAATGGATGTACCAGCTACATGAATAGCAATTTTGCGAGAGCACCTGTGTATAGAAACACAATTCTGTTCTGTTTATATCCTGTAAATAATTAGTCACTGCTTTGTTGAAAAATTCTTCCTTTTGATATTAGGGAACTAGAGGAAACTAACCAATACATGCAGGATGTGGAGAAAGATAGGGAAGAACTCTCATCAACGATTTCCCAGCAGCAGGAAAATTTACAGGTTCAGCCCAATATTTCTTAAATCTCATTTTAATACAAAAAATAAAAATAATAAGGAAAAAATAAGCTAATAACAACAACAAAACATTACATGTACAGACAAGTGAAAAATGTGACTGTTTTTTGAAAAAGTGATCTGAATTAAATGTAAGAGTCAGACATTCCATGTCCTTCACAAAGAAACTAAGAAAAAAAGTGTCATTTCCAAGTTGAAACATAGAAGTAAACTTAAAGTGCGAAAGGGGAGGGGGGAGGTTAAATGCTAAGTGTTTGGATGACTTTGTATTTGGGTCATTCGAAAGTGCATTCTGACATACATAGAAATATGTAGGTCACTCCAAACACAGATACAAACTTCAATTTAATTAGAAATACTTCCCCTTCACTAGGAGTGAACCCAAAGGGGCCAATCTGAAGTACCAGTATATTTTTTGCCAAATAAAGACAATATTGCCATGAAAAATAAAAATCTTTAAACAATTAAACCATTGATGTCTGAGATGCATTTTGTTACAAAGGTAATGAGACAGTAGATTCTGTGTTTTTTTGAAGGATTTGAGTTGAAATGTCACAATTCATGAACACATGAAATGGCATGAACCGTTCATTTTTCGCTTATTAATTCCTGTGTTAAATTAAAGAAGTCTGTTTTGTTTTTAAGGAAATATATGAATCAGTTCATGAAAGTTTTTAAGAATATTCAGTACTGAAAGTAGAAACAAAGTGAGTGAGACAGAAGTTCTTTATTTAAAGGAATATTTTTTTTGTTTTTTTTAACAAAGTCAGTAAATGAATCAATGCAGCAGAGGATAAGTGGTTGTTAAGTCTGAGTAATGAATTATTACTTTGGTCAGAGCACATTACATGTACTATTTCTTTCATGCCTTCTTCTTACTATGTTAATTTCATTATTTATGTAATGGAAATGAAGGTTAAACTGAGGTCAGATTGAAGATTTATTGAAAGAAATGCATTGAAGTTTTATGCAAATGTAAGTTTTTTTCATACACATTAAGGAATGTACAGTATCATTCACAATATTTTTAATCAGATTTTGGCCAAAGAGAAGCACAAAATAATAAGTAATTTGGAAGAACAAGAAAACCAGAACCAGACTTTACAAAGCATGGAGGAGCAATTGAGGAAAATCGAAAACAAAATGAGTATCCTTCAAACTGAGAAAGCTGAAACAGAGAAAAGGTAATATTCTTAGATTTATTTTCTATAACCAGTGAATGTAATGCCAGGTAGTCATTTACAGTATAACACTAATATTAAGATTGAAAGCAAACCTGATGAGCCTTATGCCACACTTAAAAAACCTATAATATAGCACAATTAGATTTATAAATGGAATGATACACTTGTGTACTTACAAATACATGTAGCTGCAGATCTGTTGCTCACTGGTCTGAAAAATTTGAATGGACAGCCAGAGACTTTTTGAGTGCATGAAAATGTAGCTCTACTGTCATCCATCCAAACTTGTTTCAGAACAATGAACTACAAATCTGCAGCTACAGTCAATCAAGTTCACTGCGTAACATGAATTTAAACACTCTGATAAGATTTGCTCTACGATCTAGCAATTCAAGTAGTATTCTTCAGAATTATGTAAAAACATGAAATTTCACCTCTCAGAACAGATAAAACTGCATTGTGACATCTGTAGTTTATTATATACAGTTGGTTTTTTTTGCACTGCCATTCAAGCTATTCAAGATACTTTTATCAAACTTCATACAAAGATGCATTTTGGTAAGAGCAATTGCATGGTTTCATAATTTTTATGTTAACATGTCCTATGACCTTGACCTCACTTTTCATTTAGCTCAGTTTTAAAGAAACAAAGATATTTTATATAAACTTCATACAAAGATAAACATGGATGAGAGTTATTCAGCTGTGTCTAATTTTAAGGTCTCCTTAGTCACTCTCTGTTTTGTCTGTCATCGTCTTTCATGACGTGTGCTTTTCATGTTCATTTTCAGCTCCTTCTCGGGAACTGCTAAACCAATTTCAATCAATTTTGGATTATAGCACCTATGGGCAAAGGGGAGCAAAAATTGTATGGGCAAAGGAGAGCAAAAATTGTGAATTTCATGGTCTCTGTCCCCCTTGAGTCTGAGGGGTGGGGCCAAAACCATCAAAGTAAATGCAATCTTTAAAAATATTCTTCTTTAACAAACTTAAGGCATGTATAATACAGTAATAAGCATTGAAACCCCCAACAAAATTTTGAAATTCATGGCCCCAGGATTGAGTCCTGGTAGGGTTCTATTGATCATATACTGAAAATGCATAAAATCTTTAAAAAGTTCCCCCCATTCCATATTCAGCAGACAAAATAAGTGTAAAATTATGATTGGCAAGGGTGCTTCTTCAAAAAAAATAAATTTCATGGCACCTAGGTCAGGGGCTCTGGTGTAATGAGATTATGAGTAACATACATGTATATGCTTAATACCATGCTTTTAGAGAATGAATTAATGCATATAATAAAAGAAATGATACCTGAATTGAGCTACTACAAAGTGGCACCGTAAATCAAATATTTTTTCAAAGCATGGATCTACAGCTCTCTGGTTTGTCTGTCCCAATTTTCTCAACCAGACAGCTACAGTTTTGCACCTAGGGTTCTGGCTTTAGGACAGGGCTCTTTTCATTATATAGTGAAAATGCATTACTAGTATTTCATCTTCTTTGTTCCTGGGTATTAAGCAAACAAACTAAGTGCATGGTTATTATGAGCAAAGTTGCATCTTCCAAAATTGTGAAATTCCTGGGTTCCTTGGTCAAGGGTTCTGGTATTAGGGAGTTTTCTGTTGATCATATAATGAAATTGCAATATCACTTTCAAAATCTTCTTCTCTGCTCCTGGGTATTTAGCAGATAAACCAAGTGAATAATTAAGTTGAGAAAGTGTGCCTTTATCAAAATTGTGAAATTAAGGCAGGACTGTATTGACTTCACTTGATAATAAACAGTTAATCAGTGTTAATATGATCTCTATGAAGCTGGTTTACAATGTGTACAGTAGATGTATATCTGTGTACTTCAGGTTAAAAGAAAATGAAGACAAAGCCCTGTTATTAGAGGAAGAAAAGCAGCAGTTTAATGAGCAAGCCCAAGAACTGAATGAGACCATCAAGGTATCAAATCAAACATTATCTGTCACATGATCACATGTGATATCAATCACTGGTGGTATATATACAGCTTACTTGTGATTGCTAATCACAGGAAGCCTTTTGATGCTTGCATTAAACCACTTCAGTAAGACATACTGTGAAATCACTTACTACCTGGGGTTTAATTTTCATTGTTACTTGGGTTTTAATTTTCATTATTACGTGGGTTTTAATTTTCATTATTACGTGGGGTTTAATTTTCATTATTACATGGGTTTTAATTTTCATTATTACATGGGGTTTAATTTTCATTATTACGTGGGTTTTAATTTTCATTATTACGTGGGGTTTAATTTTCATTATTACGTGGGGTTTAATTTTCATTATTACGTGGGTTTTAATTTTCATTATTACGTGGGGTTTAATTTTCATTATTACGTGGGGTTTAATTTTCATTATTACATGGGTTTTAATTTTCATTATTACGTGGGGTTTAATTTTCATTATTACGTGGGTTTTAATTTTCATTATTACGTGGGGTTTAATTTTCATTATTAGGTGGGGTTTAATTTTCATTATTACGTGGGGTTTAATTTTCATTATTACATGGGGTTTAATTTTCATTATTACGTGGGGTTTAATTTTCATTATTACGTGGGGTTTAATTTTCATTATTACGTGGGGTTTAATTTTCATTATTACTTGGGGTTTAATTTTCATTGTTTTCATGGTATGAAGAGTCAAGAGACCAGTGAATTCATGTCCTCCATGAAATGAAAAATTTCAGCTATCTTACAACTCAACAATGCTTCAATCGCATCAAATCCTTTTTACCAATAAATTTTCCTCAAACCAGGAAAATTTTACCCCACAAAAATTTGTGATTTTACAGTACTGTAAATGTTTTAAAAGTTAAGTGATTGCATATTTGATATTATAAATAAAAATTGGTTAGAAATTAGGGCTGGGACGATACACTGAGATATTGATAATATCGATTCTGTGCAAAGACGATATGCATATCGATAAGTATGAAGAAATATCGAAATATCACCAAAAAAAATTCTGACTTATGTTTTTCTTTGTTTACTTAATATTTTGGGTTTAATATATAAAATAAATAGGAATATAAATATGAAATACATAATAATTAACACCACTTGTGTAAAATAATTTTGTTTTATAACAGATATACTACTTCTTTCAATAAATTATTCTTATTTGTGAAGAAATGTTTTGTTCATTTAAATACAAAAAATAGATTTTATAACCAATTCAACATATCGTGATACATATCATATCGTGGCTCAAATATTGTGATGCGTATCGAAATAGAAAAAGTTGCATTGTCCCAGCCCTATTAGAAATGGAGGATATTTTGTAAAATCTGTTCTGTACAGTAATATACAAAGAGAAATATTCTAGGATATCACAATTATTTTTTTTTGTTAGGATCTTAGAGCTCAGAAGGAGATGACAGAGGCTGAACTTAAGGTAGGTTATTAAATATCATAGTTCATTGTGAAATATGTTTGTAGTTCACTTGCTATAATACAACATGTTGAGGGGTGTGGTGAGGGCACAATATTTTAAATAGTGAAGAACTTTGTTTTTTTTTTTTAAACATATTATTTTTTAATTTCAAATAAAAAATAAAATTTAAAGTAGATTATTTTTAATTTCAAATAAAAAAAGAAGAAAATAAGATGAACCTAAATTGTTCATGAGATAGAAAAAAAGAAGTGAAAAAAAAACAATAATTTATAAAGAATTTAGACCCCATAAAAGATTTTCTGTCATTTTTGTAACAGGAAGAAGTGATGGCCAGAATGGATGCCGAGAGAAAACTCAAGGAAGCAGAAGAGTCGTTGAGGAAGCTCGGTGTCGCAGTGGATTCTCAGACTAAAATAATCAAGGAAGATGTTCATCAGGAAATGGTTATTAATGTCAAAAAATTAAAAGGTGAGATTGGCACTTTATAGATCTATAAATAGAGACAATTTAATGTTATATATGATGGATATGAGAAATAGTTTTTTTTAGCTCACCTGAGCTGAAAGATCAAGTGAGCTTTTCTGATCACCCGTTGTCTGTCGTCCATCCGTCTGTCTAGCTGTCTGTTTGTCTAGCTGTCTGTCCGTCTGTAAACTTTTCACATTTTCAACTTCTTCTCAAGAACCATGGAGCCAATTTTAACCAAAGTTGGTGCAGAGCATCCTTAGGTAAAGGGGAGTTTAAATTGTTAAAATGAAGGGCCAACCCCCCTGACAAGGGGAGATAATCAAGAAAGACAAAAAAAAGGGTGGGGTCATTAAAAAATCTTCTTGTCAATAACCACTGGGCCAGAAGAGCTGAAACTTATGTGGAAGCTTTCTGGTTTAATGTAGATTTTAAATTATTCAAATCATGGCCTCCGGGGGTAGGGTGGGGCCACAATAGGGAATCAAAGTTTTAAGTTGAATTAGTTAAAAATCTTCTTCTCAAGAACCACTGGGCCAGAAAAGCTGAAACTTATGTGAAGCCTTTCTGGTTTAGTGTAGATTTTAAATTATTCAAATCATGGCCTCCAGAGGTAGGTTGGGGCCACAATAGGGAATCAAAGTTTTAAGTTGAATTATATAGGAAAAATCGTTAAAAATCTTCTTCTCAAGAACCACTGGGCCAGAAAAGCTGAAACTTATGTGGAAGTATCCTGGGGTAGTGCAGATTCTAAATTCTTGAAATCATGGCCCCCGGGGGTAGGGTGGGGCCACAATAGGGAATCAAAGTTTTACATTTTAATATATAGGCAAAATCTTTGAAAATCCTCTTCTATAGAACCAATGGAACAGAAAAAGTGAAACTTATGTGGAAGCATCTTGGGGTAGTATAGATTCTAAATTGTTGAAATCATGGCCCCCGGGGGTAGGGTGGGGCCACAATAGGGAATCAAAGTTTTACATTTTAATATATAGGCAAAATCTTTGAAAATCTTATACTAAAGAACCACTGGGCTAGAAAAGCAGAAACTTATGTGGAAGCATCTCGGGGTTGTGTAGATTTTAAATTTATGAAATCATGGACCCAGAGGGTAGGAAACGGCCACAATAAGGAATCAAAGCATTACATTTAAATATAAAGGAAAAAGTTTTAAATATCTTCTTCTAATGAACCACTGGGCCAGAAAAGCTGAAACTTATGTGGAAGCATCTTGGGATAGTGTAGATTCTAAATTGTTGAAATCATAGCCCCTGGGGGTAGGGTGGGGCCACAATAAGTATTACAAAGGGGGGGGGGGATTTGGTGAAGAACAACAGGGCCAAAGTAATTCAGGTGAGCATTGTGGCCCTTGGGCCTCAGGAAGTTGTGAGTGTGTTTAAACATAATTTTTTTGCATCACAGCACAGTAGACTCATATTTATCTTAGTTAAAGAACATTGGTCAGAAAATTTAAAAATAGTACACTGTGTTATTACGTGTATTTTTTAAGAAATATATTCTTGCTTAAAGACTATTTTAAAAATTGCTTGATTTCTGTGGAAACAGATTTCTTTGAGGGACTTGCTATGGAAGCAAAAATAGATGAAGACAAGCCTATGATTGTGAAAAACTCCATCCATGCTCGAAAAACATTACAAAGAAGAGCCAAAACCAATAAAGTGAAAAAAGCACGCTCAAATAGTAAGTACTTTTTACTTTTTTGAGCAGTGAGTACCATTTTATTACTTGAGCAGTGTTTTGGTTGATTTCTCTAGCAGTAAGTACTTTATTTGATTTCTCAAGCAGTGAGTGCTTCGTTTTGATTTCTCAACTTGTAAGTACTTTGATTTTTCTTTTGCTTGAAGCAAAATATGCTTTGAAGAAAAAATCATGAAGCACTGCTGCTTTTAGATTAAATTCAGGGAATATGATTTGTTGGTATAAACAGATCTCTTCGCAGTGAAAAAAATTGCCAAATGGAAACAAATGTTGATAGGTACACTTATTGTACTTTATATTTCAGAATCTTATAGCATTGACTATGGTGAATTCTATGTTTTATATGTTTAAGGTATAAAACAATTTAGGTAGCCAGTCCTTTGTATTGTTATTTTAGAGTACCGGTAGTAGTCGTAGAAATCTCAGGTTATTTAACGGTCATTCTAAAAGGACACATTTGTTAACTTTAACAACCTTAGACAAACATGTTTTCAGAGATTCCCAGACCTAGTTAAGTGTTCTGTATATGTTCTCCCTAGCTGTAATCAACACTAATCTGAATGACTTACACACTTCCTATTGTGCTGGTATCAGACAATAAATTTAAGACATTTCATAATTTACATTTATTTACATTAAAATGTGAAGTATAATTTTCAAAGCAAGTACAAATTTACCAACTTGAATTATTTTTTTTCACAATAAGTGATTTCTGTATTTTGCCAGCATAGTTGTTAATGGTGTAAAAGTTTATAAGTTTTAATTCATCGTGTATTTATCATATGATAAAGGTGATTCACGGTATCCGAGACTAAGGTAAGCTGTGGTCTGGACTGTTTTTTTTTTTGTCACCAGCAGAGCAGAGTGACACTTAGGGATCACTTTATCCAGTGTCTGTCTGTCTGTCTAGCTGTCTGTCCATCTGTCACATTTTTTATCTTGAGAACTGTAAGACGTATGGATTTGATATTTTGCACATATGTTGCTTGGCATTTTGGCTTTTGTAAATTACCATGGTCACAGACTTGTTGACCCTTGACCTTTGACCTATTTTCAAAACATTGTGTAGGGCCGATATACAGTATATTTTTCACATTTAAGAGGTAAGTCTATGCTATTTAGCATATATGCACTGTTTGTCATAAAACATGAAAAATACCAACATTACAGTCCACTTGACCTTGACCTTTGACCTACTTTGCAAAAAATACTCGGAATAGTTTAATTTTACTAATGTCTTTTGAATTTTGAGAGGCAGGATTTTGATAATTAGCATAATTTAAACATGTTTATGAGCTCATGATACTTTACTTTGAAACTGTATGATATTCAGTTATCACACAAATATGAAAATATATCAGGATCAGTATTCCACAATGGATTGTGTAGACTGTTGATTGCAGTAAAGACTGACTGAAATCTCTTTCAGATGGTTGTTGAAAACACATATCAAAGAAATAATAAATTATTATTTCTTATAATTTCAATTTAATTATTCATTTGAGGATTGGGGAATTATATTTTCTTTGTCAGATTGCAGTCTTATGCTATCCGTGGATGTTTTTTTATTTCTTTCCAGGCAAAGGCATGATCTATTAATAAATAGCTGACCACTGTTTTATTTACATCTTTAATAAAGCTACAAAGCAGGTGACACATGCATTCCTTGGAACACTAGTTACCTTTCCTCTCAGAAATTCAATTTCTGATTAACAATCTAAAAATTTGAAGCAATTCAAAAGATTTTAAAATGTTAGTAAATTCTCCAGATTGTTTTTATTAATCATGTTCTTTATTGCATGGGTTAGAGGTTGTTTGTTTAGTTAGTGACATCTCATTGAAATGTTAATGTGATTTACATTATTATGGATAATGTACAGAGAAATTCTCATGTTAGTTTTCGACTGATGATTGGGATAATGGCCATTACTTAGATTCATTCTTTCTCATCAAAATTTTTAACAAAATCATAATTTCACAATATTCAAATGAAATCCCAGACTGAAAAAAGGTTTTATTTTATTACATTTTTTTGATTTTATACATGATATAATGATTTTATGTACTATATATAGGTTTGCGAGTGAAGTCATCCAGTTTTGATGAAGAGAAAGGTGACGGAATTGCTCCAATTCGTCGATGTGTAACAACCGTCAGGAAGAACTTTGCACAATCTCTTAACTTCCCGCTTGGAGGGGGTGTTAAATTGACAGAGGAGGAGTTTTTATGATTGAAAATTATGGCAGGTGCCAATTTCTAGCATAATGTTTTTCCGATATTACCGGTCGTGTAGGGTACATTCCGGTATAATTCAACATTAATTCAGAGACATTGCAAGTTGATACATGTACTGTATAAATCAAACATTTCCAAGATTTACATCCATCAAATTTCTGTCATTGCAAACCATTTTTGTCTGGGAGATTCTTTTATAAGACAGTTTGATAAAAAACATACTTTTCAACAGAACCTGTTTGCAATACTTGGTGCTGCTTTGTCTCATGTACAAACAATTACATGTACATTGCTGGAAGCAGAAAGAAAATCACAAATTCACTGATTGGTTTGTAAAAGATGTATTAATTCCAATATTCTTCTAAACATTTAATTTTATTTTGATGTGCTATTGAAAGTTGGAGTCTAATTTTTTTTGTCATTTTCTGTGCCAAATTAATGTGCTCATATAAGCAATGGTAAGACATGGTATTTATCATTCTGAGAATCCTAACATGCTTTTGCCATCAGGTAATTAGCTGGTTATAGGGATTCGGAACTCATTCAAATAGATTTTAATATTGTCTCATTTGCTTTCACAAGTTACTTCCCTTTTCTTAAATATACACCTATGTAATATATATGTGTGATAAAGAAAAGATGGGAAAACTTTTCAAAGAACTTGTTATTGTTATAAATCTTTGTACATATTTGCTTGTATAGTTTTTGTATGATGAATATATTGCCCCTTTTTCTTTTTTTTAACACTTGCACTTTGTGTCTGCATAAGAGAACTGTACATTCACCTATAATGAGTTTATGGAGAACATTTGATTTTGTTAATGGAAGAAATGATATGATAATTGTTATACCATATAAATTGTGATTGATCAGTGTTCTGTATGTTAACTTTGTCTCATTTTGACAATGGTGCTACTTACCCATATGGTATACATTGTGTATATTCTCTGACAAGAAAATTTAACTTGTAAATTTTGGGAGAAATAGCAAAGTTAAATGTGTTATGGTATAACGACAAACAAAACACACACACACACACACAACTTTGTTATTTGAAGGTGCTTTTTTCCTCCTTATATACATTTTTGTCTTTTACATTGTTTTAAAATCAATACATTCAATAAATCACTCATGAGCTGTGAGTTAAGGCTAGGTATAGGCATTTCTATGCAAATGAACTAATGAAAACACATATGGGCTGTACCTTTTTATACAAAGAATACTAAAACTTAATAATGCCTAATACATATTTGGTACCCACAGCATGTTATAGCCAGTGCACATTATGATGTCATATTATGACACCATTGTTCTTTACTACACAAGGATAGAAAGAACATCAACAAAAAAGCTTCGACGCAAGGGCATACCCTAATTTAATTTTACAGAAACAAGGTATAATTAGAAGCAGTATATTGCTGCACAAATATTGACAGTTTATTTGTTTAGTTATTATTTGTATAAAGTTTTGAGTTGAAATGAGGAAAAATGCACAGTCTAATGTAAGTTTCCTCAGATTCTGGTCAAATGAGAAATTGTATAGGATCTGTGCAGCAATTTCATTAATCTTCAGAATATTCTTCTTAGCATTATACATTATTTATGTTAAATAGAATAGGACATGCCTTTGTGCTGAACTGTTTTGTTGATGTGTTTTAATTTATTACCTCCAGTAGTTGAGAACTATGATGTCGTAATGTGTACTGGATATAATGTGTCATGTATAATATACATACTTAGTATCCACGACAATAAGAAAATTAATTTAAACTTTCTCTGCATAATGGATACATCTCTTATGCATTTTTATCAGTACATTTGCATAGAATCACTTTGCTGTTACTCACATGGATACCTACCGAGAGGAAATATGTGATAAATGTGGTAGGATAAGAAAATGATACCAAAAAAGAAAAGTAATGCTATCTTACCAAAACTGTAAAACAATAAGGTTCATTACCTCTGGACAGCTAGGGTTTCAGACAAACACAACATGCAGGATGCTGTAAATTATTCGGTATTCATATCTTTAAACAGTTTATGTGTAAATTTATATTTATGAACACATGAAACTTCTTGTAAGAAATTATTAATTTTCTCAGGAACTTCATCTAAAAAGTATATACATGTACTAGAGAATATTTAATGTAGATCTAGGTACCAGCTACTTATTAAACAGGTATGGATAATTTTGTGAATTGTTTCTACCAGTCTAGACCAAAGGAGTTTATATGCAATGGTAATTAAGATATCTGTCTGATTGTCTGTGTAAACACTTTATGCCCCTCCATGAATATGACCTGTCATATGTCCCTAAATTTCACAATTTTTTTTCTCATTTGGTTTGTAGTTCATCTTTTTTGATTCCATAAAGGAAACTCCATACATTGATATACCTCTATAAGAACATTTTTTTTCTATATATACCTAAGAGATCATATATAAATTTGCTAAATATTGAATCAATCTCAGACTAAAGAAGAAAGGTACATTTCTTTTTTTTACAGTTGCAATACAAATGTACCAATGGACATATATTCTGCTACTTCCTCTAGAGTCTTGGTCCAGTTTCAATAAAACATAGTACACAAGTAGACCATAAAGATACTTAATTCTGTTCGTGTTTGAAAAGTTAGAAAGCATTAGGACAGATTAGAATTATGTTAATGTTACATAAAAAAAACTTTCAGGTCCAGGTGCTAGCTACTACGGCACACCAGAAGAACTACAGTCCAGTCAGAGACTTCTGGCTTATCTTTTCAAAGAAAAACATAATCACACTCCTTTTAATCACCAGTTAGATTCATTTCATATTTGCATGTATAATCTCCTTTTTATGACTTCATTATTTTGTCTGGAGCAATCAATGGAAAAAATGTCAAAATTGATACAGTCATTTTAAATGAAGTATTTTCAAGGGTTGTAATGTTAAATACTTGTACAGGACCATACATACTGTACTGAGTATCCTAAAAGTATATCTTGATTGGTGAATGATGTATGTTTGCAAGTTCATTTTCCACTTTCGCTCTCTGTCAATTAATGTCCTGTTAATATCACTTTTCAACAGTAGCCCAAACTAGACAGTTCTATACTCTACATTTACATTGATTGTAATAATTGTGATTCTTCTATAGAATTTATCTTGATTTTGTTCTTTAAAATATTCAAGTAATATTTGTTTTAAAATGCTTGGTCTATTGTTATATCATTTTGTGAAAATAAAAACCTGTGATTAGAATGTATTTTTGTTAATTTTCCTTTCTTTTATAAAAGTTTGTATGTATAAGCCGATAATAAGAGTACACACATGTAATTGTAGAATACATTGATACTTTGATAATATAGTATGTCATTAAGGGTTTGGTTTTGTGTGCAGCCAAGTGAGACTCACTAAAAATAAAAACCTTAATATCTCAAAAATTAAGTCTTGCAAACACTTGAAAACTGGTCCATGTCATCTTCATAATGAAAACAATCTCTGGGTATATGCAGCTTAATTGACACTTGCAGCAGTTTGCAGCTATGAAGCGCACAATATACCTGCAGGACTGCGCAGCCACAGGTTTTAGTAGTGCACCAAAAAATCCAAAAAAATATGAAATAGTTAAACCAATTAAGTGGCTACAACTATTTGTGAAGAACCTTTGTTTTAAATGTAAACTCACTACAATAGGTACATTTCTTTAAATGCATACTTGTTAGTTAAACAAGAAAATGTTAGCCATGAAAGTAGTCCCAACCACATGGCAATGTGTTAAAAATAGAATTAAAGAGACTCACTGTTGATCTAAAAATAGCACTTTATATGAAAGCCCAGATGTATCTAAAGTATTACTCTATTATGTGTTCAAAACACAGTGAAATTAATGTTAGAAAAATAATTTTCTCCTCAAAAAATATGCCAAATAAGATGTTAAAAATCTGCAGGGATAATGAAAGTGTGCAATTTAAATAAGAAGCCGGGCCCACAACATTCACTTGAGTCACCTTGGTGATCTTCAGATTTCTAAGACATTCTTATCCCCCTTAATTCTCATAAAAACAAATTTGAGCTAATATTGTGGCCCCACCCTGGGGTCATAAGGCCATGTCTAATCCAAACTGATTCCACAACATGAGGATATTTCATTATCAATATGGCTAACATGACTTATATGTTTTCTAAAGTTTTTTTTTTCACATGTATACATGCATTTACCAATTTATATATAAAATCAGATCTCAGATTTATTTGAAGAAAAAAAAATTGAAAAAAAATACAAGTTAATTTGCATTAGTTAACTTCGCATTAGTTCTCGTGTGAACGCAATCTAATTCGCATTACTTTAATTCACATTAGTTTACTTCGAATTAATTTACTGTGAATTAAACTCTCCATGTGAACAGGGCATTAATATTATTATAATATTAAGTCTGGTCCATGATTTTGACCAACTTGAATCTTCTCTACTTGAGGATACTTGCATACATTATGAGTAAATCATTACCTTGTTGTTCATTAAAGGAAATTTTTTTCCTATCTATTCCCATGTCAAACTTTGATACCCCTATTTTAGGGTTTAATTTTTATGGATGACAGATGGACAGACACCAGAGACTCTTTGATCAGAAAAGTTCAATAGAGCCTCTGCTCAGATGAGCTAAAATGTAAAATGTCTTTGATTATTGTAAAAAAGTCACCAAGAAGAACAAAAGAAAAGAATGATAAATGAACTTCTTTTTATTCTTAATCACTTCCAGGATATTATATTTCTTTTAACATGTTAACCAGTATATGCAAGTTTGACTATTTTTTGTGAAACTTTCTTTAAAGATGTAAGGTATAATTTTATAAATAAGCTTCAATTCTAACAATATAACTCTAATATAACTCTCTAAGATATTTGAGACCTGTTGTTCTTAGCATGGGTTTTACAAGAGTGACTTTAAAACATTTTTTGCATTTAATGCACTAAACAATAAATTAGATAAAACACTATTATAATATCCTGTATCAAGATCCCAAAATGTTCTTCATTGTAAACTCGTGGAAAGTTCAAATATCTATTTTTGTTTGGTCATCATATGTTCTTTTTCAATGATGTTTGGAAAGTTCAATGCATTTGTTCATACAACCATGAAATCAAAAATATTAACTTTCTGAAGTCATATCATATGAAACTAAATCACAGTCTTCACATGTTGCTGATATTTTCTCCAACACTGCTTTCCAAAAGATTAACTGTTGAGACAAACCAACATGGACCAAAACCACTATCATTTGAATGATCTCCTTAACTTTGAAATCTGTAAAATATTAAATATAAATACTGTGGTTTCATCAATATTCGTTGAGCACCAATTTTCGAGTATTTCGTTGTTGGGCAGATCCACGAAATTAAATGTTCATTGATTTACGAAATATGCTATTCATTTGTATAGGCAATGCTTTTGTCCACGAAATTACGTATCCTCGAAAACGTCTGTTTTACAAAATTCACGAAAATTGATGCCAATGAAAATTGATGAAACCACAGTAATTTATAACATACCACTAAAAAAACAATACTGTTGATCACTCTCAAAGAGGGAACTTGAATTGAAAGTTCAATCTTTACATCATGACTAAGTAAAAAGCATGCAAAGATAGACAAGTAAATTTCAGGGTCAAAGGCTACACATCCCTCAGCAATGATGGTCACATTGTAAATGTTGGTTAACACTGATTGTTGCATTGAATATATCTTATTTTAATTTACAATTAGTGTAGATCAGAGTGGTTTAATTCATATAGAGATAAATGAGTTTAATCTGTATACAAAGAGGTCAACCATAAATAAGATCAATTAAGGTAAGGCCAAACAAAAAAAATATGTGTGGTTTCGGTTACACCTCCAAAAAAATTAGGGTAGGTAGGTAGTGGTTTTTTTTTGTTTTTTTTTTTTAACAAAATGATTTTCTTAATTTTTTTAAATAATACCTATAACTGCTTTGCAAATGACATTTAGATGTGGTGTGATAATATACACTGTACTAGTCAATATTGGTAGGGGACACGGTCACACCTACTTGCTAGCTTGCTTTGGATTTAACACTATTAAACACTTGCACTATGTTGTGCAAGGAGGCCATCATTGCTAAAACTTAAAACCAGAGCCATTGATGGAAATCCAGGAAAATTTCCGGAAAAAATATGAAAATTGCCAAAAAAAAGTTTAGGGTCGGGGGTATAAAATAGGGACGGTCAGGTAACCGGAACCACACATATTTTTTTATTTGGCCTAAACCCAAGTGATGATCATGTCATCTTGCCTTGGGAAGTAGATGAGACAAGCATATAAGATCATAATTAAATAAAGCAAACAAGTATCAGTACAAAATCTGAAGGTTAAATGACAAGGTAAGGATTTGATGGCAGAATTTTAAAAACCTGATATAATATGACATGTGTGTTAGTAAGCTACAAGAAGATGATCAGAAACAGTTCCTTCCAAAAGAGATTGAAGTTTTCAATTATTTAAAAATAACCTCTGATGTGACTTCTTTTTTCAGTCACTGTTTACCTAACATTTGTTTTTTTTATTGTTAAAGTCAACTGCAATATAAACAATTACTTTTATTGGTTTATAACGTGACATCACACATAAGGTTTGATTATTCATGATAACGATACTTTATTCGCTCAAGCAGCCTCGGGTAGGAGAGAGCTGTAGGCGGACTCCAACCATGGCTTGGGACAATGTGATGGACACATACACAACATTCACTTAAACAAGATCTTTCTTTTTATCCAACCGCATATACATTTCTCATCATAAAAATTGTACATTCTTTCATTCTGTACACATAGAATAACATCTGAATCCAATCATACAAAACGAAAAAGACTAGTTAGCTCACTGTGATTATGACACCTACCTTATACCCTTATACACATGTCTATTAAATTTACAGAATCATTTCATTGGGATATAAAACTTACCTTACAGGGGAGGTTTTTGGGAGGGCTCCAACACAGGTATCACATGAAATGCAGAAATTGGCAGTCCAGAGGAAATATCTGAACAGTGTTCTTTTTTGTGAAACAAGGCATTCTGTAAACATGGTAAACATAGTTATTATAAATTTTAGGAAAAAAGTTCAAAAAACAATTCTTTTAAATCTAGATATTAATATTAACCTTTGTTGAACATGTTGAAGGGTGTCAGTGTTTTAACTGAATGGTATTTATTTCCTGAAACTGTGTCCTATAAAACTTTTTTTCTATGAGACATTATAAGAATAGAGTTTTGCTTCAATCTCTCCAACATCAATAAAGGTGAATTTGAATTTGATTATTGTTTGTTATCTTCATATTTCATTGAAAGTCTCTTCCATTTTTTTCTTTAAGCATTTTAACCTCAATGTGTCAAACTATACCAGATATCTTGAATTTTTTTATTGGTCCCATCAATTAGAAATGACAAGGTTTGCCTGTTCCATTAAAATGCATGAGGTCCTCAAAAAAAAAAATAATAATAATAACCTTTGAGATAAAGTGGTGGCTACATGTACATTCATTTTGTTTTCAATTTTATAGAAAAATATTAGAGGTTTCTACAAGAATATTATGGTATTTATGGATCAATACCAAGATTTACCCCCCACCCCACCCACAGCACCTTATCTCTTCCTTACAAGTGCAACCAACATATGAAAAACTTTCATAAAATGAACATTCAATTAAAAATAAACATGCTTGGTAGCATTTGATTCAGCATGCTCAATGGTAACTTAAGATCAGGTAAGACCCCCTTATTATACTCCCTTTTGATGAAACCAATGCAGTTGCAGAAATTCAAGTTTTCAATCTTAACCATTTCAACTAAGGAATATTAATTATTAATACTTTATGCAATTTTCATCTTTAAAAATTAAGCTATTTTTCAATTTTGCTGCACTCTTCATTTGATGAACAATTTACATATCAAGCAATGAGCAAATTAAGTTGACATCCTTGAAAATTTTTATCGTTTAATTTACTTTTCCCCATGAGAACTACATATACTGCACTAATCTGCAAATTCGAAGGACCAAGTCCAAAATGATATGGTTTGTATACATAGTACAAACTTAGGTGAATATTATTTATATAAATTAAAAATACTTGCATCTCTTTTACAAAAAGTAAACAAAAAAAGCAATAAAATTTGAAAAATTTTGATTTACAAATAACACATCTGATTTACCATATATATGTACTACGTAGAGCCACTTCACTTAGCCGTCATTGGACATTTAACTTGGTGTGTCTGAGGCTCAATGAAGGATCTTACACAAAAATCGCTCATTAATAAAAACAAAATTTAATTCTTTACTCTACTCATAATATTTGAAACCCTGTTTTTGACTGAACTATATTTTGATACAATGACGAATACTTTAAGTATTTTGAAACATAGTAACATTTATTAGAGGAACCTTAAATATTGCCCGCTACGAAATTGTGGTCTGCAAGAAACACGTGGAAATTCTCAGATCCTTTGTATACGTTTTACCTTTTTAAAATTGATGTGCATCAGATCGCATGCGTTGTCATACTCAAAATGTATTACTGATACTAGGAGTTATATCGTATTTCTGAGATAAGGCTCATAAATCACAATAAACACAACAAATCGACTTACCAGCTCCTACTTTCACTTTAGCCGAATATCGCATGACAGACCTCAGAAATAAACTACGCTGGGTGATTATAGTTCTTAATTTTCGTGCAATATTTTTCAATATTATATGACATTGTCCTACATTTGTAGGATTGATATGCTTATTTGTTAAAAGGTAATTAATAGCCTTACCTGCAAAAGAAATAACAGACGTTAACTTCAGTCGGAACTGCTAAAACTGGGCGCGTATTAATTTATCTGTCCATTGTAAAATCAAAGACGGAGCATTCCCTGGTATGACGTAAACATCGATGCTACTTTTATAATAAACAATATTAAACATTTAGATCGAAACATTCTAATAGCTGGAGATGTTTTACGAGATATCTCTGTAATTGCTTTGTGTAATCGGGGTACTAGAGGCATCAGACTACAGAAATAGTCAGTTGGTTTCAATACCGGAATGGCAGCCCCCAGATTTCGCATGGCGGACATGCCTAGTTGATGAAAAACAGACAGTTATGGAAAAAGTACGCACAGTATTGCTAAGAACGAAACAAATAGTTGTACCCATGACGTTCAACTATCTGCACATATACAACAAATGTCATGTTATTGTTTTGTTAGACCTGTAGCTGTGCAGTCCTGCAAGTGTAATATGCACATTATTGCTGCATGACACTGCAAGTGACAACCAAACTGCATACATATCAAGACAGCTTTCCCATAGAAGGTGTCATAGGTCAGTTTTCAAGAGTAAGCAAGAAGTATTTATTAAGATATTGAGATTTTTATTTCGTACGAGTTTCACTTGGATGAACACAAAACCAAACCCTTAACATCATGTAAATTAAATTAAGATTTTAGAATGTTAGAAATTGATTCCAGAGTATTTAAAACCACTGTGGTCCCCCGATTTATGGGACTTATTGTCGGGGTGCAGTGGCATACTGTAACAGTGTGTAACTGTCTTTGAAAAGTAGGTTAAACTTCAAGGTCATGAGGTCAAACAAGAGGTCCATAGGCCACAACATTCACCTGAGTAATATGGCCCTTTTGATTCTTCATCAGCAGATTCTTTTCCCATACATTTCTATGTAAAACTTTGATTGCCCATTGTAGCCCCAACCTACCCCCTGGGGTCATGATTTGGCAAACATGAATTAATCTACACTAAATGTGGATGCTTCCATATAAATGTGACTAATTAAGGTTTTCCTGTTCTTGAAAAGTTTTTTTTTTAAATTTTATATGTATTCTTATTTCCCACCCTACCCCTGGGGTCATAATGTGAACAAACTTGAATCTACACTTCCTCTGGATGCTTCCAGATAGATATGACTAGTCATGACTGTGGTTCCTGGGAAAAAGAATTTTCCTCAGTAAAAATATGATTGCCCATTGTGGACCCACCCTATCCCCAGGGGTCATTATTTGAACAAAAATGAATCTACCTGAGGATAATGACTGATCATGGCTTTGCTGTTCTTGAGAAGATTTTTTAAAAAGATTTTTCCTATATATACCAATGTAAAACTTTGTTTTTTACTGGCCCCACCCTACCCCCTGGGGTCATTATTTGAATCTACAATACCTGAGGATGCTTCGATATAAATATAACTAATCATAACTTTGGTATTCCAAGGAAATAGATTTTGAAAGATTTTTTTTCTATGTGTTTCTTATGTAAAATTTTGATCTCCAATGTGGCCCCACCCATCTCCCTGGGGTCATGATTTGAACAAACTTGAATCCACACTATGTCAGAAAGATTTCTTAAGTTTCATCTTTTTTGGCCAAGTGGTTGTTGAGAAAAAGATTTTTAAAAGATGCCACCCAACTTTTACTATTTCCTAATTATCTTCCCTTGGAAGAGGGTTTGGCCCTTCATTTGAACAAACTTGAATCTCCTTTACTCAAGGATATCCTTTGCCAAGTTTGATTGAAATTTGCCCAGTGTTCTGGAGAAGATGGAATTGTTAAAAGTTTATGACCACAACAATGGCAGACAACGGACAAATTTTGATCAGAAAAGCTTACTTGGGCCTTAGGCTCAGGTGAGTTAAAAGTCATAGAACATTCAGAAAGGTCTTGTCACAGGAGTGCATATGTAAAACCCTGTGTTCCCCTTTGGTATCTTTATGAAGCACTGATAATTTAAAACACACTGCTTTATACTAACTTTAAAGCACTTTAGCATAAACACTGAGGCAACTTAATTAGCCTAAAAGTTTAAAAATGCTTTATCAATAAAATATTCCATATATTAAAGGGTTTTTATCAGGTCTCAAAATTTTTTGATATGAAAAAAGTTACAATAAAGGTTAAACATTTTAAAAAGATCAAACTTCAGGATGAGGATGTATAGTCAGGTAATGAAGTCAACAAATAGTATAATTGGAAAGGTCTTGTCATAAGCAATACACATGTAAAAATATGAAAGCTCTGTCTCTTCAGGTGCAAAACATACAACCAAGGTTAATATTATTGAAAAGAATGTTAAACCGCAAGGGCAAAAAAAATACAGAAATAAAACATTGGAAAGGTCCAATCACAGGTAATGCACAAAAAAAAAATATAAAAGGCCTATCTTCTCTTATCAACCAAAAGTTATGACCAATGTTAAAGTTTTTGTATCGGCAGACTAACAGACGAATGAGATCACAGGCACCTGAAGTGTAGACACCCCCCCCCCCCCGCCCAACTAACTAACAAATATTAAGAGACTTTATTTTCTAGAAAATATGTGATTTTTTCATCATTTCTATCTGTATGCCATTCTGTGCAATTGGTCTGTACTTTTGTTAAGGTTTAAAAATTGGCCATAGACTCCTTTTATTTTATTAGTTAGTTGGGGGGGGGGGGGTGGTTCCACGCTTCAGGTGCCTTTATGATTAACCAAGAGCTTACGTTTGAATTTCATTTTTAAATTTTTCATGAATAAGAATAGAAATACAATGTATACACCTATACATATGAGTTTCCCTTTAAAGGAGATAGAGTGGAGCATCATTTTAAAATTACAATAAACGGAATTTTTATGCATAATTTAAAAAATTCTAGTAGCTAAAAAGGACCAGTCTGAAATCTCTGAAAGGAGTAGCATTTTGAAATTATTTACGATAAATTAAGCTAAAACAAAGTTTATCACAAATGATTTTCGTAAGTCTCGATAGTAATCGGATTTCGATGTCAACGTATTTTGAAAGTAAAATAGGCCTAAATGTATTCACATATATATACAAAATAATCTTTTGAAGATCGGGATCGGAATTCATTATAATTAGAAGTGACAGGTTGTTTGTAAACAGCAACGAAGCAGGACAACGTGTCTGGATTTTATGACACACATTGGTTTACTTTTGACGACGAAAATACACCTCCAATATATGCATCAATACTGAACAATATATGATCGCATTTAATTTTACGGATTTAAACTTAAAAAAAAAACGAACAAACAAAAGAAAGCAAAAAATTAATCTTTTAAAGATGGGAAAATCCATTTATAGAGTGAGTCACAGAACGACCTGCGATATTTGAGCAGTCCTTATCATTATAGATAGGGAGGAAATCTTCCTCGTTGTTTGTCGTCATTCGGATTCAAATTTAATTCTCAGTGATGACAGATTTAAAAATTGTCGCTAATGGTAAGTATAATCAATATGTACATACATTGTAAATTAATTGAAATATGTATTGTTCACAAACTGTTATTCATTCTATAAAATTATCTATAAAGGCTTTTTTGCGATTTAAAAACGACAATATCGATTAATATGTACTTTACATGCCTGTTAGAGCCTATGCTTGGTAAAGTATCTTTTACATACATATTACTTATACCTGTGTATCGGAAAGTAAGTCATTGTGACGTCAGTGTTTGTGTGGGATTTGTATGGATCCACTCTAAGATTCTAAAACAATTATCCATAAAATCCATAATGTCACAATATTAAAGTAGGATCCCCATATGGACAAGATTCTTCACAATATTTATGTAAATTTTTCTTTGATTGTGATTAGAATGACTAAATTTCATGTTGAAATCGAACATATATTAATTACTTGTTGCTGAAATATTTTACGAATTTTATATTGGCCGACTTTTGAAACTATGTTTTAAAAGTTAAAAATGCTTGGACTCTGGAATTTTTTCCAGGAGAGGTCCACCCGTACATCCACTCAAAATAAAACTTTGACTCAGAAATTTTTAATAACTTCACCAACCTCAAAAAACCTATTCGGTGGGAATCTCTTTACCAACTTACCAGGTTACTGTCTGTGTTCCCTTTGCGGGGGTTGTTGTTGTTGTTGTCAAAGATGATCTTTTGTTTTCTTTACTGTATAAATTTAATAACTTTGAAAATTCCAGGGGGTCGAGTGGGAGGGTCCAGACCCCTACTCTCTTAGATCTGCGCATATAAGACAGCAGAATATCAAAAGTTCTAAATTTATCGGAAATTCAGGACATACATGTAACTGAGAGTCAGATGAAAAATGAAAATATACTTGGGAGAGAGAGATAGAGAAAGTTTCATACATTGAAACCAATGTTTTTCCTTATATACTCGATTGCAAATAGCCAGTTTTGATTTCTGCAGGTTGATTGAACTCGAGTTGGAAATTTTACACAAATGTCGTGTTGTAAATTTTGAATTTACCGGATGGCAGTCAACAGGTCAATACAAAATTTACAACATGACACAAACATCAACTGGTTGAATAATTTGCCCAATAAATGGCTACTTGTAGATAAAGAGGACGATGGCAAACATGCTGATTCCAATCTGGCGACCAGTCGGGAAAACCAAGAAAAGGTAAATCATTTAACAGTATTTAAAGGACTGATTTATTCATCAAAATGTTAAAAGTATATGAATTTAAGAAGTAACAATATGTAATTTTCAGGTACCCGAAAAAGAATGGACTAAGGGTATGTGACCCTTTTTGCATCACAACACGCATATGATTTAAATTCTTTTCATAAAAGTAAAATAATCAATATCAACATCTGAAGAATATAAAAAGACATTCTAGTTTAAAATTTTCGAAGGAAAGCCATTTTTGTAGCTCTGTCTCTTTTTCTGTCTTTGAATGTGCATATAGATCAGGAATATTTGAAAGAATATTTTGCCAAAGCCCTCGGACTACGACCTCCACCAAAACAAGTGTTATCTACGGTTGACATTGAAGGAATAGCAAAACTGATTTCAGAAGGAAAGGCTAAAAATATCATTACAATGGCAGGGGCCGGAATCTCTACATGTAAGTTCATTTCCGGTTGTTCTGAAGCATCACAATGACAGGGGCCGGAATCTCTACATGTAAATTCATTTCCGGTTTAGTTCTGTAGCATCACAATGGCAGGGGCCAGAATCTCTACATGTAAGTTCATTTCCAGTTTAGTTCTGAAGCATCACAATGGCAGGGACCGGAATCTCTACATGTCAATTCTTTTCTGGTCTATTTCTGCAGCATCTCTGGGGAATGAATCTCCACATTGACGATTCCTTCCAGTTAATTTCTATAGGTAGATGGTAGATGATCACTTTTCTGAGTTTATTACACATGCCTGGATTGCAGATTCTACTGGCCCTTTCAATTGTTAGCATAAAATAAAAAGAATTTAAACAACCTGTACATATCTGAAAATATATCCCTGCAATAAACATAAAATCTACGATCTAGTACCTTTAGAAAACTACTTTTAATTCTATTCAAACATTTAAGACCAAAGATCATGAAGTCCCAAAAAAAAAGAAAGGTATTGCATTGTTTGAAAATAATCCTCGGTCATCGTTTTTCATGCATATTTATTATGGTAATATCCGATAGATTTAAACTCCACCCACCCCAATTGATAATGTCAATAAGTAAAACATTAAGAAAAGAAAAACTAGAAGTCTCTGACACGACCACGGCTCTACTGGTATGTACGTATACTAAAGAGTCTACTTTAATATGTGTAAAAGGTCTAATCAGACTAAAACTGTAGGAGTGGTAGCGTTTTTTAAATTCTAATTTTAGTAACCCTGGCAACACGTTTGTCTAGATAAAAAAACAATGCTCAGAATTAATATCTTAGTGTTGTCTACTCGTGTAACAAATCTTATTAAAATTAAGCCAAAACTGCACGGTAGGAGGTGTAGCGTTTTGAAAGAATTTCAAAGATGTATCTATTTTTAGAATCATGGCAATACCGTTTGTGAAAAATAAAAAATTATGCATTTAGTATCGTCTACTTGAGTACGGACCAAAACTTTAGAAGGAGAAGGATTTTGAAAAAAAAATGTTTACAGCCAGAAGGAAATACAGATGAATGGATGACGGACACCTTATTAATGCATGCTTAATGCTTAAAAGCAGATGGGATCATTATTTTTTGCGTGAAATTTTAGATTAATCAATGTATATGTTGTAAACTTTGAAGTTTCCATAAGCTGCTGAATTATAAACACAGAAGATAGGCTTAATATTCATCATGAGAGGAATAAACTCTAGATCCTCGCTAGTAAATGTCCTTATTGTGTAAATGTCCTCTAGCTCCTGGCATTCCTGACCCTAAATCCTCGCTAGTAAATGTCCTTATTGTGTAAATGTCCTCTAGCTCCTGGCACTCCTGACCCTAAATCCTCGCTAGTAAATGTCCTTATTGTGTAAATGTCCTCTAGCTCCTGGCATTCCTGACTGTAAATCCTCGCTAGTAAATGTCCTTATTGGATTTTCGCGAGTATCCACGTTGAAGTTGAAGTATATAGACCTTACAGAAAGCATATCGACATCGCACGAAAAATATACACAAGTAAACAATTTGATGTCTTTGTATTTTTTTTTCTTTCTTTGAATGAAGCTCACAACTTCAGGGGTCCTGAGTCCACATGTGGTCGTCCCAGGACCACGGGCGGACAAAGGACCCTTGATGTTATAAGGATGGAGTGAAGCCAGTGCCTGCATGGGCATACATTATGTACATATGTAGGTCAGGATATGCCACTGAAAAATTCTTTATTCTCAATTAATAATGATGTAGTTTCATCATATCACTAACTTCATTACTAGGGGTACGTATATACTGTAAATCATGATGTTCTAGCTGCTGGCATTCCTGACTTTCGATCTCCAAAGACGGGACTGTATGATAATCTGGAAAAGTTCAATCTTCCAAACCCTCAGGCTGTCTTCTCCATCGATTACTTCAAGGTCAGTCTCAGGAGAGAGAGAGAGAGAGAGAGAGAGAGAGAGAGAGTTGACAACTTTCAATGAGAATAATAACATACCTTTGAGATTTACAATTTATTTTATTGTTTATTTAAGGAAAACCCAGTTCCATATTTTACAGTTAGGAAAGAAATGCTGTTAGGAAATTTCAAAGTAAGTTTTTCATCAGCTTCTATTAACTTATACATGTACTATTAGAATTAAAAATGCTAAATGCAGAAGAGATTCTGCAACGTCGATAGGTCTATAATGTCAAAAAAAAAAAAATAAATAAATAAACTTTTGAATTGAACCAAACGCTGTAAAAGGACAATATAAGAGTATGGAGAATTTTTGTGCTTCAGCCTACGCCATGTCACTACTTCATCAGAATGCTATCAGAGAAAGGATTACTACTCCGTCATTACACACAGGTACGTTAAATTCCACTATACAGCAATACATACAGGTACGTTAATTTCCACTATACAGCATTACTCACAAGGTACGTTAATTTCCACTCTACAGCATTACATACAGGTACGTTGAATTCCACTATACAGCCTAACACACAGGTACGTTAATTTCCACTATAAAGCATTACACACAGGTACGCTAAATTCCACTAAACAGCATTACATACAGGTACGTTGATTTCCACTATACAGCCTAACACACAGGTACGTTAATTTCCACTATACAGCATTACACACAGGTACGTTAAATTCCACTATAACACAGCATTACAAACAGGTACGTTAAATTCCACTATAACACAGCATTACATACAGGTACGCTAAATTCCACTATAAAGCATTACACCTGCATACGGGGTTTATATCTCTCAGTTGATTCGATACGCAAGAGCATGCTCTACGTACATGTATGAACAATTTCTAAAACGAGGTAAATTATTAACAAACAAATTGATGAAACAAGAATATCAGCAGTCTCGTTTTAAGTCATCATTTCATAAGTTCTATGGTCGTTACTATGACCTTGTCAGCAAATATAATTTTTCATTGAGTCAAATGCTGACTGACTTTTTTTCATACTTATTGTTAGGCCATTATTTACACACTGATTTGTCGACGGAATTTCCGTTATTTCCCGATCGTGACAAGGAGCACACGGCGGGTGTGACCGGTCGGGAGGGGATGCTCACTCCTCCATGGCACCTGATCCCACCTCTGATGTCTTAGAGGTCCGTGTTTGCTCTGCTCCTATTTTGTAATGTTTAATGGACTTTTGAGCTCGAATACTGTTCGTTATCTCCGCATATTTCATTTCACACAGGTACGTTAAATTCCACTATACAGCATTACATACAGGTACGTTGGTTTCCACTATACAGCATTGCACATAGATACTTTAAATTACAATATATACAGCATTACACACAGGTAAGATGCATGTACGATAATTCCACTATACAGCATTACACATAGATACTCTAAATTCCACTATACAGCATTACACACAGGTAGGGCCGCCTGCGTGCGCAGTGGTTAGAGCGTCTGCTCTGGAGTCGCGTAGTAAGGAGCTGAACCTTCCGTCGCGGGTTCGAATCCACTGTAGGACGTGGAGACTGGTCCTTCGGATGAGATGGTATAAACCGAGGTCCCGTGTCGCAGTAGGAGCTGGCACGAAAAAGATCTCTCCCTGCTCAATGGCTATAAGTGCTGAGTATAGGTATAAATTTGCAGCCCTCCACCGGCAAGTGGTGGTGTCTCCATATTAGTAAAATTTTTCAGGGAAACTGGATCCGCGCCTGAAGGTGCCTTCCGTCTCTTGTACTTGGGCATTACATATTCAGTACATGTACGTTTAATGCCATAAACACAACATATATTTTTATTAATTTAATCATTAAACAATGGATGGATCAATCATTACAGAATATTGATGCCCTGGAGCGGACTGCAGGGATTGATCCTGATTTAATGATGGAAGCACACGGGTCGAACAGAGTTGGGCACTGTTTGAACTGCTCCTCAGAATATTCACACAAGTGGATAAAAGGTCCTCTAAACAATACGCAAATTTAATTCAACAATTTGTAATATTTTAATAGAGGATATATTATAATAACTTTATTTGAGATTACCCTTTTTATATGTATTTCTAGATGTTTTAAGGAAAGATGGAATTCCAAAATGCACTGTAAATGGATGCACTGGGACTATAAAACCAGGTAAACATTAAATATTAATCATTAATTAAACATATCTGTGACCTTCATCTTTAAAATTAAAATAGGTTTATAGGTAAAGTGGAATAAAAATTGTAAATATCATGTTGCCTGTCCCCTGGGGCCTGAGGGATGGGACCAAAACTGACAAAATTGATGAAATCTTCAAAAATTCTTCTCTATTCCTGTACAGGAAAACGGTTTTTATGTCTATAATGAGCATTAGCCCTCTAACAACCTCATTTCCCCCCAGCTGAGTTCAGGGTCATGCCAAGGGCCTATGTAGACTAGTACATTCGTGTACTGACCCCCCCCCCCCCCCCGGAAGAAGAAGGACCTGTGAAACTTGAAATGTCAATGGCAATTGAAGTTATTGCTTTTTATTATTAACAGATACAGTCTTTTTTGGAGAGCAACTGCCAAAGAGGTTTTCGGAGCTTGTAGAACAGGTACAATTTCAGGACATTAACTTATCGTTTGAGGAGAATATCATTCTGGTAGAGATTCAATCTCAAATTATAAAATGTTAATGATATTCTGTAAAGTTGCAAATTATTGAGATATGTGTTGCTTCTCCTGATTTTGTTAATACAAATGTTGACAGGACTTTGATAAGTGTGATCTGCTTATTATTTTGGGAACCTCGCTAAAGGTCCAGCCATTTGCGAGGATCACCAGCAGGTACGCGTTTTATAATTGGATTTTGGTATACTTTATCTTGTTTTATTAATATAACCCCATTTTTTGCTCCAAGATTCAGAAACATTTATTTTAAAATACGGCTTGGCCAAGATCATGTGCCCATTTCCACCTGAATGATGTTATATAGATATAACTCTTTACAGTTACATCTAATCTAGATGTCTTTTGTTGCATTGCAAAGATCAGAATGAGAGCTTTCCATTGATATATAATATCATATATATAGTATCTGCATCTTTGAAAAATCAACAGAATAAAGTCAAAGATTCATAATTTTTAAAGCGTTATGCTGTTGCACTTGATTTTTTACATTATAAAAAATGGTTATTTAAAATTATTTTGAATGAAACATTCCAAAATAGATATACATTATTACAGAGAAATCATTCTGGTTAAGTTTATTTTTTACAGAAAAGAAAATGGATAAAAATTGTGGAAATTATGAATAAATTTGTACAGATATACCTTTGTTATATAATTTAAGATTCATCAACGTTTGAATAAATGCGTAATTTCTAGCAAAATATAATTTCTAGCAAATATAATGTGTTTAAAACTTTTTATTTTACTTAAGAAGAAAAGCACTATGAGAAAAATATAGTGGTTATATGGTAAAATGTGTGTACATTTTGTATTTTTTTTCCATACTGGTTTAATATTTTGTATAGTCCGTAGCCCCATATTTCATTATAGTCTGTGTTCAACAAAAGAATGTATAATTTATCATGCTCTTGTTTAATATTTTCACAGTTACCAGTGAAGTAAAAAAACAGTAATGAATAGCTTTTGCGCTAACACCAAAAGAAGTTATAGAAGAATGATTGGTGTCCGTAGCCTTGTATAGTCCGTAGCCCCAATATAATAACGTCCAGAAAAAGTCATATACATTATTGATACAATAACTACAATACAATAATATGTGTATTTGAACAAATGCAATGTTTTTAAATACAAATACCACTATGATTAAAGAAAAAGTGTCTGAAAATTAACATTTTTCAAATAAAGGCTTGCTTCTGTAGTCTGTCCTGCTATGTTTGTGGTCACAACATATTTCTAAATATACATGATAAAGTTTTCCTTCTTTTGATACATACTATCAATCCATTTCGAATAATTAGCATTGGAATATTTTAAAAGAATATTTGGCCACTTTTATCCTACTTACAAAAGGGCTACAGACTCTACAAATAAATTAAGCAAATTTACAGACCATACAACTGTACTTCTGTATTAGCAAGATATTTTTCCTGCCTGTATCTACTGCAAAATGGGCTTAAATGGTTTAGTAGTTCTCATCAACCAGTCTTAACATCCCATGGATGTGGGATTTGATCCCAAAACATAAGGATCAACTCCTTACTTTTCAATTAAGTACAAAGTGAGACCTTCACTCTTATAATTGCACCACCCAATCTACTTGTCACTGAATTGTAAAATTTGAAATGAAAAAAAAATCTTTATGGATAAATATTGTATTATTAATTTTTTTTTTTACTTCAAATGGTCAATCATGTTTTGTAATTTTTTTATTGAATATGATCATGATCATAAATTATATACTGATACACCTTTTGAATGACCAACTTGAGCTGTTTGTAATACATTAAAATAAAATAGAAAAAAAAAAAATATAAAGCAATATAATCTGTAACACCCCCCATTCCCCTTCCCCCCCCCCCCCCCCCCACCGCCCCCGAAAAAAAAATCATGCCTTGATTTAATTACACCTTCTGTTGCTTTTATTCATCATAGTTTGAACACCAATAATGCTTTAATTAGTTGAACTGGAATTTCATTTGGCATTGAAAGTACACAGTACATTAGACAATTGATCTTTAAACATGATACATGTATTATAAATACTCAAACTAAGTGGTGTGAACTGTTATAGAAAACCAAATAAATAAAAAAAAAATGCCCAAAATTTAATTTTCTTTAAGATGATTGTCCACAATAGAGATGTTTAATGGTATAGTCTGTAGCCCCAGTGCTCACATGAAATTCATCCTTCCAAGATGCTAAATTAAAGATCATTCTTGGTCTTTAGATGGTCATAGACTATATTTTGTTATCAAAACACTAATTATACATGTAATTCTGACATGTACTACATGTATTTTATTCTGAAAATTCATATTTTACCCGTATTGGGAATTTATAGGAAGTTTTTGTTTTATTTTGTTAAATTTTACAGGATTTTTGTATAAATTGATTTAATATCTAAATGAAAGGATCTATTAAACACGTGTAGACTCCAAGATGATAATTTTAACAAATATTTTCTGATACAAGCAACTATTTTTCTATGGTCTAATCATTAAATGAAAAATACTCTCTGTATAGTCCGTAGCCCTAGGTCTCAAAATAGTCCATCAAAAAATATCTGACACAGTTTTTTTCTGAGTATTACCAAATAAGTTTGAAATTTTCATCCCCAAATACAGTTTCTTTAGAAAAAATGAAAGTACTTCAAAGTATTTTTTCTTCAAATGTCCAAATATTAAGAGTAGAAAAACTCTCCAAGATTAACAAATTTACCCATGTCCTTTATATGCTGTAACAATTTAATGGAAATGAGTTATGTGATTATTTTTGCTCAGACAATATTTTGTGAAGAGTTTATATTTGAATTATACTTTTTTGTTCAGTTGAATATGATAAAGATACATGTTATGCCTGATTATGTATAGTCCGTAGCCCACTTGGGCCTCTCTTATAGTAAGAGTGAAATCTTTTTAACCGCTTGACAGAAATGGACAGAAATTTCAGACAATCTGCCAAAAGGATGTAGTGTCACATAGAACTTGTAAAATATTTCATTGGACTTCATTTTTTTGTTAATCTGCAACCAACATGGGCACCTGATCTTGGCCAAGCCGAATAAGAAACTAGTTCTACGTAATAAATTATATCTTAATTTAATTGGCTTTCCCATTTATTGTGCTGTAATTTACCCACATTCATTTATTTGTTTTATTATGTACTACTATTATAAATCTGGTTCTTGTTCAGGTCTTTGGGGGGAGTATTAAGACAAATGTTCGATAGTATCACGGAATTTACTATGTATATAGGCGTGCCTGTAGTGAAGATCAACTTCTACTGTTACGGTAGTTCAGTTTCGTTTGGTATACTGTGTGATTTTCAAGTTGGCGATCAATCTAATTTTAATACACTCTAAAAGTGAAATGTTTAATTAGATATTGAATTTAAATAAACTGGTTACTGAATTACTTTCAGAGTCCCTGATGAAACGCCTAGATTGTACATCAATTTGGAGAAAAGTGGGACGGAGGCGGTATGTGAAAGCTTTCGCTTTCAAGTAAAATATGTCACGATTGATTTTCTTTGTTGTAAAAAATTAGGGATGGCAGCTAGTAAAACCCCTGTCACGTCAAGGTTGGTCCTCACGGCGATCCCGCGGCGTCCATGAAAAAAGCAGAACGCCGAGGTGCGCGCACTAGAGTCTCCTACAGCGCCTCAAGAACTCCAAGTGACGCTGTAGGGTCGCCTAGAACGCGACGGCGCGCACTTTGAGCATATACAAAGTACGCGCCGTGCCTCTGAGTTCTGATATACACGAAAATGCAAAGTAAAAACGCCGTAGGTTCACCGTAACAGCACAGTCTCCAACAACACCACAACAGCTCAGTTTGCGCGCTCAAGCAACGCACGTGATCGCCATGACATCTTCATATTTTGGAAATTTTAATGAATTTTCCCGATATTCCACGGCGATCCCAGAAATTTAATAACGAAGTGCCAGCTCTATAAAATTTTTACTATAAAGAAGAATGGGCGGAGGGAGCGATGATATAAATAAGTGAACTTAAAAAAATAGTAGCATTTTTAAGTAATCTCTCTCTCTCTCTCTCTCTCTCTGCGTGTGTGTGTGAGGGTGTGCGTGTGGGTGCGTGGCGAATTTAAGAGGTCGCACCCCTTCCCACCCCCAAATTGTCAAATTCAAAATAGACCATGGTTCCATCTTTGAAAAGAAATGAATTGTCGGATAAGGTTTATAAATAAAAGGCTTTATTTTTATATTCTTGCAAGGCAAGAGTTTGGGGGGGGGGGGGGGGCTTGACTCCTAGGCTTTGATTCCACAGACCTTCAAATATTCTTAGTTTAAGGACATACGCAACGTAGTTTGAACTCTATATTGTCTTTTTCCCTGGATTTGAAGAGTTCCGATACTTAAAGGAAGTGTGTGCTACATTTTAATGTTTATATATGTTTTGTACACTTCTTCTAAAACAAGTTTGGATGAACAAATCATTTAGAATATATGCTTAGTAATTTTTGTATATTTTTCTTTGAATTATACAAGAATTTTCATCAACTGGTATCTTTTCAAAACCCCTGGTAATGTATGCTGATTTTTTTGTCCACGAACATCTGATGGCACTGTAATCTTAAATTAAGAATATCTTGGAAAATTATAAGTAGGTAAGGTACGTTGCGTATGTCCTTAATAGATCTAATCACTAATCATGACGACAAAAAATAGTACAAATGTCTACAAGAAGACACTTTTGCCCTTCTAAATCTCTGGAATCCTGGAGTATTCAGGGGCTTCGCCCCGTTGGTCCCCACCAGGGCTTTGCCCTGAAACCGTTGGTGCCTCGAGGCGGCCCCAGATCCCCTGCCTAATCAGCCCCCCCCCGCCCCCGGGCGTCTTTGTGTTTTGAATACATCGATACAACATCGATTTTACTTGTTTCAGAATCACCCCCTGTGTGTCTTGGTCTTCGGTGGGGGATTTAAGTTTGATGACGAGGACAATTATCGGTGAGTTGTTTAATTTTTTTTGTTAAAAAGAAATTGACCCAAGTAAACTTCTAGTAAATCTTAATCACAAAGCAGTCCTTGCAATGAGTATTTTAGACTTTCTAGGGAAAGTGCTGGTGTTGGGCACTCTGTTTTAGGATGGTGTATTTAGTGTATTTTGTGTTTATGTCTAAATGTAATAATAAAAATTAAAATTAAAAACCGCTGTTATTAGCAGTTTTTAAGATAAAATACTTTTTAATGCACACAGGTTTACAGAAAATGATATATTTCCAGAACTGACCGTTCTGAAACCTATTCCCTGTGTTTTCTCACAGTGACTTCAATCTTGGGAAAGAGATTTTGAGTATTTAATACATTTTTCAAAATATAGAAAAACTTAATATCTTAGTACCATCACAAGGACTGAATGTTACATGGACAGAAAAAAACAACATGTTTTTACAATTTTGATATTGGATAAGTTTCGGAGAATATAAAAATGTGCTTTTTAATCACGAAAGAGAGGACGACACGCAAGTCTAAAATTGTCCTATGTGAAATGTACTATCACCTCAATTACCTATTTCAGAAAAGAAAGAGAATGTTTTTTTTTTTTTTTTTTAGAGACGTGTTCGTGGAATCGGCGTGTGATGAAGGTTGTTACAGACTGGCAGATCTTCTCGGATGGGGAGTGAGTAGTCTTCAGGCTTCGCTACTTTCCTCATGAACAGTTTGTGAGGAGAGTAGCGGATCAGAAACGCTTGGCTAGGGAATATAGTTGACCGTTTGTAGAAACGCTTGGCTAGGGAATATAGTTGACCGTTTGTAATACGAAAATCTTTTCTTTTATAAACACTGAAGTACATAATCTGAACCAGGTGTTATGAAAATTTTTTAACATTGAACTTCATCAATCTACCAGTTGATTAAAAGTCTGGACCCAGTTTTACAAAAGAATTTACGATTAGCACGGATGAGACCGTATAAACCGAGGTCCCGTGTCGCAGTAGGTGTTGGCACGAAAAAGATCCCTCACTGCTCAATGGCCCTGAGTTCCGAGTATAGGTATTAATTTGCAGCCATCCACCGGCAAGTGATGGCGTCTCCATATGAGTGAAAAATTCTCGAGAGGGACGTTAAACAACATTCACACAAAGAAACACATACGATTAGGACAAAAATGTAATTTTGGGAATATCTTTTTATGTTACATTACATTAATTTGAAAATCCTTTTAATCTTTTTAAAAAAAATTTGGAAGTTTGCAAGATTTTATAAACAACTACAGTTGTTGGTCTTAGTCGTAAGTTCTTTTGTAAAACAGGCTTCTGATCTTCATTAGTTGGTAAAGTATAGGTACTTTAATAACTTTTGCTTATCAGTAATGAATATATAGTATCTTGTTTTAAATGTACATCATAATTTATCCAGGACGACTTAAGAGCTCTTGTTAAAAGGGAACATGCGAAACTTGAGCTGGAGTTTGAAGAGGAAGAGAGGGCTTGGGCGGCTGAACAGGTTCCCGTCAGTACACCAGCTAACCAGAAGCCTTGTCAAATCACTCAACAGCAGCAAAAGAAGAGCGTCACATCAAATAAAAAACAGAAACAGAAACATTGAAACGAGAACGAAAACCTTAATACTAAGATTACTTATACTTCATCAAAGTCACAGAGAACAGGCCTAGGATGTCTCTGAAGTTTAAGGTGGAACGTCTCTCTGATAAGAGAGATAATTTCCCAAGAAAATAATCCCAAAATGTCCAATAATTTGACTTAATAGAGTTTAGTAAAGGGAACCTTTACATAGTCAATTCATTCTAAACCGTTATAGGTATATGATACACTTATATTTGCTATTGCCAATATTTTTGAAAGCTACTGATAATAATTTACCTAAATCGTTTGTACCGTTTTAGCTCACCCGAGCTGAAAGCTCAAGGCTTTTTGTCCGGTGTCCATCTGTCTGTATACTTTTTTGCATTTTCAGCTTCTTCTCAAGAAGCACTGGACCAATTTCAACCAAATAAGTGAAAAATTAATGGCATCTAAAAAATTTTTTACAAGAACCACTTGGCAAGAAAAGATGAGTCTTATGTGAAAGCTTCATTACACAGTGTAGATGCAAGTTTGTCCAAATCATGACCCCTGGAGTAAGGTTGGGTTACAAAGTTTTACATAGAAATATATAGGGAAAATCTTTTAAAAATTTTCTTCTCAAGAACAGCAAAGCCATGATTAGTCATATTTTTACGGAAGCATCCTCAGGTACTGCATTGTATTAAGACACGGTCAGGAGTCCTCATATAGCTCTCTGAATTTGTAGAATGTGACATGAATTTTGCGGAAGATGAGATTCATTCACTGATAGAGTGTACATTATATAGGCTTGATAGACATGCATTTTTGAGGATATTGCAAAAAATAATAAATTTTTGTTGTAGTTTAACAAATAATGAAAAAGTGCCATAGCATATTTGATAGGTATTTTTGCCTACTCTAATAATGATTTCTTGTATACGTTTTAACCACGATTTTGTCATGCAATCTTAGTTTAAACATGGGTAAACTGAAATTACACAATAAAGACATTTAAATATTAATAGTTCTCTTATATAATAGATATGAGAATCTTGAGTTTGTATGGAGTATATAGTAGATATTGAGGTATCCAAACAATGACAAACTGGTATGATTGATGAAATGTAAACTTGGTTATTCCGAGTTCGAGCCCAGCATATTCCATCAATTTATGCCTTTTTTTATTTTTCTTTGTGTACCTTTTCTACGTTCTACGTTTTCTTATGAAATAACTAACAAGTGGGAATATTTGTCACATGATCAAATCATGTGAAGCCTGAAGGGCAACGATGCAGGTAGTGTAGATTCAAGTTTTTTTTTTAAATCATGACCCCCGGGATAGGATGAGGCCACAATGGTAGATTGAAGTTTTTCATACGTAAAATCTTTAAAAGTCTACTTCTCAAGAACTGCAAAGCATGATTAGTCTTATTTATATGGAAGCATCCTTAAGTTATGTTTGTTCAAATCATGACCCCCGTGGGTAGTGAAGCCAAATTTACATAGGAATACATATAGGGGAAAAATCTGCTTATGAAGAACAGCAGAACCATTATGACTAAGGTGAGCATTGTGGCCCATGTCCCTTTTTGTTTTTTAACTGTTATAAATTGGGATATGTCTGGCTCTTTATACACAATTTAAAAACTACAGTTATTTATCATATACAATATATAGACTTTTCATTATTAGTATATATTTCCTTTGAAAAATATTTTAAGGAGGCTTTAAACACTGCACACTGAAGAGTTCAAAGTCCATGGTACATGTAGTTTAATGCAGTTAGAGTAACTTGCCTTTTGATGTAAGATGGAGTAAACGGAAATCTACAGTAAATGACATAATATGAAATAGGTTATAAGAGTCTTAACATTAAATTAGACCACGATCAAGTATTTAACCAAATGTAATTAAACAACAATGATAATTTATGTTCACTAATGTTTCATGGTCTTCGAACACTTTTTTTTTTTGGTCATCATATGGTTGGTACCCTATGTTGAAAAAGATGTAGATAAGCCCAGTATGTACATCTTTATCGTTCAGTTAATGATGTACATCTTTAGGGTTCAGTTAATGATTAAAGTGCCAGAAGTTATCAGTACCTGGGGAGTGGCAGGACCAAAGAAAGAGCTACATACGGTAAAGGCGTATTTTTGCCCCCGATGAAAGCTAAATTTCGAAAATCTCTAGAAATGTACACAGTTATATATATTGTATAAAAAAATCTGAATTAACAAAAAATATTGTAGAATTAGATTACTGGCAGTTCTTGCTTCTGTGACGTCACAAACTATGTGGATATTCCGTTATTAAAAAAAATGGACAAAACGGCAAAAAGTTGTTCAATTTTGATTGTAGAATTAACAGAGAGGAAGCCTTCTCCAGCACAATATTCACATATTTCATAGATATTATAAATCTTCACAATACTTCAAAAGATCGAGTTGGAGCAGACTTGCGCTCGATGACTTTCAATAAAATTATGGACGTAAAATACACCTTTTTCTCTCAAAATCATGGAAATTTTGAATTTATTTCATCATGCACCTTGACGTCATATCTAACATATCGCATCATGGCTGATAAAAAAATGTTATGCTTTGAGGTTTGCAGATACCTTCCTCTCCCCTCCCCCGAGTTTTGAACGTAATTTTATACTTTTTCATCAAAGTTTAATTTTGGGGGCAGATATTGGTCACTACCGAATTCCTTTGTTTACGGGAGATAACCGTTGATCACAGTTAGTGACTCTCCGATAAAGAAGAAATCCTTTATGGGTCCCACACCACGTGTGGACTCAGGACCACTGACGTTGTGAGGACGGTTAATAATAAGAACCCTCTATATACACTTAAGCAAAATGCTTTTAGACATTTAGAAAATATATTGTATAAAGGAGCTTATCCTTTCATTTTTAACATAGGATACCTTGCATTTACCCCCAGGAAAATGTTCAAAGATTATGACTTATTGATGAAAGAAATTACTATCCAAATAAAGTTTCATTTTTATCTGGGCCTATCAAAATGTTAAGAATTTTAAAATTGATTACAAATTGAGTTAAACACTGTAGATTTCAATTTCTTTTATTTTAGATCTATGGCAGATTTCTAACTGCATAAAAATACCTCAGAATGGGAACTCTTTAGTGTGCAGTGTAGAGAAGACCCTTAAAGTGGTGACAGCAAATTTTGAAGGGCATTGGTCAAGTTGTGTATAGTTTTTACATCACAATTCTGTTGAATAAAAAAGTGACTATGCAATTTATACTTAAACATTAAGAAATATATACATCTTAGAGCCATTTCATTAAATGAAGTACAGTGCATAAACTTATTACACGTATGGATTTAGAGGCTTTCAAAAATAAGGAATGTATATGTCAGTTTTGCAGCCCTGTATTGTTTAAGTGTTCAAGTATTGTAGATAATTTGTAGTACATCAGAGTTTATATAAAAATGTTATGTCTCAAAGTACATGTATAATATACATTCTAAAAACATAAATTACAATGTTTATTCCTAGAGACGTAATTCTCGTTTCTTGAACAATGTATATACATGCATATATATATATATATATATATATATATATATATATATATATATATATATATATATATATATATATATATATATATATATATATCTAACATAAGTTTGTTTTATATTAATTTATAAACAAACGACCCATTAAATTACTTGTAGCTGTCCAAATATTTAGAAATACCGTTTTGTTTCTTTGTTTGTTGTTCTTTTTTGAAGGGTTTTTCTTGAATATTGGACAGTCAGGGCTCTTGACGATTAGGAAAGGTTTGCAAATTTTCTCCAACTAAAAGAGAACTAAAGTTATCATATCTGGAACCCATTTTAAGCAATACACTATATATTAATTTCTGACAATGGTCTTTGATCTTTTGATAGCAAAATCAATTGGGGTCTTCTTTAATCAGTGGGATTATCATATATATTCATTGCAAAAGCTAAAGCACTTAAAGATCTATCATCCAGAGTCTATTTAAAGTGCACTTGTAATGAATATGACAGACGGACACACCCAAATTAATATCCCCACTTTTATAGCAAAAGCGGGGGAAATAACTGGTGGGAATGTCTGGATTTGAATCTTTCAGACCCCTCTTTCATTATTGTTCAAAATTCATACATAACGAATACTCCCGCCATTTGTCAAAACATCCTCGACATATCGAACCCGATTCAATTTTTTTTTTAAATATAGATCGTTCTTCTAATTTTTAAGAATTATATTTCGAGGCTTCTATCTTGAAATTATAGGAATTTATATGGTGTATAACATACATATATTTTGAAAATCAAAACAATTTGTGATTATATAAGTTTATTGTTGGACCACTACTCTTAAATCTGGTTTCCGTTTCTTCCATATCGTTAGTTAGGAGAACCAGTTTTTGTCTTCGCCCATCACTCTATCCAAGTTTCATGGTAAGCATTCTGAAGTCATATTCTTTTGATTATTATATAAATCACCGATTATGTATGTGATTTTCTTTAAAATATATAGAAATATGACCTGGAACTTAGCAAAACTCTATGATATTCGCCAAACATTTATTTTTTTATGATCTGTGTTTGGAGATCTTATGGCGAACGTGACGCCATCTTTCTCTCTTTCCATTCTATCTTAATACGTCTCTAAATTCTGCAAGGTAAAATTAAACAGGTAAAAAACTTTAAAAATAGAGTGATGATATCATGTGTTGCTTTTTTATATATTAGAACTTAGAAGAATTTAGCCAGGAGTATAAAATGCTGTGAAATAAATTAAAACGGGGGCGGATCATATATTCTATATTAATGACATGTAACGAATGAGTAAACGCAAAGCGCCCTTGACTGTAAAAACTTTTACTTTCCTTTTTGGTAGCTAAGAAAGATAGACTAGTATTACACTGTAACTTATGAGCAAATAATGCAGTTATTTTTTTTAAAGAGAGAGAGAGAGAGAGAGGCTTCTACTTTGGTTGTAGCGGTATTTTGTTATATGCACACACATGGGTAGATTTTGTTTCTTGAAACACAAATACAACTATCAGAATCAGAAATTTTTATTTAAAGTCGGATTTTTAAATTTTTTGTCTTTGAACAGTTTTCCTGACAGGAGAATTACAGTTCCTCTTTTTTGAAAATGAAATAGATCAACTCAATACTTTCATCATATGATATGATTTTCTCAGAGTTCAGATGCATTATTCATTTATAGTGAATAGAGGTTCCTTCAATTTGAGAAAGTTAACTAAAAACCACTCTTTATATTCAGTCCTTAAACTCAGACCTTAAACTCTGTAAGGCATGCATTGACTAGTAAACATTTTACAGATAATATGCGACCATGGACAGTGTTCCAGGGCGAGATTTCCCATACCTTCATCATGAAGCAAACTTCTGCCCCTCCCCTGACATGGAAGAGAGACCCACCTCCATTACTTACCCTTACTTAACCAACCCTGGTCAGTTCTCCAACTCTCAGTCAGGTACAACAGCATTTTGTTTTTTGTTTTCTAATAACATAAAATTCATGCAATAAATACATGTAACATATTAGAGTGATTCATACACAGTACAAAAGGTGAAGTACTGATTATTGGGTTGTTTTTAAGCACCTGGTTTTCCATATCAGCGATATGATGCCTCCCAGAATCTAGACAGCCTCAGATCTGCCACCAACCATCCACACCCTCTTTTGTTTCCTGGATCCCACACTCCAGAAGCTTCCAAGGAAGAACAGGCAGTTTCTCAGCTGGGTAACTTGGCAAGCAGTAAACTAGTCCCCAACAGTGCTGGTGGCATTGACCTGAGTTCAACTTCACTACAGTCTGCTCATCTAAAGCATGGTGCCTTAGGTGCAGTGGGAGGAGTCCCTCACAGTTCTGTTACAGACATTCAGACAAAGGTCTCCTCTTGTTATAGCCCTTACTTTGGAAGCTATAACAATCACCAGGAAATCCAACAAGCCACCTTAAACCAGTTGGCAGAAGGGCTGTCCTATCTGCAACATTCAAGACATTTTTCAGAAGAGGTGTTTCCCCCTCAGCAGGGTGGAGAAAATCTTTCATATGTTATGGGCAGGACAATCCAAGGTCACTCCAAAGATGGAGGAGGCCTGGGAGTTTGTCAAGAGACCGTTGATAGCATGGCATCTAAGGAAAAGATACTGTCTCCATCCTTCTACAGATCACATGATGAGAATTTTACCAAACAGAGTGCTACCAAAGGTTTAATTGATGAAAGAAAATCTGTAGCTGCCAAATTGTCTCACCTCAGGGGACACAACACTCAAACTTCACAGCAAAATAAATCTATGCAAAATACCCTAAATCTTAGTCAAGGAAGATCTCGAAATTGCAAAGTGAAATTCATACTGAAAGGAAATCTAGCAAGGCCTTATCCGTTGTTGATTAACAACCCCAAACCTTTTGTGGATTATTCATTTGATCCCGTATACCAGTGTGATGCTACTCTGTACGGTGATGATGTCTGCTTAATGGACTCTGGTGTGCAGCACTTCTGGCCATACCATGACTCTAGAAGAAAACTTTCCAGACCTACAAATCATCAAGGAGAGTTTCCACATGCTTCTTACAGTGAGGGAGAGGGAGAAGAGGATGTGTCATCAAATCCGCTAGACTTCCTACGAGACTTTGTTTTGAATGAAAAAGGACAGCTGAACAACAGTGATCTCAAAAAACTGAAACAGAAGCTACATCAACCATTTGCAATAACATCTCCAAGTTTTAACAAGGCAACAGCACCAGCTGTCATGACAACCACTGTGACAGATAATGCTACCATGGTAACCATATCTATTGCAAATAAAAAGCAAGGAGTTCCTGCAAGAACTACCACAGTGGATTCTGGGATCCAAAGTGTAGTCCAAACTTCCAATCAGAACAAAAATTCTACAGACAAGTCCAAAGTTTTTCTAAAAGGTAGGAAAGAAGGGAAAGAAAACCATAATGAGTCTATTGAACAGAGGTCAAAATCTGATAAGGAAGAAAACAAAGACAGACTAGAAATAAATATAAGGATTGATGACTCTCAGTTAGTTCAATGTGGTGATCAAAAACGCTGGCAATGTCACTTGTGTGAGAAGTCATACACCACCAAACACAACCTGGTTACACATATCCTTGATCACAATGGCATCAAACCCCATTTGTGTATGGTGTGTGGAAAATATTTCAAACAGTTGAGTCATTTGAACACACACATGTTAACACATGACAACATCAAGCCTCATGTGTGCTGCATCTGTTCCAAAAGCTTTACACAGGTATCCCACTTAAAGAGACATCAGGCAGTCCACTTATCTGAGCAGCATCCTCATAGGTGTGACACTTGTGGAATGGGATTTGCCTTTCCTGGGGAGCTTCAAATCCACAAAGAGAAACATGAAAAAGGAGAGGAAAATCGATGTTCTGAATGTGGAGAGGAATTTGATAGTCAGAGGGCACTAAAACTTCACGTGGGGTACCACAGGAATTTTCCCAACCTTGTTTGTAAATACTGTAACAAATATTTTAGATATCCAAGTCAGCTCAAAGACCATCTTTTGTCTCATGAGGGAGCAAGACCTTACATATGTTCTGAATGTGGGATGGATTTCTACAAAGTAAGTATACATGTTTATAAATTAAATAAATATATGTATATTTTGGTTAATAAACTCATTAAATATTATACAATTATTGCTGGTTTTTGAGGTCAATACGATGATTTAGACACCTTCGAAGTACAATATTCACCGAGCCCGAAGGGCGAGGTGAATATTGTACTTCGAAGGTGGCTAAATCATCGTATTGACCCAAAAAACAGCAATAATTGTTTTATTATATGATTCAATGATTAAATGACACACACTCATTAAGCAATCCGTGCCATCTTACTTGTTCACATCTACTGAAGTACTAGCCGAATATCAGAGAAAAGGAGTTAAAAAACCAGTTGTATTATTTTGAAATTTTTAATTCTAGTTTAGGTGCAATGTAGAAAAATAAATGTCAGGCACATATATAGGATTAATTTTGAAAAAGGGGGCATTAAAAAGGAAAAAAAAAATGACAACGTACCTGAAAACAAATCTTTGACTAGCCCCCCCCCCCCCCTAAAAAAAAAAAGGAAAAGAATTCTCCCAAATCAAAATTTTATTTGGTGGGATGTAAAAGTACATAAACTTTTCGAGGGGAGGGGGGCTTACAATGAAATTTTTTATCCTTAAAATTTAAATTAAAACTTAACATTCTCAAAAGGTGGGGAGAGGGGCAGGACTCCTGCAACCCCCCCCCCCTCCCCGACCCCTCACCCAAGAATCTATGTGCCTTAATGTTATGTTCATATGAGTGGATGTCATATGCAAGTGAAATAACTTTCCAAAACTATTTGCATCAATTTGGAATTTCCCTATCTATTTTTAGTCCAATGTAGAATAAATAATTCCTTATATTGACCTGGAAGATCACGTGCAGGTCAATATAATGTAGTATTTTTCTAACATTGTTGGATCTCAGCCAATCAGAGAGATGGGAATTATTCAATCACATAATAATTGTTTTTACTCAATTTCACATACACATTTTCCTAAGATTTACCAGGATTTTACTGTACCAAAAACTGGACTTTTCTCAAAAATATATTGCAAACACACAGTCAAACTTTGTTATCTTGAACTCGATAAGAAAAACTTCGAGATATTTGAGTATTCAAGATATCAGGGGTGAAATAGTCAAAGAATAAGTGGTTTGGACTTTCAAATCACTTTGACATATCCATGGTATTTGAGATATCAGTGTTCAAGATAAATAGTTCAACTGTATATGGAAATATACCTGTATTTAAAAATTAAAAAATTTATTTTATTAAGATGGAATAATTTCTCAGATATTAATCCAAGATCTTCTGTAGGAGCACCACTTAAAAGTTCATGAGTACACACACAGTGGCAAGAAACCATGGGAATGTCCACATTGTGGCCGCTGCTTCAATCAGAAAGCCAACATGCAGCGCCACTTGCTGATTCACAACGCTGAACGGAAATATAAATGTGAGACTTGTGGGAAGACTTTTACACAGCCGCAGACTCTTAAAGCTCACATGGTGGTCCACGCTGAAAAGAAACCATTTGAATGCCAGTTTTGTGGTGAGAATAAACAATTGCTATACATTCCTAGGTGACCATATTTTTTCGTGCAAAGCATGTATGTGATTGAGATGTTATCATGGTTATAAATCATTTCCAACAATGTTTGTAGCTGACAAAACTCACGATGACATAAGCCTGATCTTAATCTTTCCTAGAAAAAAGCTGTATGCATCAAATAAATTCTGTAAAATTTGTTATTTTTCCAATTCTAACATTGGATTTGTCAGATGCGAAATGTAGGCCTGTTTAACAGTTCCATGACACATGAGTTTCAGCTTGCCACTTCCTACTTTGGTACTCCAATCTACAGATGAATTGATTTTATTGTAAATAATTATTTTTAACATAATGCTGAATTGCAAAGATATAAATGAAACATGTTTTAATGGTATTTGCTTATACATGTATATGTCAGTTGATATACTAAAAAATGTATTAAAAAAAAAAAAAGTTAAAAAAAGGGAAAATGACAGTTAATTCCTTTTCAATTATGTATAAAGTTCTTTTTTTTTTTTTAAATTAAGGTAAACAGTTTGGGCGTCTTCATAATCTGCAGGGCCATCTACACATGCACAACAATACCAAACCCTACATATGTTTCTGTGGGAGCTCTTTTACACTCAGAGGTATGTATTTATCACTTGCTGTCACAGATTCTTCTGTAGTTACTTTTCTAAGAGTATATACATATATACAACAGCTGTACAGGGCAATTTCATATGGACCATATGGTGCTAAGAAAACTTATGATAGTTTTGTGTAAGTTTAATTCTCTTAAAATGCATTATGTATTTTTGTGCTATTTTCCACCGACCATTAAATTACTACACAATATCGCTATGGTATGGAGGACTTTAAAATTTTAATCTGAAATGAATTCAGAACTAAAACCTACATCAGTTACAGTGTACATGAACTTATTCAAATAAGCTAAAGTCTAATGGTAAATGATTAAATTTGATTTTACAAAGATATTAACGTAAACAACTCTAACAAGATTATATAGTTGAAAATTGTTGTTTGTCTTGAATATTTTTAAGGTTCATTTAAAACTAGACGTAAGAATGGCTAAAGTTCACAGAGATTTGTCATATAATATGCTATAAATCTCAAGTGAAGGTATGACAAATTATGATGAATAGCCAGTAATGATACTTACAATGTTTCATTTTGATTTATCTTCCATCACCAGTATTTAACTTGACCATTTTAATTTGCACTATAGACACATCTGACTTAAATCAGGCTGTTTTTGATTGAATTATAGCAATCCTGAAATTTTGTTTTGTGTATATCTGACAGATTTAGAAAAGAGACTGATATGTATAATTTGTGTTTGCCTGTTTGTTTTTATCAGATATCAGTAGTTTTGTTCCTGTACAGCAATAAAAAAATTTTTGTAATGTATCTTAAGATGTGTGGTGAAGATTTTAGACAAATTTTCAGAGTTATGGAAAATAATTACAAATCACAGTTTGGCATATGTTGTATTCTCCACAATTAGTAGAGAGACAGATATCAAAAATGTTACAGAAAAGATGCTAAAGAATGTTTAAGGTTTTAAAATTTTGTCAGGAAATCTTAACCGCCATAAAAAGGTAAAGCATGGATTGAATGAGAGCACAGAGAACTTAGAAGAAGAAGCAGTAAGCTTTCTAAATGAGTTGAGTGATCGAACAAGGCCAGAGTCCGAGGCCAAAGTGAGAGGACAGGAGGAGAATCTCTCAGAGACGATAAACTCCGAAACGGATGATGAGAAAGATTCGGATCAGAGTAACTCAAGGACACCAAGGAAAGCTCGAAAATCAATACCTCGCAAGTATACTTACAAACGTAGAACACACCAAGATGTTTCGGAAGATAATTATTCAGAGGAAGAAAAAGACACTGAAATACATGAGGATGAGGAGAAAAGTAGTGAGGAGAGGAAGAATCTCAGAATGAGGAAGAGGAAGAAGTTTGAACCTGAGCGAGTGTACGCTTCAGAAAATGAGGGCGAGGAAGAGGAATATAATCCTGGTCAGAGTTCTGTCAGTAAGGTTGTTAAAAAAAGAAAATCATGACCAAAGATTCTTCCATAAAAGATGAAGATGTGAAGTTGATGTATTATGTTTGTTTGTTAAGTTGATGAAACATGACTAGAGTAAAATAACTCTGATTAGAAAGAAAGAGATTAAAGTACAATGCACTCAGTTAAAGTCATATATGGCATATTTTTCAGTTCAGATTACCAAAATTAAAACAATCTTTCTATTTGTTTTATTACTTTATATAAAGATAGGACTTTCCTGTAAATTACACAATTTAAATCAATCATGTTTTAAAGATATTAAAAAAATTAGCAATAACCAGTTTATTTACCAACTCCACATTTAAAAAACAGACAAAGTTTGAAGTCGATTTAACTATAAAAAAGTGAAGTTTGGTGAAAATTTTAATTTAAACGTAAATAACATATATCATGTATTTTTACACTCAATCTCGTATTATTATTTTTTAGCTCAGATATGCCATATATATCTTTAAGTAAGTCTGAAATGTAAATGTTTAAAAGTATGATTTTTTAAAAATTTAACATTGGAGAAAGATAATTGAGATTTATAATATTAGGTCTTTGCAAGGTTGTATCAAAAGTTTCAGAGAAGCAAGCATTTTTAATGTAGTATACTGTTAGAGGATATGAGTGTGTATCTAGATTTTGGAGTGCTATTTTTATTTTTTTTATATAAAGAAAAATGTGACTGAAAAAAGGTTTGTATGACATTAAATTTTTTCAAAATAATTCAGTTTTTGTTAATGATAATTGTTCATTGGATAACACTTTTTAATTCTATTTTATGATTTTGCTTATTGTCATAAAACTTAAGTTTCTGTGCTGTGTTTATTACATGTTGTTTATTTTAGCTGAATGGATTGATGACCAAAAGATTTTGTGTGATCTGGTACAATGTCCAGCATCTTTTGAGTTTTTATTTGTCTGTAAATAGTTTTCAAAATTAAACTCTGACAATTTTTATGACTGAATTTAATAAAACTAAAACCTGCTTTACTAAGAGACTGCATTAAATACATTATTCTGTTGTCAATGATTAATTCAGTATGTGATGTTTTGATTGTTACCAAAAATAAACTAATCATCTGAATAATTTAAAATTAATAAAAATTGATAAAAGTCGATAGAAAATTTAAAAATATCTTTCTCTGCATCAATTTTTGTTTCAGTGAACATGAGCGTGTTAAATTGCTTCACATTACTATTTTTTGTATAGCTAGCTGTTCACTGTTACTAAAAACAAAGAATAAATAGAGGATAATATTCAATGTTTTGAAGTTGGATGTGGAATTTATTTCATGAGTGAGACAGGATTTTTTTAATATTTTCACTCGTGCTTCGCACTTGTGAAAATATCAAAAAATCCTGTCTCACGAGTGAAATAAATTCCATATTCAATTACAAAACATTGAATTATTACATTTTCTTTGATCTTTCCTTTGCCTCTGTCTTTTCTCAACACAGTCTCATAGGCTGTGACATCATAGCTTAGCAGTTGTGTTATTGAAAACATTGTGACATGGATTTTAGCAACATATTTGGGAAGAAATTGGCAGTTTTAGTCTCTATCAAGATGGTTTAGTTACTATCTTTATCTTATTACAGGTCAGAAATTATTTTTTACTTACTTTGATATCCTTTCACACTGTGAAAGAATATCATTTTGGTATCCTTTCACACTGTGAGAGAACATCACTTTTATTCAATAAATAAATCACAGTATTTCACTGTTGAAAATGTAATAAATACATGTATGTTATATTATTTCAAGTTGTTACTTGTGTTACTTTTTTCTGATCAGAATTAAACATAGTTCAAATTAAAAGAGTACTCTGTTTTGTTTTGTTTGTAAGTTTTTTGCTTTGTTTATTTATTTTTAGCTCACCTGAGCCAAAACTCAAGTGAACTTTTCTTGTCTGTTGTCATTGTTGGCATTGTAAACTTTTCACAATTCTTCTTCTTAGAACTACTAGGCCATTTCAGTCAAGCTTACCACAAAGTATCTCAGAATGATGGGAATTTAAGTTTGTTCAAATGAAGAGCCATTTCCTCTTTCATGGGAGATAATTCAGAAACAATAAAAAGCGGGGTTGGTTCATTTAAAATTCTTCCCTTGAACTACTAGGCCAAAAAATTAACTTCCTGATATAGTGTAGATTCTAGTTTAATCAAATCATGGCATATGAGTTAAGGTGGGCCACATTGGGGGATCAAAGTTTTACATGGGAATATATGTGAAATGTTTTAGAATCTTCTTCTCAAGAACAGTACAGATACAATACCCTCCAGGGCTAGGATGAGGCCACAGTAGGGGATCAGAGTTTAACTTATGAATATATAGGAAACAAGATGTGTTTGTGAAACACTGATGCCCCCGTATGACAGCATATCTAATGAAAAAGGTTAAATTAAGTTTCTCAAATGCAAACCAAACTCCAAGATCAAGAGATCAAAAATGTTGCCAAAAGAAAACTTGTGTCAAAGGATATACCTGGTAAATATGAAAGCCCAAGCACCATCCATTCAAAAGTTATGGTCAAGATTGATGTTTTCTAAATGTGGGTCAAACTCCAAGGTCAAAGCCAAAGGGTCAAAATTAATGGTATGCAGGGGAAGGCCTTTGCATAAAAAATACACTTACAAAATATAAAAGCCCCTAGCACCAACTGTTCAAAAGTTATGGCGAAGGTTAAAGTTTTTCAAAGGTAGGTCAAACTCTAAGGTCAAGTTCAAAAGGTAAATATTGTTAGTATCCATAGGAAGGCCTTGACACAAGAAATATACCTGTGGAATTTAAAAGCACTAGTACTAACCGTTCAAAAGTTATGGCCAATTTTAACATTTTTTAAAACTTAAAAAGTAAAAAGATCAAGGTCAAATGATAAAAAATATTTACACCCATGGAAAGGTCTTGTCACGATAAATACACATGAAATAAGAAAGCCCTAGCACCAACTGTTCATAAATTATGGCCAAGGTTAAAGTTGGGTAAATTTTTGCAAAAGTGGGTCAAAGTCAAGTGGTCAAATATGTTGGTACCAAGAAAAGGTCTTGTCACAAGGAATACACATGTGAAATATGGAAGCCATAGGTCCAACCAATCAAAAGTTATGGGCAAAGTTTTGCGGACAAACAGACAAACGAACGGACAGTGCAAAAAACTATATACCAATGAATCTTCGATTAAGGGGGTCGCCCGCGTGGCGCAGTGGTTAGAGCGTCTGCTCTAGATTCGCGGAGTAAGGAGTTGATCCTTACGTCGCGGGTTCGAATCCCACTGTGGGACGTGGAGACCGGTCCTTCGGATGAGACCGTATAAACCGAGGTCCCGTGTCGCAGTAGATGCTGGCACGAAAAAGATCCCTCACTGCTCAATGGCCGTAAGTGCCGAGTATAGGTCAGAACTGTAGCCCTCCACCGGCAAGTGATGGCGTCTCCATATGAGTGAAAAATTCTCGAGAGGGACGTTAAACAACAAACAATCAATCAATCGATTAAGGGGCATATTTTTTTTCCAAAATATTTTATAGAACAGCAGGGCCATGATCAGTAATATTTAACTGCTCCTTGGTTGACAATGTGTTGCACTCAGTGTTGCACTCAACCGCATGCAATATTTATATAATGAAATCTTTTCAGAAACAGCAGGGCCATAATAAGGGATATTAATATGATAAGTGATCTTTAAGCAAGCATTCACAGGTAGTGCTGATTCAAGTTTGTACAAATCATGGCCCCTGAAGTAAGTTTTTTTCATGACCTTGGGGCTAGAGTGAGGCTTTGATAAAGGGTAAGAATTTTTCATATGAATAAAAAAAGATTTTTTTTCAAAAAAAGATTTTGTGATGAAAAACCGGAGGGCCAAGGGGACACAGGTGAGCATTGTGGCCCGTGGACTTATTATTTTTCATTTTAGTTCCACAGGTTACAGATCAGAAAAATGTCCGTTTCTCTTTTTGTCAGACTGTCTGTAAACATTTTTTTTCTTCAAAATGCCCTTCTTCTACAGCCTGTGTGGGATTTAATACCTGCATTAGTAAGTATTGATGTAGTTTAAAGCTATCCAACAGTTTAAGGTAATCAATGTATAATGAAAGGATATTGAAAAATTTTGAATAATTTAAACTAGTTAGATATATATTGCTAAATAACGATGAAAGTGAAATGAACCAAATTCACATGACTGTTAACGTATAAGAAGCCGGCCATTTTGCACCTTAAATTTTTTTGAAGAGTTATCTGCCCTTGATGAAAAGAAGAAAATTTTAATTTTGTCAAAATATCTGTGGAAAATGTTTAATTTTATTTCAGATTTTAATAAAGAGAGAGTTTATGCAAATTTTCACTAAGAGATTTGTATGAAGTTCAAACTTCTTTTTACAATATCTTAATAACACCTGCGCTGCCCTAGACTTCAATGTAAAATTCAAGGTGCAATTAATTGGACAATTATCAAAATTTTGTAAATTCCTTTGGTGGAGTTTTTTTTATTTGATAAGACCTTCAAAATGCTACCATGATTAAAAATATCGGACCACTCATTTATTAGGTACAAATTATGATCGTTATACATTGAATACCTTAAAATAGAAAATCATTTCATTTTGTGGTAATTTGAAGAACTTATATTTTTGTGTGATGTCATAGTAAGCATTTCCATGGTGTCCGGATAGGGCCATTTGCAAAAGCTCAACAGCGCGTTCAGAAAAACACGCCGTCGCGCTAATACGCAACACGCCGTCGCGCTAACACGCAACACGCCGTCGCTCTAAAACACAACTCGCCGTCGCGCTATCACAAAGTTGTGTTAGCGAGTTGTGTGACAGCGCGACAGCGTGTTGTGGAAAGTTGCGTTAGCGCGACGGCGTGTTGTGTGACGGCGCGACGGCGTGTTGTGTAAAGCTGTGTATGCGCAACAGCGTGTTGTTTGAAAGCATGTTAGCGCAACGGCGTGTTGTGTATATAAGCGCTATGACGTGTTTTGTATAATTGGGTTAGCGTGATGGCGTGTTGTGTGTTAGCGCGATGGCGTGTTTATCATTTTGCAAAATTGTAGACACAGCTGACTCTGTAGGTCTTTTCATGCAACTTGCCTAGCAACGAAGACTCTGTTTATGTAGTACCTTAGTTTTGTTTTCTTCCAAAACTACATATTCAAGTATGAACCTCTTTTCGATATCGTACAATGTACATACATTATTCGTCTTTTATTATTACCCAAACCACTCGTTTCTATGTTTTTCTCGTGTTTGCATTGTTTGCTTCTTTCTTGTTACACCATTTCTGTTTTTAGCTCACCTCAGCGAAGTTGGGGAGCTTACGCAATACCGTCCGCGTCTCAAGTTAAATTTCTTTTCAAGTACTTTATATTAATGAGAGATACATGGATCGATGCTTCGAAAATGTTTCATTGTACTAGTCATGGTTTCAGATGCTACAATTTAAGCTAAAGAATTACCAGGTTAATGTTTTTGAAGCAGGTTAAAGTTTTTGGAGCAGATCTCATTTCCAAGTAACTGTAAGCCCTATGTTGACATAGGATGCAATATGGATGCTATATATAAGGATGCCCATTACAGGCTTGCTTTGGATGCTGAATCTCACCTACATTTTCCAGATGAGTGACCAGGTTAAAGTTTTTGGAGCAGTTTCATTCTAAAGTAACTTCAAGCTTTAGTTGACCAAACTTGCATGGATGTTGCATCAAAGGATACGCACTCTCAAACTTGCTTCAGATGCTGGATTGGACTTACATTATCGGGATGAGTGACTAGTTTAAAGTTAGAACAAGTCCATTCCCAAGTAATTACAAGCCCTATGTTGACCAAAATCTACGGATGCACACTACTAGATCATTAGTTTAGTGTGGAATTTTGCTTTACTTAAGGTAGGTCAGGACTTTCAAATATGTCTGTCAAACTAATATTTTTTCTCATTTGAATACCTTTAATATCATAACCTAACTAAAAAGCCCATAAAACACATGTCTTTGCATGTTTATTTTCATATAACCTGTCTCAGAGTACATATCTCTCAAAATTCAACAGCCAAAATTTAACATAGAGAAGTATGATCTCATATTTTATTTAGTAATGCACCGAAACACATCAACTTATGAAAATCAAAAATGTTCATTTGCTTAGAGAATTTTTGAAGATTTTCACTGGAAAACATTAACAAGTTGATGTTGAATATGCCCACGTCCTTCAAAAATAATATTAAGGTATTAATTTTGAACAATTCTCATAATCAAAATTGTCTACATGCCATTTTTTCTTTAAAATTATTTAGAATTGCATCTAAGGTTAACAAAAACACATATCTTATCATAGTTGACCACATATTTTATAATTCCGCGGGTATAATTTTTTAATAGAAGTTATAATTCTACGTTATTTTTTTGGATACTAACTCTCACACATGTGTACATAGCAACCACATCCCACACTCACTGGTTGTACCATTCTCACCCAGGAATCTACAAAAAACACAAGACAATCACGTGACACCGAACACAGAATACAATACAAACACGATTACATTGACCATGTATGAATGAATGGAATTTACTCTGAATTTTATACAAGCTGTACTAGATAAAATAGCTATAATAAAATTTAAAAAAGTAACTGTCACCCTGTGACACAATTATTAAAGAATTAACCCTAAGAAACCAGTTTGTAGAAGAAGGAGGTGTATTGTTAAGTACAAACCATTAGAGCCACAGCACGTAAGAGATTTCTGGATTTTTTTTTTTATTTCAAGGAAGAATACTGTGAATGTCACTTAAGAAAAACTAGCACCATGTCCCTTTCCGTTGGATTTGTAAAGGAATTTTTACTTTACACCAAAAGTTTATAAAAGAAGAAAGGGAGGGAGAGTAAGAGGTCCAAGCCGAAGGCGTTTATGCATAAAATTATCACGTGAGCAATTTGTTTGATGTCATCATAAAATCAAAAGACAGTTAGTCCTTTTATTTACATTTTTACCTGATTCTTGATTCAATAAAAAATGAGATATTTATATTTTTATTCTGTAATCAGAAATCTAAGTCTGCAAGCCTCGTCCAATGTATTACTAAGTCACACCAGCATGAGGACAGTTCTGTCACAAACATGTATTTCCTTATGTGTAGTTTTATCTCGAACAATTACATCTGAAAATGTAAGTATATGATTATAATACTACGCTTTCGTTTACTAAGTGCATAAGAGAAAATAAGAGAGGTATGGTAAATAAATACGAGGGAGTATCAAAAAGTTCTTGGATTAGTGCCATAAAATAAACATCGCTTTAGGTACATCAATGAATTTTAAATTATAGTTAGCATTATCTTTTTCTATCTATGGAGTAAACCACAAATTATAAATTTTATTTTTTAATAAATTAGTAATGTTTTTGTAAGCAATGGTATGTCCAGGCGGCGCAACCTCGAACATCACGCTTTTCGACCTCAGTGTAACTGAGAAAAACTCTTTTATTATGAACATTTGACATCCAAAAATCCCGTTAATTCAAGTATGTGATGGGACACTATTGCTCCGTAGAATATGCAATTTTTACCTCATTCTGTAAATTCTAAAAAAAATTATCGTAAATTTTGTATGGCGTGTCCAAACAATCAAGGGCTTGAAAATGACGTCAAAAAGGGGGAGGGTTCCTTTTTCCAACAATCTATAAAGTTTTGCCCCCGAGAAAACTGGTATAGACCTAGGAAATGTTTAAACTGGCTACAGAGAAATAAAATGTATCCAGAGTACTTGTTTTTTAATGCCAAAATAGATTCAGAGAGAAAAGGGATGCACAGTTAATGTCGATTTGTAGTCAAGGTGTGAAAAGTCAGTCACGTCAAAAAATGACTTTGATCATATGTGGTAGATATTGAGCTCCAAAAAGCAAAATATGCTGACATAATCAAGCGAGGATCTCTCCCAATGTATAAATCCATTTTGCAATATTATATGCATTGAAAGCAGCTGTTCATGACATTGGAAAGACATATAAACAAGACGGGTTTAAGTCCTTATTCAACTCCATGGAATCTCATCGAGATAAGTGTATGAGGTAGAAGAATCGGACATTGAAAAACAATGACGTAGTTGGACGTCATGAAACTAAACGGCGACAGCGCCGGGTGATCATATAATGTCATTTTTATTTTATAATAATGTGGCATATAATGAACGTATCAAGCTAAAATTTTTATCATTTCTTTATTTTTTTGTTGTTTTGTGTTCCTTATAAATTTTGAAAGCACAGGCTACATAGTACTAATTTTATCGCCTCAGTCCACGAACTTTTTGATAACCCCTCGTAATGTTTTAACCTTAAATCACCCACACGGTGTCCAAGATACAGCTCCATGAACCGCCTTATGCTTCTTTCCTCGTGTTTCATCATTATTGCGTAGAATACGTCAATCTGTATTTCTTCAGCACCAATAGATCAAGATCACACAGGTATTGTTCAATATATCATCCTTGATTTGTTTCGAACCTAAACCCATCAGCTGTGATATGTTTGTGACATAAAATCAAAATCCAGAGACCCGAAGGGTTACCCAATCTGTCTACATTTAAATAGATATGAAATATTAGTGTTGTAGCAGGTGGTCTTTTTATAACTTGTCATCATCACCTCAATCTTCAAATAAACTTCCTTAATTGTTCTACTTTAATCATAGGGGCTTGTCTTCCGGATTGTTAAATGTAAAATAAATTAATAAAATTTTAAATCTACTTTAAATACACTTAAAATTTGTTAAAATAAAGATTCTGACACTTTCAGTCAAGAAAAAACACGTTTTCAAAAGACGTACCACACCTATATACATAAACTCTATAAAGGATGAAAGCTCTCGTCTTGGAAAAAATACCCCCACCCACTTCAGCGCCTATTTCTGGACTCTAAAGCATTAATTTATTTCGTTGTCATGGTTCTGTCCCCTACAGTGATGAATTTCCTAAATGCTTATGCGTTTGACAGTCGTCAACACGCGTTTAAACAGAAAACGGATACAATTCTTCAATTTGGGGCTCATTTTTCTAACAATTACATGTAATTCACTGTAAAACACTTTATTTCACATGTGCGTTACTGGTGACCTTTCCGAATATGCCGATTTTTTTAACCCGTGACCTTGACTTACTTTTCATGCTCCCGTAATCGAAGATTCGGGGGCATATAGTTTTTGCCCTGTCCGTCCGTCCGTCCGTCTGTATAGCTGTCTGTTTGTCCGCAAACTTCTACCTTGCCCATAACTTTTGATTGGTTGGAGCTAAGGCTTTCATATTTCACATGTGTATTCCTTGTGACAAGAACTTTCTTATGCACTTTCTTTACTATTCCTTGTAATAAAACCTTTCCTGGGATATAGCAATTTTTGACCTTGACCTTGGAATTTGTTCTACTTTTGGAAAACTTTAACCTTGGCCCTAACTTTTGAACAGTGTGCTATAAAGCTTTCATATTTCACATGTGCATTCCTTGTGACAAAATTTTTCCTTGGGTACCAACAACTTTTGAACATGACCTTGGAGTTTGACCTACTTTAGAAAAACTGAAACCTTGGCCATAACTTTTGAACAGTTGATGCAAAAGCTTTCTTATTTCACATATATATTCTTTGTGGCATGACGTTCTTTTGGGTACCAACAATTTTGCTCTTTTAACCTTGACCTTGGAGTTTGACCTACTTTAAGAAAACTTTAACCTTATTCATAACTTTTGAACAGTTTGGGCTAGGGCTTTCATATTTCACATGTGTTTTTCTTGTGATAAGTCCTTCCCCAAGGTACCAATAGTTTTGACCTTTTCTCCTTGACCTTTGAGTTTGATCTACTTTTGAAAAACTTTAACCTTGGTCATAACTTTTGAATGGTTGGTGCTAGAGCTTTCATATTTCACAGGTGTATTCCTTGTTAAAAGGTCTTTTTTGGTACCAACATTTTTTATCTCTTGACCTTGGAGTTTGACTTGCCTTTGAGAAACTTTAACCCTCGCCATGGGATACCATATGGGGTCTTCAGTGTTTCACAAATACAACTTTTCATTCATAGTTTTACATGTCCATAGCCTAATACCAGACCTTTCCCCATATATGATGATTTTGGACCTCATGTCCTTGAAGTTAGACCTACTTTTCATAAATGGAACAATGGTTGTAACTTTTGCACTTGAAGAGTTGGGACTTTTATATCTTTATAAAGGGATATTACACCACCTTTCAAAATTGATAAAAAATGCATGATGGACAAATGAAATAGGACAGAGTTTCAACTGCACCCACACCAATAAGATCTCGAAAAGCGGGGGACCGCAATTCTCTGGATTTATATCTAAAAAAAACTCTTTCCAGTTGTAATTTACAGACCTTAAAAGGCTTTGTTAACACTGTTTGTTTCCATGTAAAATAACCATTTTGCAACGGCATTTTTTTTTTCCAATATAACTTGAGAAAAGCAAAATCTAGCTTACTTTTATTATCAGGTACCATATATGTGTACAAACTTTCTGGTGAAAATATAGTTATTTTTTAATCCAAAGGATAAAGAATAGTAGTAAATTCTCGCTTATATTCATGGGCTTGCCTACACAACAAATATGGATAGTAAATCCAACGTTTCTACCCGTCAAAGCATTAAAAATAACCATTCGGGGAAACCTAGTATAAGCGTTATAACAACGGAGGTTGTTATTTCAATAGTGGTTACACGTATAAATCGTTAATGAAATAATATCCACTATTGAAATAATTTCAATGGTAAACGTTATTTCAATAGTGGTTGCAACCTGTGTTTGGTTTTGAAATGCACTTTCAACTACTATTAAAATAATCATTTCAATAGTGAACTTTATTTCAATAGTGGTTGCAACCTGTTTTGATTTTGAAATGCACATTCAACCACTATAGAAATAATTATTTCAATAGTGAAGTTATTTCAATTGTGGTTACAACAGAGCTCTCCTCTTTTACAACTGAAAGCAAAAACTGGTTAAATGGGTTAAACTCTATTGTGATACATGTACCTTGCAGCTTTCAGTCGCAACTTATGAAAACAGTGCTTCTACACTTTCGGGCTTTTAGCCGGTCTAATATTTTTTTTTACACTCTGTCCAATCCTTCTCTTTCCTGTTTTCTTCCTCCTCAACCTAAAAATCCTACTCTTAAAGGGTACACAAATTTTCAGACTTGCTAATTAATGCTAAGAACATCCTCAGTCACTTATTGACGAGATGACAGACTAGGATAGTTTAAGTAATCATCACACCATGGCGTCATTACCTGCGTGCTACCTTTGATTTCTGTCCGCTTTTTTCTAGAACAATCTAAATGTTTTGAATATTTTACATACGAGTGCACGCGGTAAGTAAATGCATCAACATTGGTATCCCAGATATGTTAGTGCGGAGGAGAAATGTCATCTGTTAACCTTAATGTCCTTAAGAGAACACATTTAGTTTGATATAGTTTCCGTTCACCAGAATGTAAACTTTACTGTCTTTGAGTATTCGTTGGTCTGTTTGTGCATGTCGTGTGCCTTCGCTTTCTTTACTTCTTCCGAACTTCTAAGCCATTTCTTCAAAATAAGCCACAAAGCATGGCTGGGTGAAGTGGATTCAAGGTGGATCGCTCTCCTAGCAAAGGGAGGTAATTTAGAAATGGGACTTCTCAAAACCCACAAGGGCAGGGAAAATGTTATATAAAAGAGCTTTTCTTAATTCATCTTCGTTCAAATCATGACTAAGGTGGGGCCAAAAAAGGGAATAAAATATTTAAATACAATCTATAGATTTTTTTTCTGAAAACCTTTAATCTTAAAAAAAATTCTTTCAATAACATTTGCGGTTTTAAAAATATTCAATCATTTATTCATTTATCTATTTTTTTTTATGTTTTCTTTCTCCATTCTATACCTTTCTTTCTTTCTTAAAAAGAAAAAAAGGAAGTAGTATTGTAACAATAAAAAAACCCCGTTAATTTTAATCATTAAAAGAAATACGTACAAGCAACAAAAAACAACAAAAAAAAAACCCAGAACCTATTAGACCTAAGGTTTTAGAGGGCGATAGCTAGGGAGTTTAGGAACCAATATCTACATGTAGTTTCTGTATGTGTGGCGTACCACTGGTCTATGATAAACAACAGGTGCTTGTCCTGTATTGGTTTAGGCATTCGTTTCCACAAACCATACTAAAGCAATAATTAATTCGGCCCACACTAACATAATTTATTTCAGAATGATAAAAATTGTTTATCATTATAATTGATTATATTAATTAAAATTTTCAAAGTTCATCAATAAATGCTTACTTACTTCTAATTAACATTAAATTTCTTCAAATTCAGTGAAAGAAAAAAAGTAACAAATACATCTATTTCTTTTTCTGGAAACATTTTTAATTTTGTTTTGTTTTAGCTAACCATGCAATAGGCGATTTTCATGAAGAAGCCTGTTTTTAAGTTAAACTGTACATTTCTAATGGCAAAGCACCCTAGGCATATGGTTTTGAAAGATATGTGCAATATACTCGTACAATATGCTTGCATAGTAAAACAAATACACAACCAATGCCCAACGACAACACCACCGATTTATTTGATAAATAACACTCAACAGACGTTTTCTTTTTATAACTTCATAAAACAAAAAGCAGTGTAAAATTAATATGCACCAAAGCAATGAACTGCTTGACAAAACAAAGGTTAAATGATACGTGTAATTAATTTTTTTAATTGCTTAATCAATCATTTGTTTACTTAATTAAAAAAACATTGTTTTATATATTATGACAATGAAGTCGGTTATACTAATAACAAAGAAATGTTTGAGTTTTTTTTGTTTTTTTTTTTTGTTTTTTTTTCATTTTCAGCCTCTTTTATTAATTTTGACGATTCATTTTGAGTACCCGTTTAAAACATTATGTGCAAAGCACTTACTTAAAAATCTTCAGAATGAGTTAATTTAGACGGACCTAGCGTTTTCAGTATTCTTTGTTGATTTAATACTTCATGTGTGGTATAAAATCATTAGGTAAGGAAAGTTGGAATACTGTTCAATTTGGCCCAGAAATATATTAAAGTTATACAGAACAATATTTTAAGTATTGCAAGTTTGTAATCAATAATTTGGTACATTTTCTTGGTATAGAAAACTGATTTAAAAAACTCCAATTCTTATCGGCATAGATGGATCTGCCAATAAAATAAAAATAAAGAATTCATTAGGGATTGTTAGTTAACAAGCGACAAATGACGTTTGATCACACCTGGAACTTCCGCAGTGATGTCTCAAAGTGTCCGTAAATCACGGAATCGACGGGGCGTGACGTTTTGCGCCTGCGTATTTGCGTCTCCTGACCTGAAATAAGGAGTCACCAGAAGCCGACGAAAACACGCCTCAACGATCTGCCGGTAATGTCCATCCGCGCCTTCACGCTTCCCTGATCACACCCCCAGTTAAGAGAACTAGAAGAAAATACGACAGTTCATTTTTCATTCATGATTCTTATGAAATACAGGTGCTATAGCTGTGTGAGCAGATTTCTTTGATTTAACATCCTCATCTAGTTAGCAAAGGATAATCAGCTACTTCTAGAATGATGGTAGGAGAAACTTTTTATTTATTTATCTATTTATTTATATATTTATATTTATTTATGTATTTTTATTAGTTTATTTATTTTTATTTATTTATTTATTTATTTATGTGCAGGTTATTTATTTGTGCTTGTACATTTATTACAAGGATGCAAAGCCATAAAATCTTTTTAAATTTAAGTCTTGCCTGCTTCTATTTCATTTTGAATTTAATTTTGAAAGATGTATTTCTGTTAAGTTGTCCTTAATAGAAATAAGTAAATAGACATTATAGTTGACACAGTCCGGAAATCATAAGAATTGTACCCAACTCTCTCGCATTATCTTTTCCTTCTTTTTCTCCCCCCCCCCCCATTTTTTTTTTTTTTTTTTTTTGCTAGGTAGGTACACATTTCAAAATATTTATTTTTAACTAGGAGCAAATTACTTCAATCTTTCAGGCCTTATGTATGTCAAATTCTATATTATCTGTTCTTATTTATGTCGAATTCTTTATTGTCCGTACTTTATTATTCAATATTAAAATTCCTTGTGTTTCATTTAAATAATAAAAAAGGATCTATTACAATAAATAGAAAATGATAAATCAATATTTTGAAATCTAATACTGTATATAATTCTGAGAAGATATATTTATAATTGATTATAAAAGAAACAAAATATAAACATTTAAAACAAAAAAAAAAGATAATGACAAACAACAAAAATCAAACAAACAAACGCACAATATTACATAAACAAATAAATATATAAATATTGGCGTGATCTATCATTTTCTATGTCTGCAAGTTATTTAGTCTTTAAAAAGGATTCTGAATGACCTGCTTGCTGACATCTTTACTAAACATTAATTTACGGAGGGGATGCTTCCAAAAATAGAAGTATCAATTATTCACCTTGACACTTGGATGTGGACCAACATCTTTGTTATTCATTATCCTTCAAGTGAAAGCATGTCTCTATGTAAAACTGGCAAATCAGTGAAAGGGGGGTTGGGGTTGGGGGTTGACACCTATTCTCTTAAAAAATCTTGAATATTTCAAAACAACAAGGTGAATTATGTAATATTAGGCTACAACATAAATATGAACATATATGTATATAGAGTTACTAGTAGGCCATTTGGACGGGGATCTAAAATAAAATGACTGGGTGTGTGTATAAAAGAATTTTAAAAAAATGTATATTCAGAACCCCCTCTTACAAATACAGTACAACTATAAAGAAGTCACTTGGACCTCAAATTTGCGTCTTTCTAATAGAGATACTTTATATCCGCATAAGGAACATAGTGAAAAGTTTTTTACGAGATTCATAAAAAGTTCCTTATAACCGAGATTTTCCTTTAATCAAATTCGTTATAAACGAGTTTTATTGTAATATATCAGTAATATCTTTACTGAAAACCCAATGGTATTAAAAAAAATAGTAGGGTATGTTAAAAGACTAATAAAAATGAAAGGAGGGAAAAAGCAGAGGATTGTAACTTTTCGTCTTTGCAGAAAAAAATGTTTTAATTTCTGATGAATTTTAACAACATTATATCTCGACCGATGGTTGGAATAGTTTAGCGTAGAGTGTTATCTAATTTTGCTTTTTTCTATGTGACCTAAGAATTTACATTTCAATCAATTTAGGAAAAGACGCTTTAATTACAATACTTTATATGTATGCATTTTATTCATCAAATCTTATCTCCAAATGCACCTTTATATTTTTATCAGTTTTCCAGAAACAAAAAGTATGAATAATGTACAATGTCAGAGAAAAATAGTGCAGTTTTCATTTATTTGTTAATTTGAAATTATAATTCTGTGATATAGCTCAGAGAATGCGCTTAGTTTCGTCGGATCAAATGACAAAGGCATCAGTCAATTTAAAATTTTATTAATTGTGATGCATTAGTTTGCCGTAGTCGTAATTTAAACACAATTATGTCATAGAAATCTCTACTCAGTCTCTTGATTTAAACTTTGAAACTTGAGTGATGAATTTCTGTAATTTGTCAGCAGGGACAAGTAAACATCGTTTGGTTTCCCATACTTCGGCAGGAATTTCGCTCGGAAGAAATATTTTTTAAAAATGTTTACTGATATCATGTGACTTAAACTTAGTACACCATACCTCCTGTTTCGATTTTCTGTGTTTGCAAGTGTTTGTAATGATCATATATAATGCAACAATTGCATTTTATATTTGGAGAAGATCTACTATGTCTTAAGAACTTAATTTTCCAATCCCCATTTGCTCACTTATATGTGACTATTTGTTGAAACTGCACTTTTGGTGACGAGATCCAACCTCTTAAACGAACGACTTATTCGTCAGAATGGAGATAGTTCTTAAAACACTCTCTTAAGGAGAAGCTATACTACAACTCAACTTTATATTAAACTTTCGCGATGCGCATGTTTACCTTACATTTACACTATCCATGATTTTTTTTAATTTAAATCAGGAAGTCTCGTTAGGTATCCTGATTGGAAATGAAATGCCGATTGACAGGTATACTGGCATCCTAATCTGACATTTTTTTAACATATGAAAGGTTTGAAAAGGCAGGTGATAAAAATTATTGTGTCTTTTTTGGAATGAGTTTTGTCTTGTCTATAATAAAAGATACACCATATATAAGCATGTGTTGTTTACAAGGCCAGTTAATGGCGTTACGCAAGGTTCTGTCTTCTGTGCACTGTTCTTCCATAAAACGATTACCAATTATGAGCATTGACAAGAAAGTTACAAGAAGATTATTGTCTGTCACAATAAACATATCGTTGACGGATAAGAACGAAAACACAAACTGACCAATAGAAATACGTAGTTTTGCATTATTGGACCAATCAATACATGAACTGTGAATGTTATTAGGTGCACAGTAGAGTACTTCCGCCTAATTAATGCATAAGTAGTTAAATGGCGGGGGAGGATATATTTAGTTACTCAATTTCATGGGAACAATGAACCAAGATTTTAAGAGTAATATATTCGTGAAATAAAAAGAAACAAGACAGTAATCGACATTTTAAATGTCGTTGAAATATGTGAAAAACAAATACTTCTATTATTTTTTGTTAACCTTGGAAATATCACAATACATTTTATTTATTGTTCGAATTTGTTTAAGAACTATTATTTCGAAACTGGCTGATAGATGTTGCAGTCGATGTTTGGAAGTTGAGTGAAATAGACCTGAGGATAAAGCACTCCTTAAAATTTAGGATAAACAGTTTGGCATTGTATAATCCTGAAAATTATGTGTTTTATCTTAGATATAATTTTTTGTTTAAAATTATGCATGTAATCTGTAAATCATTATAAATTTTAAACATTGTTTTCATTTTAGCTGTGTTTTGTCAACTTGTTAGTTTCTAAATGAAAGGATTCTTTTGATGCTAAATTGTATTTTTCATTATTCGCTCAGACCAAGATTGGTATATTTGGAACACGCTATAATGTACAATAAATCATATTCTTGCTCAAAATAAATGCCAGTGCCGTTACAATAATGAATTAAAAATTCACTATTTCGAAAACTTTTAAATATTGACCTTGACAATTTCTTTGACACAAACCAAACATACTTGGAATATTCTATGATGTTTTATAGTTTAAAAGGTTTAAATCACAAAATTTTATCAAAACCAATAGCATCAAAACGTACCACTTTTAAACACTTTATACAACCGTGCCCCCGGTTCCTACGGCCATGTGATAAACTTGATGACTTCAACTTTTCTATCGTAAACTTCCCTTATTTATGTAGCAATGTACCATTATCACCTGCACATGGCGTTTATGTCTCCCAGTTGATTCGATACGCAATAGAATGTTCAACGTACGCACAATTTTCTAAACAAGACAAGCTATCGACAAAGAAGTTGATGATACAAGGATATCAATAGTCTCGTTTACAGTCAACATTTCGCAAAATATATGGTTGATACAATGACTTTGTTAACAAACAAAATCTTTGTCGTTTATTCTAAAAAAAAATCCAATTATTTCACATTACATTAATAGCTGGAAGATAAAATTACTACGATCCAACATTAAAATTCAACACCTCAAACTATCATCCCCTCCTAGACCAACAAAACAACTGGGTTTTTCTGTTTTTCCGTACCTTGTCCTTAATGAAGACATTTGAAATGAACTTTGCCAAAAAATTCATTGAAACCGTCTTTATACTGAGAAAATGAATTGGTCTGTTTCCGACACTTAAATAATCACTAGAAACATGATAATTTCCATAATCCCACTGATATTATACATAGAGGCAGTCGTGAGACAGGATTTTTTGATATTTTCACTCGTGCTTCGCACTCGTGAAAATATCAAAAAATCCTGTCTCACTCGTGAAATAAATTCCATATCCAACTACAAAACATTGAATTTTCTATTTATTACATTTTCTTTGATTATCCCTTTGCCTCTGTCTTTTCTTAACACAATGTAATAGGCTGTGACGTCACAGTTGAGCAGTTGAGACGTCATGGCTTAGCAGTTGTGAGATGAAAACATTGTAACATGGATTTAAGCAACATATTTGGAAGAAAATGGCAGTTTTAGTCTCTGTCAAGATGGTTAAGTTACTATCTCAGTCTTATTACAGGCCAGAAATTATTTTTTACTTCCTTTGATATCCTTTCACACTGTGAGAGAATATCACTTTGGTATCCTTTCACACTGAGAGAGAACATCACTTTTATTCAATGAATAAATCACAGTATTTCACTGTTGAAAATGTAATAATTTCTATAATCCCACTGATATTATACTTTCTATAATCCCACTAATGTGCATTGAGATCACATACAGCAAACTTTTATGTTTGGTCATCAATAAATCGACTGTTTGATTTGGGAAAACCTATAAATGTGGTCAAGTTCTCAATAAAAATAGCCGTTGGAACTTATCAACTGTCAGAGAGTTGTCGAACGTGGGAGCAGTACTCTTAAGTGACTCACCTTAAACTGCAATGACCCGACCTAGTCGGACTCCTTTATAATTGTTAAAACTTGACACATTGGTCTATTTTACATTGAATATCAAGACCTATGTTACTTTTCTTTTTTTTTAATAAAAGAAGTGTCAACATAAGAAGAAATGTCAATCTTAGGATTCTCACGCGATTAAGGACAAATAAATAGGATGCATAGATTGGTATACATTATTGAACTTATTTTGGTTGTAACTGATGCACATATCAAATTCCTAAAATATGAAGAAATTGTAGATTTCTATAAAGTTCAGTATTCTCACTTTATGTCGTTACATTTATAAATCAATGTATTTTTTCATGATTTTTTGGACATTATTGGAAATGTTGAGAAAAAAACTTTTGTGGTAAAACTTACTCATTTTACGAATATAAATATATATTTAGTATCTATTTTCACGATTTCTGAAAAAGAATGTTTATAGCAAGTGGCTTTAAGTGGGTTTGAATAGTATCTATGAATATTTAATGTCGAAAAACGAATGGAAGAAGGAGAAAAAATATAAAAATAATGTTGACCTCAAGCTCAAGAGAGAGAGAGAGAGAGAGAGAGAGAGAGAGAAATAAACACGAGGTTTTGACAATTACACTAGGTTTTGACAATTATGTATATGCAATGTCCTAGGGTTTCACTTCTGTCAGAGGCAGAAATAGGAAACACCAAATTAAAAAAAAAATCTCCACAGCTACCAAAATAAAATATTCCCGGAATATCTACAAGTCTTCCAAGAACCCCCTCCCCTATTGTTGAAAGTCCACCTTTCCTTTTAAAGAGAATATAGGTATAGGGCTTCATTTTTAAGAAGCATAGCAATGAATGTCTGTAAAATGCTTTTAATGATATTTTTGACGAAATTTCAATAAGGCAGTAGATAAAAAAAAGAAAACGAGTCTAAATCCCTAGTTCTTTCTCTTACATTTCTGTATATTATCTTTTGTTTCTGAATTAAAATGTCCATATGTTTCACTTATATTGGGGATGAGGGTAAAAATAAATATATTCAAAAAGAATTGTATAGCATAATTGTAAAAATAAATTATTGACTATTTTTATCATGTAATTTGCAGGAAGTAAATTACCGATCACAGATACTAGTATCCATAAAATGGTTCAATTGCAATTTATTCCCTTACTATAAAGATAAATATTTTTGTCATACCTTAATACATATATTCATATCAAAAACTTTCCTTGGTTGGAAAAGAAGGAATTAATTATATCTATTAATTACCTTTTTTTTCTTGTAGGTTGCCTTGAAATACCTTTCGATTGCTTTCTTTTATCACGTGGTTTCCGGACACATGGGTAAGTTTTTTTTAAAGCTTTTTAAAAGATAATGTTACATAAAGTTTAATTATTGATAAACTAGAGTGTTCCAAGGAACGCATGTGTAGCCTGCTTTGTAGCTTCATTACCCCTTAAATGAAAAAAAAAATATGCTGTATATTGGGCACTATGAACTATTTTGAAAATTAGGTCAGAGGTCAAGGGTCATGAATTGGTAACCAGGGTAATTTACAAAAGCCATAATGCAAAGTAATATATGTGCAAAATATTAAATCCATACCTCTTACAGTTCTCGAGAAATAAGGTGTGACAGCTGGACAGACAGACGCCGGGTGAAGTGATCCCTAAGTTTCGCTCTGCTCTGCAGACGACGACACAAAAAAAATTACGTATTTCCATAAAGCCCCCCCTCCCCCCAAAAAGTGGAAAAATTACTTCAGTATACATATCCAGATTTTATTCGTAAAAATTAATATGATGTATTCCCAGATTCTCTCATAACATTCATTTAAAAACAATAAAGATTTAACCTTTAAAATAATTATTATATCTATTCCATTCATTAATTTCCAGAACCTTGATAAGTACACTATACCTAAATCTTCGAAACCTTGTCAACAAACGGGAAAAAAAACAGATTATGTGACAGGCACATTTAAGTCAAAACAAATTTATGTATATGCACACTACATGTTGATTTCATTAAACAAATTAGGGAAATTTTTAAATTGCTGCAAGTCAGGTTTTTGAGTGTTGACTCCCGAACATCGTCAGAAAATCAACATTGAGAAATTAACATGCATGCCTTCACATAAAATCAAAACAAATTTATTTGTAAATAGCTCTGATCGAAATAAAGCATGACTATCATAAACTTGAGTTTCCCATAATTTATTTTAAAGGTCACCGTATTTAAGTCTAGGTCACTATGTACTAAATATTTTTAGGGAAAAACAATTACTTTTGAATGTTAACCCCCAAACTCTTAATATCCCCTTGAGACCAATAGTACCGTGTTTCAACCGTTTTGAGGGTAGGGTTGGGGTGGCAGGGTTCGCATAAAATCCGAAGAGTATTTGTCTGATGATTTCCCCTTACTTACACTGTATCGTTGGTACAATTTTGTTTGTTCTACATATATTAGAACACTGACAATCATGACTTCATATATCGAATCGTTTTTGGTCGCTACGTGTACTTTCAAACCGTTATCCGCTCGATTTATTTTTTGTTTGTTTGTTTTTCTTTTTTGTTTGTTTAATTTGTTTTTTGTTTGTTTTGTTTGGATTTACTTGAAAAAAAATTGGATAAAGTTTACTTTTAAAATTTAAATCCAACAGAATTATTTATTTTGAAATAACATAATTTTTTTTATATGATTTCCAGGTCGGGACCACTCAGGCGCCAGTCGATGGTATCAGAGAACGGTGAAAATCAAGGACCCGTTTGATAAATTTACTGAAGAATCACTGGCCCTTGGTCCCCAGCTTTCACTCCCAAAGCCTGGTGAGAGTGGTTTTAGCAGGTCAAACTCTATGTTACCGCCGACAACTGTACCACCAACATTAGATCCGTTCCTGAATTATGACTATGGGTTGGATTATCCATCCGTGACTGCAGCCACCTCTACTACAGACAAAAGCAGGAAAACCACGACCAAAACGTCACAGTCGGATAGTATGATGCAGAAACTAGAATTTATCAATCCAGTGCAAGGGGACGCCTTTTCGGTCACATTCAATCCTTTACCGACTCTGCCGTACCCTTCACAACCTGGGGAATTTTTGAATCTTGAGAGAACAAAGCTTTATCCAGAATCTTACGAAAATAAACACAATTTGGGAACTTTCAAAGATTCCCAAAGTAACACTTTGCACAATGACATTGACTTTTTCGCAAAGTTGAAAAACGAAAGGAAACGTATTCTTGCAGAAAGACTTGTACAAAACATCGAGAAGCCCCTTGATTTTCGTGCTAAAAATAACTTTGTGGACCCTCTCTGGTTGTATCTTCTGGCGTCACAATAACTTTGAAATATGACGTCACAATCTACAAACTAATGTATTTTCTGTGATACGTGCAATATAATTTGTTGTACAAAGAATGAGATGTAACGCTTATCACTTAGCCACTGGTAGGGTGTTCAAATTAGATGCTAAATGTTTCACATACTGTTAAAATTTGTATAGTTAATATAGCATAATGGGAGATATGAAATGAATTGTTATACCAATGCACATATTTTATGTTTTATTGTTTTTGTTGATACTTTATAGAACACGTTTTTTTCACATTTTGTTGATTAAACAGAAAGAAACTTAAAAACCGTATTTCGTTCTGGTTAATTTAAAGAGATAAAATATATTTATTTCTCGCATAATCACCGGTGTTAGATAGACTTGTCCAGTGTGAGACAGCAGTGTGAGATTTTGCACAATGACATTGACAATGACAATGACTAGTCAAAGCCTCCTGCTAGACCGTGAATCTTGTCTCCTCGGTGGAATTTCACTATCCCACACTCGTAGTAATGAATGATTCTATTAATCTCAAATTTTCAATAGTTTTAGTTACATGTCATAGGTGTCGGAACCGGGGGGGGGGGGGCTTAGCCCCCCCTTTTTTGCAAAGATAGACATAATAAAGGTATTGAACATTGGGGCGTAGGTTTAGCCCCCCCCCCCCCCACACTTTCAACAGGCACATTGCAGTGTAATCAAAGAAGGGTAAGTGGTAGCGTTTGAAAAAAAATGGTACTGAAAGAAGTTCGATCCTACCCATTGTGTACCTCCAATTTTACATTTCTATCGGACACATATTTGGGTTTCCAATAGAAAAACATAGAACTCTGCCATTCTTACTACAATATTGAGGAGTACCCATCTCTTATCCGCTACTCCTCCAATACTACTGAATAAAATTTAATGTTACATTCACAGAATCTTTATTACATAGCGCTATTGTGTCCTCCTATTTTACTTTTTTGATCGGACACTTATTTTGGATTTCCCAAAGCAAAATATAGACTTTTCCATCATAAAGATATGGGAGGCGGGAGTATCATTTTGTGAGCTCAGTGCTCACAGTTCCTCTAGTTTTAATATTGGAATAAACCTTGTACAAATTATTATATGCTACTGCAAAGGAATTTCCAAGATAATATACGTTAAACTTTACAGCCGTTCGTTGCTCTTGTACGACTGAGTCAACCATATTTTGTCACAACATCTACAAGTTGACGTTATTTTCACATTGTGACGTCAAAAAACCTAGAGCAAAACATCACATATGATATGCTATTTAGGCTATAGAACATTTGTATGACTATATGTATGCCACATTTCATTTAGGTCTGAATTGTGGTTTTGTAAATATAGACTGAGATAGTTCGCGAACTTTCTGATCACCCCTTGTATTCACAAATGTGGAGAGATTGTAGTTGCATTGATCACATAGGCCTTTCAATGCCTTGAAATATGGCAACTTGCGCCTTGGTCTTGAGTGGGGGGGGGGGGAGGTCAAACGACTTGCGTGACCTAGGCTAGGGGGTTATCACCTTCTAGTTTGAAAAAAAAAAAAAGAGAGACCACTTCTAGTTGTCATATATCCATAACTTTCATTTTCACTGCGGGATATGTTGAGCAAAAACAGCTGTCAGTTCGGTATTATACTAAATGAGAAGTAATCATCCAACCATCGGACAATGTCCGATGCATGGTTAATTTGTGAAATAAACATACTATTAAAAACAACCCTTAAGAAAATTGATACAAACTTTGAAATGAAATTTCTTGAAATTTCAAGTTCAATTTATTCACCCAAACCAAAATATTGGTACATGGGGTTCATGAATAACATATAGATACATTATATACAATCTGGTCAGAGATACATATACAAAACAAAAAACATGACAGATGATTGAAAAAGAAAATAAATAAGAGAGAGGAAAATATATCAAGGAGGACAGACAGCATCATAAATTTTTAAGATAAACATGCATAGTTTTTTTTTTAGCATTTTTTTCGTTTTTGGTTGACATTAGTTCCATGAATTTAATAACATTAGGTCTGTGGGAATAATAATTGCCCAGGTAATTTTTTCTTACATTAGCTAAAGTTTTACATTCTAAGATGAAATATATGAAGATAACGAACAGTATTCAGGCTCAAAAGTCCATTAAACAATACAAAATAGGAGCAGAGCAAACACGGACCTTCAAACATCAGAGGTGGGATCAGGTGCCATGGAGGAGTGAGCATCCCCTGCCGACCGGTCACACCCGCTGTGTGCTCCTTGTCATGATCGGGAAATAACGGAAAAATCCGTCGACAATTCAGTGTGTAAATAATGGCCTAACAATTTGTATGAAAAAGGTCAGTCAGCATTTGACTCAATGATAAATTGTATTTGCTGATATGGTCATTGTATCGACCATAGAACTCACGAAATGATGACTTTAAAAGAGACAGCTGATATTCTTGTTTCATCAACTTGTTTGTCAATAATTTACCTCGTTTTAGAAATTGCACATACGTAGAGCATGCACTTGCGTATCGAATCAACTGAGAGATATATACCCCGTATGCAGGTGATGAAGGTATATTGCTGCATAAGTAAGGGAAGTTGACGATTAAAGTCATCACGTTTATCATAAAGCTTGGTTTTTAGATTACCATTAACGTCTTTTTCAAGTAAAATATCCAAATATGAAACAGATGTGTCAGACTCTGTGGACACGCCATTTATTTTCACCATAGATTTAACACCTTTAGACATATTTTGAATGTATTGAAAACATTTACCATTTATATTCCATTAATATGTAACTTGGTCCAAAGCACATTCCGCCATACAGTATCAAATGCCTGTTAAAAGTCAAGAAAGGCGCAAAATAGTTTCTTTTTTCTTTGCATCAAGATATTTGATAAAAATTGTAAGGTAAGGACACGATCAAGTGTAGATTAATTTTTTTTAATATTTTCTATAAAATTATCAATCATTAACAAAATTCACCAATCGGACTAATTCCTTTAAGTCTAATGACAGTTTATTAATTTTCCTTTAGATTCTCAAGAAAAAGTTTTGAGAAATGGTATAAAAGTAAGATAAATCATTACAAACACAGCTACTTATAACAGTATACACCGTTTTAAACGATTTTCAAATATCAATGTAACATTATAAATACAATGTAAATAAAAAGAAAACATTCGTTACAATTACGTGAATGAGCCCAACAGTGCAGATAGTTGTATATTTTTAAAACAGGGGTAGTTACTGTTCCTTTGCCTTGCTTCCGGCCTTAGAAGTAAAAGTCACGGGTTTTCCGGATGAGACCTAAAAAGTCGAGGTCCCGTCTCACGGTAGGCGTTGGCATGAAAAAGAACCCTCACTGCTCAATGGCCCTGAGTTACCGATATATAGGTCTAAATTTGAAGCCCTTCATTGGCATACGGTGACGTCTCTAAATAAGTGAAAAATTCTCGAATGGGGCGTTAAACATCAATCAATCAATGCAGTAATGGAGTGTTCGCAAATGTCACCTTCTCCTTGCGTTATGCACTCGAATTTATAACGTGCAAACACTTTGTCCGACTTTGGTTTAACATAAGTCCGAAATTTCTCGAAGATGACATTTAAGGATTTCTTTTCTTCGTTTGTTAACTGCCAATTACTGTATACATGTATACATCACGGCCCTTGTTGAACTCCACGTGGGTTTAACAACTTTTTCATGCTCGAGAAAAATCGTTACTGTCCTAGTCTAAAGAGGGGATCGCTCAAAGCAAATTTTCAGACATTTTGGTTATTTGTTTCTTTCAAATACTTACTATTCACTGTATTGCTTTTCCCTGATTGGAATAAAGTCAATTTAGTGAAATTCTGACACCATGTCATATACTTAGCGATATCATTCAAGATGTACACCAACTTACAAAACCAATACAGTAAGGCGTCTCTAAACCGGCCGGCTGCCGGACTGAATGAAATGGCCGAATTAGAGGGATAGTCGGTTACTGAGAGATTAGTATTGTAAAGTAATGGTTTATCATGAAATATCTTTGATGATTAAATTTGCATACTAGCAGTATTTGTGTAGAATTTAAGCTCATGTTGTATTAAATAATACACACAAATATATCTATACTAATTCAGACAAAAATACTAGTAATTGTTGAAGATTTAATTTAAAAAAAAATACAAGCTGCACAAAAATGTATCATTGCATCTGTAATTATCTTGCAAGTTGCTAAGGTAGACAAAAAAGATGCGCAAGGTAAGCACTGTTCATTTTGATCCTGATTATCAAAAATTGGCGTCTTGTATAATTATCAGTTGACATCTAATTAATTATCGGCTTGTATCCAGTTTTTCCAGATGTCAGAAATTTATCTCAATTATTTTGTTATGAAGAATAATCCCCGAACACTAACTGTTGAGTTTTTTTGAATTCCAAAATAAAACAACGAAGAAAGGCTATGCTCTTTTTGCGATTCAAATGAATTGGACGATGGATGCGCATGCGTGAGAGTGTACGGTTGTAAAAATCTGGTCTTCGAAAAAATTAATTTATTAGTGCATCTAATTTAAATTCCACATTGAAATATTGCTTACGGATTGTATCATGTGGCCCTATGAGTTCCAAAGATTCTGGAAAATCTGCTAAAAAGTCCAGCAAAGGACGGAAAAGGAAAAAAGACAACAATGTAACTGTGTAAGTAACAATGAAGAAAATCATAACAAGGTTAGTGTACTGAGTACTTCTCAGGCCGAGTCCAGCGATAGTGACAATATATTTAATGAAGTGGCCAGAGATTTGAGGGTTTGTTTTTCTACACCGATGAACACAATGAATCCAAATGCAACAATGAATGCAATGAATTATAGTGTTTCCCCTGTAGGTTATCAACCCCAAAACCCCTCCTTAGCCCAACCAGCGGGATTTATAACGCAACCTGATTATGGAAACAGAATTGATAATCTTGCTCAAAAACTGGATCAAATGTTTCAAAAGTTGAATAAGCTTGACAAAATCGAGTCAAATATAAATTCATTTGAGCAAAAAATGGTAGGGGTTACCACCGATGTGACTGAGTTGAAAAGAACTGTGAGTGAACTGGAAAAAAGTGTGAAGTTTACCGGTGATAAGGTAGATGAGAATGAGGTCATTGGTAATGAAATTAAAGACAAACTACAATCCATTCAAATCCTTGAAAGATCAAATGCTAATTTAACTGCAAAATTGGAAAATCTGAGTCTTGAAGTGAAGGAACTTAACAATCGCCATGTTGAATTACAAGCTCGAACAATGAGAGACAACTTGATCTTCTACAGCTGTTCTACGGAATTCCTGAGTCTCAAGATGAAAACTGTGAAGAGAAGATAAACGCATTTATGCAAGAAAAACTAGAGATAACTCAAAAGGTAGAATTTCATAGAGTGCATCGGATGGGAAGGAAGATACCTGAGAAAGCCAGACCAATTGTTGCAAAATTTGTTCTGTTTAAGGAAAAGGAAATGGTAAGGAGGGCAGCCTATAAATTAGCAGGAGAAGAAAATAAACAATTTGGAATTAGTGAACAATTTCCTCGTGAAATCAACGAAAAGAGAAAAAAACTTTATCCTTATTTCAAATCAGCTAAGCAACAAGAGAGGAGAGCACAACTCATTTATGATAAACTTTACATTGATGGGGAACTTTTCACACTTGATGAATCAGACGAGGAAGAAGAGCATGGTAACACAGATTTAAATTTGCCGCCTCGACGACGTACAGACTCGCGTCTATCAGCAGCGGCTCCAGAGTTCACACCGAGACCCAGGGGTGGAGGCCGAGGAGGATCGAGAAGAAAATCGGGACGTAGGAAATAGGAAAACCATGGAGGGTGTCAAAGAAACGCGTCCGAATATCTAAGTGAATCATCAGACTCTGACTCTCTTAAAAACTTTAACAACCAACTCAATGAAAATGTCAACACAAAATATCTTGATACCGTGCTGAAAATAATTTCTGTTAACGTTTGCGGTATTAACAGACGCCTAAATTACCCCGAGTTTATAGAACTAGTGAACCATTACGATCTTGTGTGCTTCACTGAAACCAAAACAGATGACCTTGACAGTGTTGAACTGAAAGACTACGTATTGTTCGCTAAAAATAGAAACATGTGCACGAGTTCGATCGGGAGGATTAATTGTCGGGTTTCGTAAAACCTTATCAGAATTTATTACACCAATAGAAACTGATTGTAAATTTGTTTACTGGTTAAAGGTGAAGGGTGAACTGTTTAATTGTAATAGTGATGTTTTATTTGGTATTGTATATATCCCCCCACAAGGTTCATTATATAGCTCACCAGAGGCATTTGATGAAATAGAACTAGAGTATTTAAACTTAATAAATCATTTTGATTTTGTTTGCTTGACAGGCGATTTTAATGCTAGGGTGTCTGAAAAAAAAGATTATTATGAAGAAAATGAATTGTTTGAATTTGAATTATCCTTAAATGAAGATTGTGATAATTTAAGTGATGTTAACAAGTTGGGTAAACATAATGTAAATATTAACAGAAAAAGTAGTGATAGTAAGACGAATGCTTATGGATATCAGCTACTGAGTTTTTGTAAGGCAAATAGCTTATATATAATGAACGATAGAGTACCAAATGATGAAGAAAAGGGGAATTTTACAACTACCAGGTCAAGTATTGTTGATTACTTCATATGCAATGCTGATTTTTTTTCAATTTGTTAGACACTTTGAAGTATTAGATTTTAATTGTTTGTACTCAGATATCCATATGCTCCTGGCATGTCATCTAAGTATTATACGTAGTGACAATGAATTAGAAGGTATGTCACAAAGAAATTTACACGAAAGAATTAAGTCGTGGGACTCCACTAAATCGAATGATTTCTGTAATAATATAAGTACACCAGATCTACTAAATATCGAGCAAATTATAGACAACAAAATTTTAGACCCTGATAATATAAGAAAAGACGATGTTGATTTTTTGTTTAATACCACAGCTGACCTATTACTATCCTCGGCCAAAACTACAATTGGCACATTTTTACCTCGCAATATTGATGTAAGTAGAAACAAAAGAATAAAACAATGGTTGAACGCTGATTGTCATAAGGCAAGGAAATTTTGTAGGAAAATTAAACGTAAATACAAACTATATGGATCTAATGTTTTCAAACAACAATTACAAGACGCACAAAGGAAATATAAATCTACGCTGAATAAATCATACAAAGATTATAGAATTAAGTTACAACGTAATATTAAAAAGTTAAGAAGTTCAAACCCAAAAGAATACTGGAATATAGTAAATGGTAAAGGACCTAAAGAGCAACACAACATAAATATTGTAGAGTTTTATAACTATTTTAAGAATGTTAATGAAAATGAACAGGACTCAGGGGGCTCAGATAGCGAACTTGATAAACATATTCTTGAGTCGTTTGAAGACAGTTCTTTTATCAATGACCCAATTACCTCAGATGAAATTCTTAATGTAGTGAGGACAATTAAGAACAATAAATCGCCAGGGCCTGATACTGTTATAAATGAGTACATTAAGTCATCTATTAATGTCATGGTGTCACTTTATGTAAAATTGTTTAACCTAGTATTTGATACCGGTATTGTTCCCGAGGCGTGGCAAGTTGGAAATATAAAACCAATCTATAAGAAAAAAGGTAGTTATACCGACCCGCAAAATTATCGTCCTATAACATTGTTAAGTTGTCTTGGAAAAGTTTTTACATCTATTTTGTGTAGAAGACTGACCTCATATGCAGATAATGTAGACCTCATTAAGGAAAACCAGAGCGGCTTTAGGGCAAATTATTCTACTGTTGATAATATGTTCGTACTTCATTCTTTGATAGAACTCACTTTACTAAAGAAAAAGAAATTATATTGTGCCTTTATTGATTTCAAGGCTGCATTTGATAAAGTATGGCGAATAGGGTTGTGGAAAAAGCTTGTTAAATACCACCTTACGGGGAAATGTCTTAAGGACTAATGACCCTCTGCTCCAAATTTCACGAAATTTTTTTAAACTTCCCAACATTGATTTTCATCAAGAGCTATAGCATCAAAATCAAATGAAAAAAGTATGAGGTCTGAAGCGCTGCTTATTTTTTCAGAAATGATTTTTATGTCAGATCATAATATGAAGAAATTTTAACACAGAGATTAGGAAGAGTAATAATTTATTATCACAACATAAAATTAGGAATATGCAGTGTATATAAAAATAATATTTAGTGTCAAACCTACTAAATTCCTATTAGAAATCATAATGAAGCGCTATTTCCTAAGTCAGAATATTTACATTTTTTCGCGTTACGAAGTATAGCGAAAAATAATTGTCCTGACGACATGTAAACGAATACGAAAGTGTGGTGTTACTAAGGTGAAATTGTTATGTAGGTTTCAGCCAATGAAATGTCGGTATTGAGAAAACGTGTTCGATTGTATTTACGGGTGGTTAGTAAGAGTTCACTTTCTAGCGCACGCTATCCCGAGCAAGTCGTGTTTTGGTCATGGACGCCAGGCAGGTACAGAGTGCAATTTCTGAAGAAGTTAATCGAGCTGTGTCTCGTCAACAGTCGGAATTGTTAGAAAATCTAAAAGATATGATGGACAGCCGTTTGACGGTATTCCAACAAAACATTCAGCAAATTTCCACGTCTCAAATCAGCAAAATTGAGGAAAATTTGAATGAGCATTATGTTTTCCGTAAAAAAGGAAATGAGAACCAATATAAGCATGAAGCGAAAGATCTAACCAAATTGAAGGAGGCCAGGGAGCATTTGAACAGCGACGACGGAGTGGAGTCAGCCAAAAGCAGTATCGCTGAAGGTATAGAATTGGTTAAGAATCGTCAAAAAGTTATTAAGTTAGCCGATTCGTCGCAGCTCGGTTGGAGAGTGGTTCAAGAGTACGAAGCCAACCCGACAGCAGACGATTCGGATGATGAGAAGAAGATGTACAGAGCACAGATGAGGGCCGAGAGGAAAGTTTTCAACGGGAGGAAGCGATCTAGATTTGAACCCTATCAGAAAAAGAAACCGGCAACAGCCACTCGCATGGAGACTGACGAGAAGTCAACGAGCAGTGGAAAACCCGGCAGATGTTTTGACTGCGGGGCAAAGGGGCACTGGAGTCGAGATTGCACAAAGAAAGATGACAAATTAAATAAGATAAGTGAAAACTTAGCTGATTTTTTATCTATTTCAAATTTGGCACATTTTAACAGGTTGGGCACACCCCACCATTTGGTTATTTATCTCCCATATGGTGGACAATAGCCTAAATAGTGTACACATTTTACTGACCAAATGGTGATCATTTTTTTTGCCGCCAAAATAAAATGAAAACAATGCAAAAGCGCATCAGCACGAGAGTCAGGGATTGCTAGTTGACATACCTAGATACTATATAAAGCGAGTCACCTGTCATTCTATGTCCGGTTTCTGAGGTGTAGCGAGATATCGACACCATATAGGTACGTACATCTTTCATTCCCTTACCTTTTTTCCTTATAACAAGGATAAATCTTGTTGATTTGCATCAATTCAATTAATGCACGTCCTTTCGGTTTAGAACTTCTGAAATTAAAGCGCATAGTTGATGAAGATCAAGATAGACCAATGAAAAGTGCCGTTATGTTTAATTATCTGTCAAAAAGCACTGTATGGCGCGCATGTACAGCTAAAATGTAATAGAAATTCTTATGAAAATTGCACTATATATTAAATGTGTATATTAAAATGCAAAACATTAATTCATGCATGGATTTATATTAAAGAATGCCATTTGAAAAAAAGTGTGGGTGCTCAAATGCAAGTTTTTGCCCGAAAGATGGACAAAATTTAAGGAAAATTGATGGAAAGAGAATCCGGGTAGCAGTCATTAAAAAACTACAAGACATGGGTGTACTTAGCACATATGCAAACTTTCTGTGTGATGGGTGTATAAAGTACACTGAGGTAAATAAAAATAAAGTCAAATATTTAATATATACAAGTACAGGTATCAGCTTTCTTCATGATCCTTGAAAAGGGATTTAAGGGGGGGGGATGCATTAATAACAGTGATATTTCTGAAATATTTTAATTATTAACTCTTATTTTTCATTTAAAACTTTACGAATAAGCTACTTTGAGTTAGATCATACATGGACATAGGCGTCGGACCCGGGGGGGGGGTTGGGTTACCCCCCCCCACTTTTTTTGCCAAGTTTGCCAAGGGGTGTAGGTTTAGCCCCCCCCCCCCCCACTTTCAAGAAATTCGAAAAACCCCCATTTTCCTTTTTTTCTGCTTGTCATTTTTTTTTTCAGATTTGAAATTTTTTTTCACTTTCATTTAGCCCCCCCCCCCCTCCACTTTCAATTTGCCTCCGACGCCTATGTTATAAATTGGTGAATGATATTAAGAATGCATGAAGCATCGTACATCGTAACAGAGGCAAAGGAGGGTAAAAGTGCACATTAACAAAGCTATTAAGACATGGATATTCAATTTCTCCGTCAACAAATTCTTATTAACGACTTAACACCCCCTACCAATCCTATTCCTTGCACCATCCAATAAATTTAGTAATGAACATGATGAAGGATGCTCTCTCTATCCTTATTTCATTGCAAAAACTTCACTTTATCAGGCATTGTTACTCGAGGAAACATCCAGTAAGAGAAAAAAGAGCACCCTATTGGGGGAAGTTATGGAAAAAATTGAAAGAGATGAATTTACGCAGACCGAATTAGAGGAACTGACAAAAGCCATAGGTATTGAAATAGGAATCAGAAGATAACACAGTTGTGATCTGTTTTCATGTATTTTTTTCATTTATTGATTAAGATTTTTTAAAATAATTAATACTTTTTAGTTTATATTTTTCTTTTGTTTTATTTTCTTGGGGAGAGGGGTGGTGATGGTGTTTATTTATCTGTGTGGGTTTTTTTTTTTAAGAATTCTTTTTTTTACAATCATTTTTATACAGGCAGGAAACAGTCGAAAGACATTTACAAGGACAGTGTGGAGGCAGGAAAAGTTTACAAAGATGACGACGCTTTGAAACATTTCGACCCGTCAAGTAAGCTGCATACTAACAAGGAAACATTCACTGTGGCACTGAACTTTCACTTCTCATATTATAAGCAATGTCTGACCTCAAAAAGAGGAAGAGCACCCCCCCCCCCAACACCACCCACGCACCCAACTCCATTATTTTGACATGCAGTATTTACTATATATACTTGCCCAATAGAAAAGCAATGTCCATATACAGTTGTTGCTCCGTTATTGATAATGTGTGCCCCTTTTTGTGTAGAATTAATGTTACAGACCCCCTCCTTTTTTATAAAAACGGAAAGGAAATTGTTTTTAGTAAGTGTATATATGTAAAAATTAAAATTTGAATAAAAATGTTTCTTATGTTGTTTAATGATTTTTTTTTCTTATTAAAGATTGGATTAAGGAAAGAAATGGATGCGTGCTTGCATTTTTTGAAGGACTAATGGAGGAAAAATTTTCCAATATGAATTTTTCCATGTTCTTGGTTAATGCCCTTGAGGCCATTTACCAACTGCGAAATCCAAACTTTGTTGGTCCCCTGGCTTTTGCCAGATCTTTATTAGTATATTCAAAAACAGGTGCGTCAATAAACATATCCTATAATATTTATTTTCTTCTAAATAAAACTTTGTTTTTGTTGTTTTTGATTTTAGATTTATTTTTTTCTTATTTTCACTTTTATTTCTTTTATTAAGTGCATTTGTTGATCATTCCTTTTGTGCACGTATTGATTGACAGGAAGCAAAGAAGCAGTGAGCATCACGTCTGCTTGCTCTCCAAGTGGGAGCTATACGAGCATTTTAAACTGGTTAAAGGACCACAGCACTGATAAAATCAGCTGTCCCTCAAACAGTGATTTTATAACATTCTTCGACAACAACCAGGTGCATTATTTCCTAAATGTTCCCACATTAAAGATTTTACCGATGAAATAGCACATTTATACATTTTTTCAATTTTTTTTCCAGTTCATTTTGTTTTCATTTAATTTCTTTATATTACCTTTTGTTGTGTGTGTGTTTTCTGAACCTTTTTTTTTTTATTTATGATAAAGGTCATAGGGAGAAAATGGCGAGTGAAGAATGACTTCAAAGCATCTTCCTCGGTCATTACTTCTGTAGCACACATGGAAACCAATTCTAATATCCAGACATTGGAACACTACGCACCCTCTTCGTGGCAGTGCTACGATACTACCTCAAAACAAAATTTCGTAAAAAATATTAAGAGACAAGAAGAGGTCTATGAGAAACAGTTTGATGGTTTCAGGTACATAACAGAAATGATGGGCTTTCTAAATATCAGGCATATAGGATTGAAAAGGGGGGATTCCCACCACAATCAAATACACTTTATTTACATTAGAACCCCCTCAATAAATGTTTCGTGTAAATTTCTTTATTTATTTAGTTGATTTTAGCATTATTATCACTATTTATTATTATCACTATTTCATTATCCCCCCTTTCCCTCCCTCCAACGAAATTGTTTCCTACGTGCCTGTATATCGTCACTCATACATATAAAATGAAAATTCACTAGATATTAAATATTATTACGTATGCCATTTGTTTATTGCAATATTTTGAAATACAGAAAACAATTTCTTGCTAAGAGGCTGCAGGAAGTAGCCAATCAACAAAAGAAAGTAAATAATTGTCTTGAGGATCACGTGGATGGAAACATTGATCCTCCATGTGAAACCCCTCCCCCAGACGAAAGGTAAGCTACAATTTCATTTGCTTTTAATACATAAATCAAAAATTACCAAACAAAAATGTACGTGGGTACATGTGTGTTTCCATGCGCGAATCCAGGAATTCATTTTACAGGATGGGATGGGATTGATGGGTGTTTCCACACCAAGTCAAAGAAATATTGTACTGGAAAATTTTTTGTCGACCCTCAAATCCTTAACAAGTTAAAAAGTTGACTAAACCTAAAAACCTATAATGGGGGTGGGGGTGATCAGACAAGTAATCCAAATTTCTCTTCATGACTATCTTGACATTTTACGAGGAGTGGGTTTTTCCTAGGGTTTGATCTGAGGTTACATTTTACAACTTAACAAAGAAATTTAATAACATTGAAAATCCCATGGAGAACCAAAAAGCAACCCATCCCAACCCTTCTACATCTTTTTTGGGGTGGGGTGGGGATTACTGTTGAGCAATTTTCAATATGAAAAAAAATTACAGGTACACTTATATTGCATCGGGACATAAACCTGGGCCATCAAAGGTCATTGCTGGGGAACCGATATTTGAGAATCCATGTTCGTATGAAGCAGTGGAGAAAGTATGTATTTAATTAAATAAATCAGGTATAATCATCAGATAATTTGTCGGAAAGATGATAAATATTTTAATCCTATATACATAGGTATTGGATCATTTAATGGAGGAGGCAAAGGTCGGTGATGCAAGGAGATGGACAGCTGTAGGGTGTGATGGCCTTCCATATATCCTTGCATCACGACTGATTGAGGAAATTTTCATTTGTCCGCTGTGTAGACGCCAATATGATGGGAGGGCAGAATTTCTGTCCCATATTAATGAAACACACCACACAGACAACTCAGAGGATGGGCGAAAATACAAGGATGTTCTCATGTTAACAGGCATGCATGGTTTTCATGTCCATAAAATAAAAGTGTCGAGCATTTCCTGAAAAATATTATTAAACATTACATTTATGATATTATTTTTGCAATATTTCAATTGGATAATTTTTTTTAATAAAAATATACTTTTCATTAGGTCACGGCCATTTCGAAATTAACATGGTCAAAGCCATTTTTAAATTTCTGTGGGAAATTGTCCTACAAGACCTGGCGAAGATGTTGGGCTTTAGAAGCCCAAAGGCCCTTGCAGCATGCCAGAGTGCAAGCGGTATGAAACAAGTGGCAATTATATTTTATGATTATAGCAACTGGTATATAATCCAAGTTAGCTATAGTATTTTTTATAGCTTTTTTTTAAATTCCAGATCACCATAAAAGTTGGCAGATCTTTGAAATTTTTCTTTTTGCCATGTCTGGTGAAATCATGGTTCCCTATGTTAGGGACGCTATAAGCACCAATCGTGACCCAACTGTTGACGGTTTTCTGGACAGCCTTACTACCCCTAATGAAAAATTCATGTATGATGTTCTTTTTAATTTCAGCCTTGCCCTCCATGTATTTCGTGCTGGTGTTAGACGGAACAACAGTGATGCAATTCTTGCAAGCAGATGCATGTTTTCTCCGTTGTTCTTTGGTCTAAACATGCCATTCTACATGGAGGCATATATAAGAGATTCAATGATTAGACTGCAATGTCCTTCTGAAGTAAGTGAGTTCATTGCAAACCATGAATCTTACAGTGTGAGTGGTAACGACAGTAAGGGGGAAGGAGGCGATTTTGTCCTAGAAAACCTCAACAGGAAGGCAAAAAGTTTCATGCCTCCTGGGATGCCATCTGAGGAGAGATGGCTGACAATTTGTCGAAACATTGATAGATTAGATGAGGTAAAGCCTTTTTCTATCACAAGCAACCTGGTGAAATTATTGTAAAAATAATTGTGATACATGAATTGTGAAAAATCTTTCTTTAATAATTATAGATAAGACAAAATATGCAGGGGAAGCTGGGGATGTCAGAAAAAGACAGTAATTACAACTACACTTACGACCTCACAGAGGAAATAGCCTCCTTCCGAAAAATCATTAGAAAAAGTGGATATTTTCAACAAACTACTCTCACAACACTCTCCAACAAACCTACAGACAGCGCCCTCTCGCAATTCTCCACACAGTGCACACACAACAAACAACTTCACTACACACACATCACTACAAACAAACTTTCATCCAGACAGAAATACACTCCAATTTTCATCCTACAGGAACATAGACACAAACATACAGACATATCAAACAAAACAAAAACAGAAATCATATCACATATACAGACATTGATTGATGACTTGGGCTCCGATGTGTTAAATAAGAAATGGACAAAAATTAAAAAGAGCAAAAAAGCTACCATCTTGCAATTTCTGAAGGAAATAAATGAAATCCGCGAGGGCCAGAATGAAAGTGAGAGTGATTGATGTAAGTAAAAAATATTTTTTTTATATTTGATGATTGCGGTGAAATATCCTATTTTATTTTACATATGCTATTTAAAAAATTACCAACAAAACAAATAAATAAATATAATGATTGTAATTAAGAAAGTGAAATGTCCAATACTCTAATGACAGGAATGAATGTCACTGGGGAAAATGAGTAATTTTTTCATATAATTGTTGAGATGAAAGGCTTTGCTATGTCAAAGTGCGCCTCGCAGGGTAAATGTTTACTGACGTTATTTTTTTTTTTTTTTTAGAAATGTCTTTTAGTTTATTTTATCCTTAAAAATAACAATTAATGGAGTTGAAACAAAATCTAATGACTGAAGAGACGGATGCTGAACCTTCGATTTTTAAGTACCTTAAAAAAAAATTATCCAAGAAAAAGAAGAAATTGTGCTGTAATTCTTACAAATGTATAGAGAAATTTATTGTTTTTTCCCAATATGTTTGGGACAGTAGAACTTCAGATTTTTTAAAGCCCTATCCCTGTACGCTGTCACACCCATACACCACGCATGCCTCCAAAAATTACAATCTTTCACCTCACACCCAATCCACATTCTATTCTCTCCCTCTTTCTCCCCACAGATCCTACATTTGTCCTCCGCAACTTCAGGCGATAGGACGGACTCAGTTGTCTGAGCGGCACTCTCTCGCACGCTGTGGTGCTCCACATCAGCTGGCGCGGCACTTGAAGTTGAGGGCTGCGAATCCTTAGTTTCACTTGTACATGTGGGTAACTTAAATAAAATTAACACAACTCCTTTAACTTTTATTTTTATTTCCATATATTCACCAAACTTAATTGTAACTCTTTTTCAGATATAATGAACTTTGTGATTATTTATACTGTCGATACCTCATTGAAGTTTGGACTTCTGTACTCATAAGTCGCCCCAGAAGAACTCCGAATAGTGACGGACACCTCTGCAGAAGTTGCAGTGTACAAATCTTTTGCCTTAGTATGAAGAATTCCAATTTATTATTATTATTATCATCATCATTATTGTTATTGTGTTTAATGTTCTTGTAATTATAATGACAAAAAACTATAAACAAATATTGCACGTACGTTCTATTCTGGATTGTCATTTATTCTTTATATCAACATTTCTATCAAATATACAAACAGGAAAGAAAAGCACCTGTATGTGCCCTGTTTTTATATTCAGACACACATATATACTTCATTTATTATCTAAAGCAGACACGTAGGTGCCGAGGGAGGGGACACCCCCCCCCCTCTTTTTTTAGAAAGTCCAGTTGAGATTTTCAGGTTGATTGGCTCTCACAAAATTTGTTGAATTACATCACATCATTCATATTCGTATTACATTAATGTAATTCTAGTAGAATTTTTATTAATATAAAGTTGGAAACAACCCCCTTTCCTCACACTTTAAAAACAATGCTATGTGCCTGGAAAGAAATGCTTAAGTAAAATTTGGTGCATGAAAATTCATTCTTGTTTTAAGCAAGCCTACCTTCTCCAGAAGGGTATCCTTCCTCTTACTGAAAGACCTAGACACCTTTCTTTTGTCCGTAAAAACCTTTGTCGGTTGTTTCTTGTCTTTCAGCTTGGATATGTAGGATACTTTCCCACCTTTGGATACCTTTTTCTAATTTTAATTATTACAAATAAGGAAAAAAAATGTAAAAAATTCAAATATTCTTTTTATTTCTTCATTTTCCATGTCCACAAGAAAATCGCACATTGTTCGTCCTTTTTATACATTATGCACCCGAATGTTTCACCGTAGTAAAATTAAGCTTTTGAGATACGTCGATAAAGATCAAGAGATTTCATTGGTTGTAATTGTTTCAGAAATACCCGGATGATCGGAAATGAAAGTAAACATGACTAGAAAAGAGTCCATGAAGTTTTAGAAGAAGTCATGAAGGATTGAAGGTAGAAACACCATTTTCTAAACACCACAACTATCATTTCTACACAAGACCTCCTTTTTAAACAGACAAGCGCAAGAACTTGGACATGGAAAGTGAAATATTTAACGTTATTATGACGGAAAACGTCCCATAGTACTTACCACTTGACCAGACATGATGCGCTTCTTAAAAGGAAGACTACAAATGATAATGCACGATTTTTTTCTCCCATATGGTCAGTAAACAATGTGTACGATATGGGTGATTGACCACCATATGGGAGATAAAGTACCAAATGGTGGGGTGTGCCCAACCTGTTTAATGATATAATAAATAAAAAATCTCCAGTTGGCCGCTTAAGATCACACTACGATGAGTGGGAGAAAATTGGAACAGGTAAAACAGTCTTGGATGTGATAAAGTCAGGTTATAGAATTCCATTCAAAACTAACCCTGTGGCTATTGAATTAAACAACATTAGGTCAGCGGGAGATGAACCAGATTTCGTCACAGGTGAGATCAAAAATTTGGTAGAAAAGGGGTGTGTGTCACGGGTGTCTGAAAAACCTACAGTTGTAAATCCTTTGACTGTGGCTAAAAATAGAAACGGTAAGTCAAGGTTGGTACTTGATTGTAGACATATTAATCCTCATTTACACAAGTTTAAGTTTAGATACGAGGATGCTATGACAGCAAAGGAAATGCTTAAAGTCGGAGATTTTATGTTTACTTTTGACCTAAAATCAGCTTATCATCATTTAGAAATAAACGAGGAACATCGACAATATTTAGGGTTTTCATGGAAAGAAAATGGAAAAGTTTCTTATTTTGTTTTTAATGTACTACCTTTTGGCATTTCTACAGCAGGGTACATATTTTCTAAAGTTCTTCGAGAACCCGTGAAACGCTTAAGGTCAGAAGGAATAAAGATTATTACATTTTTAGATGACGGTATAGCTGCAGGCAGAAATTTTGATGAGGCATCAAATGCAAGTAATTCAATAAAACACATTTTTCAAAATTTGGGCTTCTTGTTTGCAGAAGAAAAATGTAATTGGGTTCCAAGTCAAAATTGTTTATGGTTAGGTCTACAGTGGAATACAGAAAAAGGTCAAGTTCACATCAGTGGTGACAGAATTCATCGTTTAAATTCTTGCTTAGATGCTTTACACTGCCAAGTACAGAAAAATGTTCTTTATTTTCATGTAAAATTTTTGGCTAAAATTGTTGGTCAAATAATATCCATGAAAGTCGTTTTTGGTGATATTGTTAGAATGAGAACAAGATTTTTATATTACTGCATATCAAGCAAAGCTAGCTGGGAAGCTCAGGTAAAAATAACTGCGGAAGCTTTGAAAGAAATTGAGTTTTGGCGCAGAAGTGTGTCAACATTGAATGAAAATGGTTGTTCAATTGATTTGGTAAGCGCATCAGATGTATGCAATTTGTATTTATATTGCGATGCCTCAGATGTAGGCTTTGGTGGTTATTTTGAAAGTTTGAATGAGAGAAATGAAAATTTTTTTATGGGTAGTGTAGTTGGAAATTGGACAGAAGAAGAAGCGATGCAGAGCTCAACATGGAGAGAGCTTGAAACTGTTAACAGGGTTATGAAAAGTAAAGTCAATATCATTGAAAACACAAAGGTAAATGTAATTTCGGACAGTAAAAACGTTTCAAAAATTATGCAAGTTGGGAGCAAAAAGCCATATTTACAAATCATTGCAAATCAAATATTTGAGACTTGTAGTGAAAACAGTGTTCAGGTTCAAAATGTATGGAAGCCTAGAAATGAAAACAAAAGGGCAGATTTTTTGAGTCGTGTAACTGACATGGATGATTGGTCAGTTAACGATGAGGTATTTGACATTTATGAGAAATTGTGGGGAGTTCATACTGTTGATAGGATTGCAACTCATTACAATAAAAAATGTGAAAGATTCAATTCAAAATATTGGTGTCCTGGTACAGAGGCATTTGACGCTTTTACACAGGTATGGGTAAGTGAAAATAATTGGTTAGTTCCCCCGCCCAGTTTTATACCTAGAGTTATCAACAAAATGGTAGCGGAAAAGGCCTCAGGAACGTTGATTATTCCAGAGTGGAAGTCATCTCCATATTGGCCTTTGATATTTGAGGGAAACTGTTTCAAACATTTTGTTAAATTTTATGATTATTTGCCTAATGAAAAATTGATAACGCATGGCAAGAGTAACAAATCAGTATTTGCAAAATTTCCATTGAAATTTAAGATGTTGGTATTGAGGATCCAATTCTAAAATTGACAGTGCACAAGATTATGAATATATTTTAATGGTAATGAATATTTTTTCCAGGATTAGGAGTGCAGTTACATATAAACAAAGCAGTTACTGATAGTGGCATTTCATTGTGCAGTAAGCTGGGGTCTTTCAGTGAGCATATGTGTGGATATCTCATATCATCGAAGAGTGACGGCACCAACAAGGCCTACAAACATAATTTTCAACGATGGAAGAAGTTCATAAATGAGCACGAGCAGAGTGAAATTCCAGCGCAGCCGGTACACGTTGCATTATATATTACTTATTTGCTAGATTCTGGTGCGTCGTATTCTACAGTGAACAGTGCTATTTATTCGATTAAATGGATGCATGAAATTAGTGGTTATCCAGATCCTACCGAAAATTCCTTCGTGAAATCATTACAGGAATCAGCAAAACGTTTAACTGGTAGACCGGTGCGCAGGAAAGATCCAGTTGACCGTCAGATGTTACAAGATTTGTGTGATTTGTATACTGACAGTACAGATGTTCTTTTATTGAGAAATTTAACTATGATTTTGATCGCTTTTGCTGGTTTTTTGAGATTTGACGAACTGAGTTCTTTGAAATGCAATAATATCATTGTTGAACAAAATTATTTAAAAATTATTATTGAAAAATGTAAAAACGATCAATATAGAGATGGAAATGAAGTACTTATTGCAAAAGGTACCACAAGCGCTTGTCCATATGCCATGTTTCTACGTTATACAAAAGAGGCGGGAATTGATTTATGTTCTGATCATTTTATTTTTAAACCCGCTTTTAGAAGTAATGGTTTTTCAAAATTAATAGTTAAAAATAAGAAGCTTAGTTATACTGCAGCAAAGCAAAACATTGTTACTCTTTTAAAAACAGTAGCTCCAAATTTAAATATTGGTCTCCATTCTCTTAGATCAGGAGGTGCAACTGCTGCTGCAAATGTTGGTGTTAATGAAAGGTGTTTACAAAGGCACGGGCGATGGAAGTCTGTGTCTAGCAAAAATGTTTATGTTAAAGACTCTTTAGAAAAAAGGTTACATGTGTCAAAACAATTGTTGTTGTGAGTTATACATATATTTTTCTCTCGCTCTTTTCTCTCCCTTTCTTTGGTAATGTCTATCGTCAACCTGCTCGGTGCGCTACAATGCATATTAATTAAGGTGTTGTGTTTATATATAAAGGTGCATAGTGAAGTGAAGTGTGGACTTACATTTTTTCGCGTTACGAAGTATAGCGAAAAATAATTGTCCTGACGACATGTAAACGAATACGAAAGTGTGGTGTTACTAAGGTGAAATTGTTATGTAGGTTTCAGCCAATGAAATGTCGGTATTGAGAAAACGTGTTCGATTGTATTTACGGGTGGTTAGTAAGAGTTCACTTTCTAGCGCACGCTATCCCGAGCAAGTCGTGTTTTTTATTTTTTATAAATACAATAGTAAAATTTATATTTTCATAAATTTAGAAAAAATTTTTTTGGATGTTTAAAACATGAGTGAGGGTCCGCCACTCAACTTTTTCGCTTACTCTGCAATTTGCCGCGGACACACAGGTTTCCATAGTTTCTACAAAATATTTGTTTTTTATCTATGGTTTTTCCTGGGCGGCGGAGGAGGCTTTAAATTGTATTGCATTATTATTAAAATTCGCTTTTTGTGTTTTTGCCTTTTAGTATGTGGGCCTAATGTTATATCAAAACTGCTTTGTTTGTATATTTGAATATATTCAATATAATAAACCTGGCGTCAACCTGCTCGGTGCGCTACAATGCATATTAATTAAGGTGTTGTGTTTATATATAAAGGTGCATAGTGAAGTGAAGTGTGGACCACAATGTTATATGTGGTTGTAAGAAACGAATACATCTGTTAGCAAGAGTTATCTTTCTTATAAATATTTTTTCATTGGAAAAAAATGCAATACTAATAAAAATTCTACATTTGGTGCTTGATACATTAAGGGTTTGGTTTTGTGTTCATCCAAGTGAAACTCGTACGAAATAAAAATCTCAATATTTTAATAAATACTTCTTGCTTACTCTTGAAAACTGACCTATGACACCTTCCATTGGAAAGCTGTCTTGATATGTATGCAGTTTGATTGTCACTTGCAGTGTCATGCAGCAATAATGTGCATATTACACTTGCAGGACTGCACAGCTACAGGTCTAACAAAACAATAACATGACATTTGTTGTATATGTGCAGATAGTTGAACGTCATGGGTACAACCATTTGTTTCGTTCCTAGCAATACTGTGCGTACTTTTTCCATAACTGTCTGTTTTTCATCAACTAGGCATGTCCGCCATGCGAAATCGGGGGGCTGCCATTCCGGTATTGAAACCAACTGACTATTTCTGTAATCTGATGTCTCTAGTACCTCGATTACACAAAGCAATTAGAGAGATATTTCGTTAAACATCTCCAGCTATTAGAATGTTTCGATCTAAATGTTTAATATTGTTTATTATAAAAGTAACATCGATGTTTACGTCATATCAGGGAATGCTCCGTCTTCGATTTTACAATGGACAGATAAATTACTACGCGCCCAGTTTTAGCAGTTCCGACTGAATTTAACGTCTGTTATTTCTTTTGCAGGTAAGGCTGTTAATTACCTTTTATCAAATAAGCATATTAATCCTACAAATGTAGGACAATGTCATATAATATTGAAAAATATTGCACGAAAATTAAGAACTATAATCACTCAGCGTAGTTTATTTCTGAGGTCTGTCATGCGATATTCGGCTAAAGTGAAAGTAGGAGCTGGTAAGTCGATTTGTTGTGTTTATTGTGATTTATGAGCCTTATCTCAGAAATACGATATAACTCCTAGTATCAGTAATACATTTTGAGTGTGACAACGCCTGCGATCTAATGCACATCAATTTTAAAAAGGTTAAACGTTATACAAAGGATCTGAGAATTTCCACGTGTTTCTTGCAGACCACAATTTGGTAGCGGGCAATATTTAAGGTTCCTCTAATAAATGTTACTATGTTTCAAAATACTAAAAGTATTCGTCATTGTATAAAAATATAGTTCAGTCAAAAACAGGGTTTCAAATATTATGAGTAGAGTAAAGAACTGAATTTTGTTTTCATTAATGAGCGATTTTTGTGTAAGATCCTTCATTGAGCCTCAGACACACCAAGTTAAATGTCTTATGACGGCTAAGTGAAGTGGCTCTACGTAGTACACATATATGGTAAATCAGATGTGTTATTTGTAAATCAAAATTTTGATATTCAAATTTTATTGCTTTTTTGTTTTACTTTTTGTAAAAGAGATGCAAGTATTATTGATTATTTATATAAATAATTTTCACATAAGTTTGTACTATGTATACAAACCATCATTTTGGACTTGGACCTTCTGATTTGCAGATTAGTGCAGTATATGTAGTTCTCATGGGGAAAAGTAAATTAAACGATAAAAATTTTCAAGGATGTCAACTTAATTTGCTTATTGCTTGATATGTAAATTGTTCAATGTTCATCAAATGAAGAGACTGCAGCAAAATTGAAAAATAGGTTTTTTTAAAGATGAAAATTGCATAAAGTATTAATAATTAATATTCTCTAGTTGAAATGGTTAAGATTGAAAACTTGAATTTCTGCAACGGCATTGGTTTCATCAAAAAGGGAGTATAATAAGGGGGTCTTACCTGATCTTAAGTTACCATTGAGCATGCTGAATCAAATGCTACCAAGCATGTTTATTTTTAATTGAATGTTCATTTTATGAAAGTTTTTCATATGCTCAATTAGACTTAGGTTGTTGGTTGCACTTGTAAGGAAGAGATAAGGTGCTGGGGGTGGGGTGGGGGGTAAACCTTGGTATTGATCCATAAATACCATAATATTCTTGTAGAAACCTCTAAGATTTTTTGTATAAAATTGAAAAAAAAAATGAATGTACATGTAGCCACCACTTTATCTCAAAGGTTATTATTATTATTTTTTTTTTGGAGGACCTGCATTTTAATGGTACAGGCAAACCTTGTTACATTGTATTTCTATCCTGATGGGACCAATAAAAAAAATTAAGAAATCTGGTATAGTTTGACACATTGAGGTTAAAATGCTTAAAGAAAAAAATGGAAGAGACTTTAAATGAAATATGAAGATAACAAACAATAATCAAATTCAAATTCACATAATTTTGAGAGATGGAAGCAAAACTCTATTCTTATAATGTCTCATAGAACAAAAGTTTTAACGGACACAGTTTCAGGAAATAAATACCATTCAGTTAAAACACTGACACCCTTCAACATGTTCAACAAAGATTAATATTAATATCTAGACTTAAAAGAATTGTTTTTGAACTTTTTTCCTAAAATTTATTATAACTATGTTTACCATGTTTACAGAATGCCTTGTTTCACAAAAAAGAACACTGTTCAGATATTTTCTCTGGACTGTCAATTTCTGCATTTCATAATCATGTGATACCTGTGTTGGAGCCCTCCCAAAAACCTCCCCTGTAAAGTAAGTTTTTTATCACAATGGAATGATTCTGTAAATTTAATAGACATGTGTATAAGGGTATAAGGTAGGTGTTATAATCACAGTGAGCTGACTAGTCATTTCATTTTGTATGATTGGATTCAGATGTTATTCTATGTGTACAGAATGAAAGAATGTACAATTTTTATGATGAGAAATATATATGCGGTTGGATGAAAAGAAAGATTTTGTTTGAGTGAATGTTGTGTATGTGTCCATCACATTGTCTCAAGCCATGGTTGGAGTCCGCCTACAGCTCTCTCCTACCCGAGGCTGCTTGAGCGAATTAAGTATCGTTATCATGAATAATCAAACCTTATGTGTGATGTCACGTTATAACCCAATAAAAGTAATTGTTTATATTGCAGTTGACTTTAACGATAAAAAAACAAATGTTAGGTAAACAGTGACTGAAAAAAGAAGTCACATCAGAGGTTATTTTTAAATAATTGAAAACTTCAATCTCTTTTGGAAGGAACTGTTTCTGATCATCTTCTTGTAGCTTACTAACACACATGTCATCATATCAGGTTTTTAAAATTCTGCCATCAAATCCTTACCTTGTCATTTAACCTTCAGATTTTGTACTTGTTTGCTTTATTTAATTATGATCTTATATGCTTGTCTCATCTACTTCCCAAGGCAAGATGACATGACCATCACTTGGGTTTACCTTAATTGATCTTATTTATGGTTGATCTCTTTGTATACAGATTAGACTCATATATCTCTATATGGATTAAACTACTCTGATCTACACTAATTGTAAATTAAAATAAGATATATTCAGTCCAACAATCAGTGTTAACCAACATTTACAATGTGACCATCATTGCTGAGGGATGTGTAGCCTTTGACCCTGAAATTTACATGTCTGTCTTTGCATGCTTTTTACTTAGTCATGATGTAAAGATTTAACTTTCAATTCAAGTTCCCTCTTTGAGAGTGATCAACAGTATTGTTTTTTTAGTGGTATACTGTGGTTTCATTAATATTCGTGGGCATCAATTTTCGTGGATTTAGTAGAAATCACTGTTTCGAGGATACGTAAATTCGTGGATAATGATCATACCTGCTTTCTCACTTTTAACAAAAAAAAAAAAATGTTTCAAAGTCAAATTAGCATTAAATTGTGTTTATAATTTGTATGATTTAAGTCAGCTATGAACAGAGAGTAATTAATTATTTCTACCAAAATTTTTATTTCAAGGTAATTTTTGTTTTCATTGTGTAGGTGATAATTGGTGTTGGATCGTTAGATTGTTTGAGAAAAACAAATTTACACATTTAAACCTGATTATCTACCATCGTTTGTGTTATACCACTGATTTGTATATATATGAACAGTGTTGACAGTTCTACGTATGTTTTATTTATCTCTGTCAGAATATTAAAAGATATTTTACTGAAAATTGCCAGATAATTATCTAATAGTACATGTATTTTTTTTAAAATATTCTTTAAAATGATAAAATACGTTTATAAAGCCAAGCTGTTGGAGAAAGAGGGGTATTCACGTATATTTAAGAAAGTCGTAATAGGCTTTTTAAAGGTTTATCATAAATCAAAATGGAGGCACCAAACTTCGATGAACATTTGATTTCGTGGATCGACTCAACAACGAAATCCACGAAAATTGGTGTTCCACGAATAATGATGAAACCACAGTATTATAAATTATTTATATTTAATATTTTACAGATTTCAAAGTTAAGGAGATCATTTAAATGACAGAGGTTTTGGTCCATCTTGGTTTGTCTCAACAGTTAATCTTTTGGAAAGCAGTGTTGGAGAAAATATCAGCAACATGTGAAGACTGTGATTTAGTTTCATATGATATGACTAAAGAAAGTTAATATTTTTGATTCCATGGTTGTATGAACAAATGCTTTGAACTTTCCAAACATCATTGAAAAAGAAAATATGATGACCAAACAAAAATACATATTTGAACTTTCCACGAGTTTACAATGAAGAACATTTTGGGATCTTGATACAGGATATTATTGTGTTTAGTGTTTTAGTGTTTTATCTAACCCATGCTAAGAACACAGGTCTCAAATATCTTAGAGAGTTATATTAGAGTTATATTGTTAGAATTGAAGCTTATTTATAAAATTATACCTTATATCTTTAAAGAAAGTTTCACAAAAAAATAGTCAAACTTGCATATACTGGTTAACATGTTAAAAGAAATATAATATCCTGGAAGTGATTAAGAATAAAAAAAAAAGTTCATTTATCATCCTTTTCTTTTGTTCTTCTTGGTGACTTTTTTTACAATAATCAAAGACATTTACATTTTAGCTCATCTGAGCTGAGGCTCTGTTGAACTTTTTCTGATCAAAGAGTCTCTGGTGTCTGTCCATCTGTCATCCATAAAAATTAAACCCTAAAATAGGGGTATCAAAGTTTGACATGGGAATAGATAGGAAAAAATTGTCCTTTAATGAACAACAAGGTAATGATTTACTCATAATGTATGCAAGCATCCTCAAGAAGTGAAGATTCAAGTTGGTCAAAATCATTTGCCTGACTTATTATTATAATAATATTAAAATATTCCCTATTTGTATTTTTTTTCATTTTTTTTCTTCAAATAAATCTGAGATCAGATTTTACATATAAATTGGTAAATGCATGTATAAATGTGAAAAAAAACTTTAGAAAACATATAAGCCATGTTAGCCATATTGATAATGAAATATCCTCTTGTTGTGGAATCAGTTTTGGATTAGACATGGCCTTATGGCCCAGGGTGGGGCCACAGTATTAGCTCAGATTTGTTTTTATGAGAATTAAGGGGGATAAGAATGTCTTAGAAATCTGAAGAACACCAAGGTGACTCAAGTGAATGTTGTGGGCCAGGCCTCTTATTTAAATTGCCCACTTCCATTATCCCTGCAGATTTTTAACATCTTATTTGGCATACTTTTTAAGGAGAAAATCATTTTTCTAACATTAATTTCCCTGTGTTTTGTACACACCATAGAGTAATATTTTAGATACGTCTGGGCTTTCATATAAAGTGCTATTTTTAGATCAAAAGTGAGTCTCTTTAATTCTATTTTTAACACATTGCCATGTGGTTGGGACTACTTTCATGGCTAACATTTTCTTGTTTAACTAACAAGTATGCATTTAAAGAAATGTACCTATTGTAGTGAGTTTACATTTAAATCAAAGGTTCTTCACAAATAGTTGTAGCCACTTAATTGTTTTAACTATTTCATATTTTTTTGGATTTTTTGGTGCACTACTAAAACCTGTGGCTGCGCAGTCCTGCAGGTGTATTGTGCACTTCATAGCTGCAAACTGCTGCAAGTGTCAATTAAGCTGCATATACCCAGAGATTGTTTTCATTATGAAGATGACATGGACCAGTTTTCAAGTGTAAGCAAGGCTTAATTTTTGAGATATTAAGGTTTTTATTTTTAGTGAGTCTCACTTGGCTGCACACAAAACCAAACCCTTAAACCATTTTTAAAATGATCGTTAAAAAGATAGAACTTATTCAATTTTTAAGGGTTTTAAAACTGGATTTAAATGTTTTTTTGTCAAACATAATAAAACGATTTGAAAAGTACAGTCAAAGGAAATATAAGGTAATGTTTCCATCATATGTTACATTTGATCGAATTGACTGCTCAAAGGTCTTGATAAATAAACTCTGATAAAGTAAACTATGAGAAATACTAAGATATTTTACTTGGAAAGTTATCTCTCTTATCAGAGGGTCGGTCCCCCTTAAAGTTATTATTAATATGTATAATGATTGTAAATCTAGAATATTTTATAATAATGATTTTTCTGAATATTTTTCCTGCCGAAATGGAGTCCGACAGGGAGAAAATTTGTCTCCTCTTCTCTTTGCATTGTATCTTAATGATTTAGAAGAATTTTTAATACAAGAAAATGTGATTGGATTGAACAGCCTGTCTGAAGAAATTGAGCAAATGTTAGATGTATATTTAAGAATTATGATTATGCTCTATGCAGATGATACTGTATTGATGTCTGAAACTAAGGATGATCTTCAATATCAACTCAATTGTTTTCAAAAATATTGTGAAAAATGGAAATTACACGTAAATATTGATAAAACAAAAATCATAATTTTTGGTAAGGGCAGACAACCATCCAACGTAGCATTTACCTATAATAATAATGTTATTGAAATTGTAAAAGAATTTGAATATCTAGGAGTGTTTTTCTCAAGAACTGGTTCTTTTTATAGCACAAGAAAATATACTGTACAAAGAGCAACCAGAGTTATATATGCCATAATTAAAAAATCACGAGAATTGAATTTGTCCATCGATTGTCAAATTGATATGTTTGATAAAATGGTTATCCCTATTCTTCTTTATGGTTGTGAGATATGGGGATTTGAAAATGTGAACATTATTGAGAAACTTCAACTCAAATTTTGTAAACTTATACTTCATCTTAAGACATCTACTCCAAATTATATGGTTTATGGTGAGCTTGGCAGATACCCATTAAGTATAAATATTAAAGTGAGAATGATAAAATTCTGGGTAAAACTGTTGAAATGTAAAGAGACAAAATTGTGTCATATTTTATATAATTTTTTATACAGCTCATCAATGCACAACGCTGTTAATTGTAGTTTTAAATGGATTGAATGTATACGAAGTATTTTACAAGAATGTGGATTGAATTATGTTTGGATGACGCAGAATGTTCACAATGAAAAATGGTTGTTGATTGTAATTAAGCAAACGCTGATTGATCAATTTAAACAAAACTGGAATTCAGACTGTAATACATCTGGTAAAGGCAAAATTTACAATTTGTTCACTAATAGTATTTTTACAACTAGAAACTATTTAAACATGAATGTGTCAATGAATATTATAACACATTAGCAAGATTTAGAACTAGTAATCATAAATTACCAATCGAGACAGGCCGATGGAGCAATATACCCTCAAATGAAAGATTTTGTACTTTATGTAATAATGATACTGGAGACGAATACCATTATATTATGTCATGTCCTGCTTTTAATGATTGTAGAAAATTGTATTTACCTTCAACATATATAAGTCGACCAAGCGCTTTCAAGTTTTTAAATTTATTTTCATGTAAAAAGGTATCTGTCATCAATAACCTTTGTAAATTTTTCAATATAATTAATAAGAGAGTTACCCTTCCAGGTTAATGTAAACTGTACACTCTTGCATCATGTATTTTGTTTGATATCGTTGTTCTATTTTCTCTATGTTGTTTTATACAATGTGAGAATAAACTGAATTGAATTGAATTGGTAATAAAATGCACCATATTTCCGCACAAGAATATCCACAAGGAAACAAGGAAGTTACCTAATGGAATAATCAGAAACCATATCGACCATACATTAGAGAAACAGAAATTCAGAATCTCTGTGTTAAATACAAGGGTATACTAAGATCAGCAGACATTGGAAGCGATCACGTCTTAATGTGTACATTAATGAAGCTGAAGCTGATGAAAGTGAAAAAAGAAGGAAGAAAGGAAAATCGAATGAGATTCGATACAGACAAATTGGAAAATGCAGAAACAAAGCAGAAATCCAGCGTGGCATTGAAGAACAAATATCAAATCTTAAAAAAATCACCTAGAGAAACCAACAAGAGATGAATTTGAAGATGAGTGTAAGATCAAGATGTACTTCACAAAAAAAAAGAAAGAAAGAAACCTGGGATCAGTGAAACAACCTGGAAGAAAAAAGATCAGAGAGTAGGAATAAATAAGGAGATTCTAGCAACTCACTCAAAAAGATTTAAAGAACGATTACAAGATCTCTATAAGGAGAGAGTCAAAGAAATAAAAGACAAGTGAGAAATGCCAAACGATTGATTGATTATTGTATGACCTTTACTTGGTACTTGTATAGAAAATACCTTAAACATGGAAAAAGGAAAACGTAAAGTTACCAAAGAAAGAGAATCTGAAAAATGTAAGAACTGGAGAGGGATCACTGCATATACTGTAGTGAGCAGTCTTAGGAAGAATCATATTTTGATAAGATCAGAGATGGAATTGATTCACAGCTTTAGAAAGAACAAGCTGGCTTTCGACAGGGAAGAAGTACAACAGATGTTCGTATTGCCCAACATCGTAGAGCAAGTAAATGAATGGCATGCTACATTATACATAAAGACTTCGAAAAAGCCTTTGATTCCATTCATAGAGACAGCTTATGGAAAATTATACATATAGAATTCTAGGAAAGTTGATCAGAAATAAAGATTTCAAATGTTCTGTGAGAGATGGAGAGGAGATATCAGAATGATGTGAAAACAGGAGTGAAAGAAGGTTATAACATGTCTATTTTTAGGTCACCTGAGTCACTCAGGTGACCTATTGCTATCCGTTCTCGTACGTCGGCGTGCGTCGTGTGTTAACATTTGAACATTTTTAGCTTCTTCTCTGAAACCGCTTAACCAATTTCAACCAAATTTGGCATATAGCATCTATGGGTGAAAGGGAACAAAAATTGTGAATTTCATGGTCCCTGCCCCCCTGGGGCCTGAGGGGTGGGGCTAAAACCACCAAAAATAATGCAATCTTTAAAAATCTTCTTCTTTACTCCAGGACATCAAGCAGTCAAACTGTTGGCATCATTGTAATAAGCAGTGAACCCTCTACCAAAATTGTGAAATTCATGGCCCCAGGGTCAGGGGTTCTGGCCCCAGGGTGGGGCTATATAGATCATATAGTGAAAGTGCATTATTTCTTTGAAAATCTTCTTCTCTGCTCCTGGGTATTAAATAAAGTAACTAAGTACATAGTTATGAAGAGCAAGAGTGCCTCTTCGAAAATTGTGAAATTCATGGCCCAAGGGTCAGGGGTTCTGGTGTTAGGGCGGGTCTCTATTGATTATCTAGTAAAAATGCATTAATTCTTTGAAAATCTTCTTCTCTGCTCCTGGGTATTTAATAAAGTAACTAAGTACATAGTTATGATGAGAAAGAGTGCCTCTTCCGAAATTGTGAAATTCATGGCCCCTGGGTCAGGGGTTCTGGTCCCAGGGTGGGGCTATATAGATCATATAGTGAAAGTGCATTATTTCTTTGAAAATCTTCTTCTCTGCTCCTGGGTATTAAATAAAGTAACTAAGTACATAGTTATGAAGAGAAAGAGTGCCTCTTCCAAAATTGTGAAATTCATGGCCCCAGGGTCAGGGGTTCTGGTGTTAGGGTGGGGCTCTATTGATTATATAATAGTGAAAATGCATTAATTCTTTGAAAATCTTCTTCTCTGCTCCTGGGTATTGAATAAAGTAACTAAGTACATAGTTATGATGAGAAAGAGTGCCTCTTCAAAAATTGTGAAATTCATGGCCCCTGGGTCAGGGGTTCTGGCCCCAGGGTGGGGCTATATAGATCATATAGTGAAAGTGCATTATTTCTTTGAAAATCTTCTTCTCTGCTCCTGGGTATTAAATAAAGTAACTAAGTACATAGTTATGAAGAGAAAGAGTGCCTCTTCCAAAATTGTGAAATTCATGGCCCCAGGGTCAGGGGTTCTGGTATTAGGGTGGGGCTCTATTGATTATCTAGTGAAAATGCATTAATTCTTTGAAAATCTTCTTCTCTGCTCCTGGGTATTAAATAAAGTAACTAAGTATATAGTTATGATGAGCAAGAGTGCCTCTTCCGAAATTGTGAAATTCATGGCCCCTGGGTCAGGGGTTCTGGCCCCAGGGTGGGGCTCTATTAATTATCTAGTGAAAATGCATTAATTCTTTGAAAATCTTCTTCTCTGCTCCTGGGTATTAAATAAAGTAACTAAGTACACAGTTATGAAGAGCAAGAGTGCCTCTTCCAAAATTGTGAAATTCATGGCCCCAGGGTCAGGGGTTCTGGTGTTAGGGTGGGGCTCTATTGATTATGTAGTGAAAATGCATTAATTCTTTGAAAATCTTCTTCTGTGCTCCTGGATATTAAATAAAGTACATAGTTATGATGAGCAAAAGTGCCTTTTTGAAAATTTTGAATTTCATGGCCCCAGGGTCAGGGGTCCTGGTGTTAGGGCGGGGCTATATTGATTATATAGTGAAATTGCATTGATTCTTTGAAAATTATCTTCTCTGCTACTAGAGATTATTTAAACAAACTAAGTGCATGGTTATGATGCATAAAGATGCCTTTTCAAAATTGTGAATTTCATGGCCCCAGGGTCAGGGGTTCTGGTGTTAGGACGGGGCTCTATTGATTATATAATGAAAATGCATTGATTCTTTGAAAATCTTCTTCTCTGCTACTGGAGATTATTTAAACAAACTAAGTGCATGATTATGATAGGCAAGGATGCCTCTTCCAAAATTTTCAAATATATGGCCTCAGTTTTTGGGGTTCTTGAGGAAGGAGGGGGGTGGGGGCTCTATTGATTATATAGTGAAAAAGCATTAATTCTATTAATTAATCATTAATTAATCCTGTCTGATCTTTAGCGTTGATCTGATAAATAAATTGCTTAGCTATGATGAAAATGTGAGCTTTGAACAGAATTTTTAAATCTTGTGGTCCTAGGGTCAGGGGTTCTGGCATAACTAGGGGGGGGGGGGGGGGCTTTTGATAATATAGTGGAAAAGTGTTAATTCTTTGAAGTCCATAGGTATGATGATGAGGGTAACTCTTTCTTTGTAAATTTCTTGACCCTTGGTCTTGGGTTCTGGTGTTAGGGTAAGGCTTTGTTGAATCTGTAGTGAAAATGCATTGTACCTGTGATTCTTCTCTGCTTCTGGGCATATTGGAAGAAAACTGAGTAAAAGTTTAAATGATATAAGTAAGCGTATTTCTACCAGATTTTTGAACATCTGGACCATTTGTCTAAGCATTCTAGCCCTGGGCAGGACTCTATTAATTTGTATTCTACTGAGAGAAGTTATTCCCCTTTTCCATTCACCTTTGATAATTAATCACTGTAAATAATGTATTTGAAAGGTTAATAGAATAAGATAATTATGCAAGAATGTTTATCATATAATTCAAAAAGTATTTTCTTAGTTTTAATAATCAGGTTGACCTGTAAGTAATAGATAAATAAAAATGAGACAAAAATAACTTATCTTATTAAAAGTTCTTCAAAGACCATAAGAGAGGTCAATGCTAGAGCTATTAATATGGGTTTAAAAATAGTACTGAAGCACTAATAGTTTGTTAATAGTCTGCATGGTGATAGTGTTAAGTGGGGAACAGATTAGAACTTAATTTATGAGTTGATACTGAATACTAGACTAATTATTTTGTTGATCCTGATCTTCCTACTTCTCTTGCTTTAGGGCAAAAAAGCTTCATCTATCAGTGTATTTAACTTCTAAATTGTTGTATTATACTCAGGTGACCGTTAAGGCCCTTGGACCTCTTGTTTTAATTCCCGATAGCGACGGACTGGATATTGAGGAGATTAGTGAACAATAGAGAGACCGGGATACGATGAAATTTTAACAAGAAACTGGTTGATCTAGATTTTGCAGATGATGTCACCTTATTAAGATCAACAAAACAATACATGCAAATGAAAACAACAAATATGGTGGAAGATTGTGTGATTGTACCGGTATGTTGTTTTACTTCCCAATTTTTCACTCTTATAGAGACGTTGCCATAAACCTGTGAAGGGTTTCAATTTTATAGCTACATACGGCACTCGTCGCCATTAAGCAGTGAGGGCTCTTTATCGTGCCAACGCCTACAATGACAGGGGACCTCGATTTTAAAGGTCTCATTTGAAGGACCCGTGACTATCACTTCTAATGTCAAGCGCTACCTATATTTACGTCTTAGGTTTGACGCGGCACGGCGAACGACAAAACCCGGGCCTCCTGATCACGATTCGAACGGCCTACCACTAGGCTACCGTGACCGATACAAATATGGTGGAAGGAGCAGGGAAAATGGGACTCAAGGTTAACGCTGGGAAAACAAAAGCTTTGAGAATGGTGACAGAAACGAGGAGAAAAATATACATTAAAAGAGAAAAATGGAAGTATACTCATTAACATACTTAGGAGCTGCAGTAACATCAGAAGGAGGGGGATGGGGGATATTAAAACAGACTCTAGAAAGCAAGGAACACCTTTTCCAGACCCTAGAAGATATGGAACAGCAATAGCATCTGAAGAAAACTAAATTAAAGACCTTTTATACCAAACCTTGGAAAAATCTGAATTGCAAATCTTCTAATGTTGTCTACACAATAGAATGTACTCTTTGTGAGCTTATTTATGTTGGTGAAACCAGGGGTTCACTTCATAAAAGAATATCGGGGCATATAGACAAATAGAACAACGGGAGCCAGCAGCTTCTATACAAGCATTTTAATTTACCTGATCATTCTATTTTGTCAATGAAAGTTAGAATTCAAGAAAAGATTAACCATCATACTAATAGCCCGTCACTGCATACACCTTTCCGTAGACAAGAAGAATACTGGATTAGAAAACTAGACACACCCTTTCCAAATGGTAGCGATTACAATGTCGATAATGTTTGAAATTTTTCAAGCTCACAGTTTAGCAATGTGAATGTAATTGGACTTTTTATCAGTACACAGAGACGTAAGGGTAGTCATGGACATCTGTCTTACAATAAACCTACTATGCACAATGTCTCCTTTGATTCACTATTACCTTATGTTTATAAACAGGTCTTTATAACATTCGTACCAAACTTTACTCTGTCCCTTTGAATATTTGAATAGTCTATTTGTAAAAGTCAAGGAAATTCCATTTTTGGTTCTTCGACACCAGAATACAAACTTGGATCTGTGATTAGGATATTGCAAATCAAAAATTGGGTTCTTTAAACTGCCACGTTTCGGGGGAAGAAAATACTCCTCAAACAATTCCTTTGTTCCTTGAAATTCAATATACCAACAAAGGAATTGACGCAATTAAAATAAGTAATATTCGTAATCACAAAAAGGCCCAGTCTTGTATTCCACCATATTTCAAGTTGAAGGCCACACCTTTTTTTCCTAACAAATATACATTTGCTTCCAAACTTTTTAATTATAGAAAAAAACCTCTACAGTGCGTAGATATCGGAACTGATCATCTGAAACATAATCCTCCAACGTTTTCAGGTTCTTCTTCACCCTACAACTATAAACTATAGTCCTGCTGGACACGTCATTACTGGTGATGCAAATAAAGTTAATAATGAGGACCTTAAATCACATAAGAAGATCAAAGTTTAGGGAACCCCTATCTTTCAACTGGAGTCATAATTTCATAAATATTATGAATTCCGTGGAAGATTACGCCAGACGATGGGCCAAATATGAAAAAGAAGACCTTGACACCTTGTCAGAATGGATTAAATTTATCAGATGGGTGTTGCAATCGCGCATTAAGCGATTGAGGTAATATGAAAACCATCTATTCTTCTGTCTTGGACAATGCATAAGTGAAACAAAAAGAATTTATAGGTAGATTACAAGATCAGTATGTACTAGTCACTGCTGACAAACCAGGTAACAACATTGTCTTTGTTTGTGAGGCTCATTATTTGAATTGTATTAAAAAGGAACTAGGATTTAATTCTGCAAGTGGCAATCCAACTTATACCCATAGCTTCCTTTCTAAGGATGAGATTCTTCAAAGCCATATGTCACTTTTAAATATTTTTAATATTCTCAACAATCAAAAGGAATTTGAATTACCTTACCTATACTGGATTCCAAAACTCCATAAAATCCTTACAAAGAAAGATCACACTCTATACTTCAGGTTCTGTAGACAGATCTCCCCAGATCACACACTCTCTCTTTCTCTCTTTCTTTTTATTTCATTAGTTTCTGAATAGCTTGTTCTGTTGAGAAATCTTCCCAGATCACACACATATACACACACTCTCTCTTTTTATCTCTCTCTCGTTGATCTCATTCTATACTTCAGATTCTGTATACAAATCTCCCCAGAACACACTCTCTCTCTCTCTCTCTCGTTGATCACACTCTTTATTGCAAGTTCTGAAGGCAGATCTCCCCAAAGCACACCCTCTCTCTCTCTCTCTCTCTCTCTCTCGTTGATCACACTCTATACTTCAGGTTCTGTAGACAGATCTTCCCAGATCACACACTCTCTCTTTCTCTCTCTCTTTTTATTTCATTAGTTTCTGAACAGCTTGTTCTGTTGAGAAATCTTCCCAGATCACACACATATACACACACTCTCTTTTTTTTCTCTCTCTCTCGTTGATCTCACTCTATACTTCAGATTCTGTAGACAGATCTCCCCAGAACACACACACACACACACTCTCTCTCTCTCGTTGATCACACTCTATACTGCAAGTTCTGAAGGCAGATCTCCCCAAAGCACACCTTCTCTCTCTCTCTCGTTGATCACACTCTATACTGCAGTTTCTGTAGACCGATCTCCCCAAAGCACACCCACTCTCTCTCTCTCTCTCGTTGATCACACTCTATACTTCAGATTCTGTAGACAGATCTCCCTAGAACACACACACACACATCCTCTCTCTCTCTCACACACACACACACACTCTCTCGTTGATCACACTCTATACTGCAGGTTCTGTAGACAGATCTTCCTAGATCATTCTATTTCATCAGACTCGATACAGCTGGTTCTGTTGAAAGATCTTCAGAATTCACAATCTCTCACTTCGATCTGATTTGAAGAAAACAAAAAACAATAGGGGTGGTGAAGGTTCATACTCAGTCAAAAAAAAAAGAAGAAGAAAGAAATCAGCAAAACAACAAACAAACAAAACAGTAACAAACATAAATCTCCTACTCATAATTTACTCACAAGCTAAAAGGAGTAGTTTTCATATAAATTTTCATAGTTCTTCAAAGTATTAAAGTATGAACTAAAGTTTACTGTCGTTAACTATAGTAAAATTTTGTAAGGGGATTTAACCACCCAGGCGAACCTTGAGGAAACTCCAGTACTTATCAGAAAATCTCTTTACCACGTACACATCTCTGCAGATTAATAATTACGATCATTTTTTTTTTGTTTTTGTTTTTTGACATTTTCATTGCTGTCTGTAGTCCTTTAATCCTATTTTATTTGATTTCTAATTCCAGATGTGACTAGGTCCGAGTCCGTGTTAAAGGAGAAAAGTCCGTACCGACACAATAGTAAGATTACCTCACCATTGTTACCAGGGACGCTACAAATTGACCGCTTAAGATTATGAGATTTTAAATACCCAAAACACAATCCTACAACAAATAAAATCACTAAATATATCTACATATTTACATTAATGCTTTTTCGGTAGCGGCTATTCGTAGCAATTCATGCGTTGTGTCGTTCACCCATTGTGTCATGTATACGGGTGCAATTCTGTGATTCGCTCGTCTCTCCACGTTATTAAAACACAACTTGTAGACTTTAAAGCCACATTATTTCAGTATCAAAAGGCTAGCCTGTGTGATAAGATATCTCTAGATCGATCTTCAACAGAAATCCTCGGGACAACACCACCAGAATATTTTGATAACTGGAATTTGACAACTTGAAACGCGAGTCGGCCATTGTTATTCGGATAATACTAAAATATGATAAACAGGATACAGATTCTTTGTGTTGTTAGGTAACAATGAGAGGGAAAAACTGCAAACAGAAATGACTAAATATAGAAAATTCAGCTTTCCGAATACTTATCACGGTAAGTTATTTAAATAGGTTTCATTTCTATCGATCTGTTGTAACAAGTTTTAAACTCTATACGTATAAAATACCTGGCATTTCGGATCAACATTAATTTGGTCGCATAGAATCATCTTTATAGGTGTGTGTTGTAATCTATTTAACAAGATAAAAGTAAAAGGAATTCGGTAATATTAACTCTGTCTATCAATATAATATACACCAGTTCGAACCCAGTATTTTGATATTTAGACGTTACTTTTTATTCGAATCTCGGAGCATGTATATTTAAAGCATTTCATGATCCTGAAGGCCATGATCTCAACAATTCTTATCTACAGTATTACATTAAAAAAAAGAGGGTTCTTTGATTATATAAACCTGACCAAAAGAACAATAAATAAAATGGTAAATCCGAGTAACATTGCATGCTAGGGATATTACACAAAATTTTAATTCGCTAAATATGGTGTGGTTTTTTTGACATTGAGGAAATTTTCATTTCCATGCCAACTGGTTTTTCAAAGAATATACGTGATGTAAATTATTCCAGTTAATACGTTTTTTTCTTTAGTTACTGTGTAATTGGGTCAGGTGCATCAATCAGGAACAGATACATGTATCTGGGTGATAGAGAGGGACACTGATTGATGAGTGTCACAGTAACAGATAGGAGTCACTCAATTAATCTTTACAAACAACAAACAATGTACTTTTATGTCTACAGAACTATACAGCATGTTTGCATGGATAATGTTAATTATATGTCTTGATTCATTTTTTTCATTTCATTTGAAAAACGACTTGAATGAAGATCTTTGTTGTGTATAGAAAACTGACGAAAGAAAACATGTGATTTGTTCTGCATCTTTTGAATGATTAGAATAAACCCTTTGTGTATTTTGGATCCCCTACTTCTTCATTATTTAAAAAGAATGCACATGCACGTTGTAAAACTTGGATATTCAGATTTTTAAATCAATACCAAGGAATTCTAATCCAGTATGTTAACCTGTTAAACCTACCCAATGCGAACATTACACCTAAATGTTATTTACAAGACATGGTTCGAAATTCAATTTATCAAACTGAGGAAATTGATTTAATGATCGTTGAATTGTGTCAAACTGCTCGCGCTCCGTGACTCTGGCTATATGTAGGAATTTCGTAAAGAAGTTGTCCTTTGCTGTCTTTACTTAAAAAGTTACCTTAAAATAGGTATATGAGCTGGTGATTTTTCGCTTTCTAAACAAATAAAAAAAGTAAAATACATATTGTTTAATTCTTCACGGAATTGATTTGAAAATTTGATATGTAATGCGCATGTACTCGAGAGAAAATTTGATTTAAATATGTCAAATTGTTGATCAGGTCTTCAGTGGGATTCACTAGAGGTATTCTTCATATTTCTTCATAATAAAATATTGTATTGTATTTAGGGATGTCAAAATATTTATTTTCCTTAGTCGATTGTTCGATTGCATTATTCGAACGATAGTCGAATATATTCGGAACATTTCCTGAAAATAAAATTGTATTTGAAACTTCACTGGTACATGATTTATTTATAATTCAGAAACCCTTTTACTTAAATCTATTTAATTAAGAAGTAACATAAAAATTTATGCAACGTAACGCGTGGATAGCATGATTATTTGAATTTCAAAACCTAATTTTCCAAAATGTATGATTTCCCCGTCAGTAGAATTCATAAATCAGTTTGTACATGCAGTCAGTTTTTATTTAAATAAGCAAAGAAAAAAATTGCCAGGAGATATTTTTTAAAGATTTTTATGAAATAAATTGGGGGAGAGGGGGGGGGGGGGGGGTAATCTCACATTATCCACACGTCAAGTGCCTATAAATTGTTAAACAGTTAGATACTGCTTATTCGATTATTGTTTGCTCAGACTATCAAAATGTCCTTATACAGTTTAAAATGTAAGCGAATTGTTTTGATACATGTAATTATCGAAGTGTCAAAACATATCACAGTTATGGTTCTTCCTTGCGCTTGAGCAATCTTAAAATAACAAAAAACAATTGGTACATGGTATAAGATCAAGTCCAATTTATAATTTTACAAACAAAACCTAGTAAATTGGTGGGTAATTAATTACAAAAACAACACGGGCAGTTACTGATAAATAAATCCCGCAGTACGCGGCAGTAGTGAAGCACTTATAATTACTGTACTTTCTATACGTACATGGAAAATAAACCGTTTTTTTTTTTTTTAGGAAAATTATCTTAGCGACTGTCTCTTAGGAAAGACGGTTTCTCAATTTTGTGATGAGAATACCATCACTCTTTTATTGCATTTATTTAATTATGATAATATTCGAATGTCGTTTCATTATTCGATCGTCGGTCCATTCGACTGATAGTCGACTATTCGTTGACATCCCTAATTGTATTGTAATATATATATATATATATATATATATATATATATATATATATATATATATATATATATGCCTTCGCGCAAAATGATTAACAAAAACAAATTTTGTATGAAATTCATCTATTGTTATCTTAAAAAAAAAGAAAAATAAACCAGACTGAAATATGTACAGCATTGTTACAATGCCAAATGTAATAAACTGGGATTATTACATTCTCTTTATTATATTTTGCGTCGAATTCGACGCAGAATGTAATAACACAAAATGTAATAACAGTACAGGATTATAACATTTTGCATTATTACAATTTGCGTCGATATTAACGCAGAATGTAATTATGTACTTTTTTTATTATAACATTTTGAGGAAATGTAAAAACACCAGATAATTTTTGTATTGTGTTCAGCGCAAAACATCATAGAATTGATTTAAACATACATGTATCTTTAATCTTTTAAAATATGAATAGGTATTGTGCTGAAGTGGATGAGTCAGTTAGTAGTATGAAATGCTTTTAATGTCCTTTATATTATTGTTCTTTGTTTATACATAAATAAAGCTTTGTCTCATAGAATTTGAGTTTTTTTGTTTCCTGGTAAATTTTTTTTATTGTAAGCTCCTGTCATAAGAAATGTATGGCCACTGGATACTAGCGGCACTAAACGCAAAGATGATTTTAAAAAAGTGGAATTAAATCAATGATATAATTGGCGAATGAAATACTACTTACTCAAATATGCGTAAACACAAGACATGGGCATGTCGAAAATATAAATTAATAAAAATTGTCATGTCTGATAGCCAGGAAATCGGCACATTATATTTGATCCTTTGAAATGGAACTTGCATTTTGTTTTATCATATATTTTGTAGATCAAGAAACGGCGAATAAAAAAGCAATATATAATCACTGGTGTGAAAATTCTCAACCTAACTGACCAAAAAGAGTGTTATTACATTTATTTATTATATTTTTGCATTGTTGCATTTTGCTTAATATCGACGCAAAACCTAACAAAAAATATAATAATCCAAAAAATATCAATTTATTTACATATACGCTATATTCTGCGTTGACATCAACGCAAAACGTAATAACGCAAAATGTTATATTTCTAATAGTTTTTTATTACATTTAGCGCTGCGCTGATTTCGACACAAAGTGTAATAAAGCAAAATGTAATAATCCAGGTTTATTACATTTTGCGTTTTTAATACATTTCGTGTTTTAACACAGCACATATCTTCGAATATTTTTTCAAAGAAAAGAGTCCACAATTTTAAAAAATTGATAGATAAAATAAATAATTTAATTTGCCACCCCTCCTCTTGAAATGCAGCATAAAGCGAGGGAAGCTGATTTAGACAAATGCCGGGTAGATGTGTACCATTGTTGAGGATAACGTGAATTTAATCGACATGATTTTATTCAGCCAGCCGAAAGGATGTTAATGGAATCATTTTCAACTTTAGATTGAAAATTAATAAAAGACAATGGTAATACCATACCAAGAGCTTTTATTTTGAAGAAAAATAAGTGGAAAACACGACAGCCTATCTGTTCATGATAAAATATCTTTTCTAGGGAGAGGGATTTAAGTTTTCTAACGCTTGTTTACTACATAATATGGAAAATAAATGAAATGAAATTCAAAAATCAAATCCAATGAACAGAATTTAGAGATCGGTTCCCTCTCTGCATCCTTGCTCTGATATCAAAGTTTTCGGTGACTGGTCACAGAAATGCCCCGAGACAGCAAATCATAGCGGATTCTCGATGATAAATTTTAAGTTTTCGTCCAAATGTCATACTATACTGTCACTGTAACTCCTATACAATAATTCTGGCTAACTAAGTTAGACAAAAAGACGATTGTTGCGAAGGACGAAACTATGCTTGCAGCTTATTTGCTCCCTTTGGTGGCTGCGATATTGAATTTTGCACTTTATAGAAATACTGGTAGGGTATCATGTAAATTTTGAATATACTAGGTGAGAGTAATATACAAAATTTACAACATGATAACTAATTCGTCAAATTAAAAATTCGCCTGTTTAATTAAAAAGTGATTATGTGTGACACTATTACGATTCGAATCAAAATGAAACTGTAATTACTCGATAGTTTAATAAGTGAGCCACGCCGTTTGGTGTTAATACGTGCAAAATCATTTTCATCTATTATGATTTAGTGTTAAATGCTTAATTACAAGTGTGTTTATTCCTCGACTCCCCCGGGAGTTAATCTAATAATTCTTAAATCGGCTAACCATATTCTCACTTTTAAATTGCAATATGCTAGATGGTGGTAACAGGCATTCTGTATCAAAGACGTGGTTTAGTATTGACTTCCCAAGAAACACTTTTGTCTGTGTTCTACAAATTACAGACTTAATTTAGCCTTTTAATTAAGGGATTATGAAAAGAACAGTGGTTATATTTTCCCCCGGGAAACAATTACGTTCCAGATCTTGCTAATTCTCTAGGACACGAACAAAATGAGATTATCAGTCGATTTAGAGATTTAATTTGACCAAGAGTAAATTTACATGTAGACTACATTTCTAGTGTTCAACTATAGTAGAGAGGATCACAAGCTGAATATAATAGACATGCAGAATCGTAAAAAGATTTAAAAATTGAAAGAAATCAAACAAACAAAAATAAAAGAACAAAAACTTAAAATAGTGTGCTTTGAGCAAGATGGTAACAATACTAAATTTGTTCTCTACAGATACTACCCAAAAGTTTTGGGAGCAAATTAGATTAAATTGTTGATTTGACTTATCTGCCCTTGCTATTGATTCTTTTGAATTTTTATGAAAACTACTGCATGAATCCTGATCGTCTCTTTTTATTGTTTTCTACAAAATATAATTGATTTGAAGAAGGGGCATATTTCTGTTCACCAGAAACAAGAATAATAGTTGTCATTTTCGATTGCCGACCTATCTTCCTTCAAGTGGGGTCGATGTACGCATAGAATTGTAGATTAAAACATACAAGCTGCACTTTCCAAAGTTGCCTTTTAAAACACGCACTTGTCGTCTGCAGTCAATACTTCAGATCAAGTCATTGTCGGTGATTTATAGACAATACTGCCTCCTGATCCGAAATCAATATGCGGTATTGGTCATATATTGTTATCGTACAATTTGCTTGAAACACTTGAAAATGTGTAATTTCCATTTATTAGCGTCTGAAACATGGTCAACCATTCTAATAATCTACTCGTGCATTTCAAAATAATTCTTTTTTCCTTTTCTTTCAGGAAGTGTCCAGCCGTAAAAATTGATCATTTCTTGGGGAGACGCGTTATTTTCGTAGTGCTTAGGTTCATTACCGGAAGAGACTTTTTTCCGAAAGCTCACTGCAGTTATTAACATTTGTCAATCTGGATGCTAAAGAAAGTAAAGCAGCTTCCCAGCTTCTCTATCGGCAAATGACCATGACGTCTGAAAAGGAAAAGGCAAAAAAGACGTTCGACTTTCGTATGTCGAAAAAGGTCGCTGAACTGACTCAAGTGGTTCACATGTTGTTTACCCGAAACCACGAGAAAGAAGTGGAAATCGAGGCATTGAAGGAGGCGTATGAATATGAAATATCATTAGTTCAAGAGGACGCCACGGAACAGCTTGGAAAAAGTGAAGAAAAACGGAAAGAACTCGAAAAACTCTTAGAGAAGGAAAGGAAAGCAGGTCGTGAGCGAGTGAAGAGTGCCGTCCAACAAGAAGCCTCGACAAAAGAAGAGCAGTGGAAAGAAAAGGTGAAAGCGTTGGAACAGCAATTAGCAGACGAGAAAAACGAAAGTCAGAATCTGAGAGATTTATTGATAAATGCTCAAAAAGACATTGAAAAACTGAGACAAGGTGTGGCAGAGCAGCTACAGAGTAAGAATGAAGAAATTCACAGAAAGAATCAAGAACTAGAGCGACTTCGACAGAAAGTAGCTAATCTAGAACACACACAGAGTGAGAACGAAAAGCATTATAAAGAGATTATCCGAGACTTGGAGAAGAGTAACGAAAAGTTGGAGCGAGAGTTGGCGCAACTTCAAGCACTACTAGAGGAAACTCACAGATCAAAGATGCATTTTGAATCTAAAAGTCAAAAACTAGAAACGGATTTGAAAAACTTGAAAAGAGACTTCAGCAAAAAAGTTTCAGAAGTAGTCGCTAGTCAAAGGGCCCAAGCCGCCAGCCACCAGTTACCATCCCAGAGGCAGTATACGGTAAGGTCATGGGGTTTTGTCATTCAATACATAACTGTTCTCTTTTATATGTACGTATTGCGGGTTTTTTGCACATTACGTACCTGATTTTATTTAAAACATTATAAAAAGCGGAGAGTAAAGGGCTCTTCAAGAAGAATAACTTTTAGGATTCACTGTAAAAGATCACTAAAACTCTTTATTTTATCGACAAGCATATTTTTCCTAAATTTTCTCCCTACTTGTTTAGTAAAGTCCCATTGGTATTTTTGCTGACAAGCGTGCTCTGCACCCTCAATAAGGACAAAATTTCGTCTTTCTGTCCCCTAAAGGACAAGGGGACAAAATTCTGTCTCCTCAAAGAAAAGGAGGACAAAATTCTGTCTCCTAAAAGATAAAGAGGACAAAATTCTGTCTCCTAAAGGATAAGGAGGACAAAATTCTGTCTTCAAAAGGAGAGGAAGGACAAAATTTTGTCTTCTAAAGGAATGTTAAGACAAGATTCTGTCTTCTCAAGAAGAAGGACAAAATTCTTTCTTCTAAAGGAGAAGGATAAAATTCTGTCTCCTTAAAGAGGGGAAACATCTTGGATTTAGCTTGGTTGCCTGCCTATCCGTCCTTCCGTCTAGCTGTCTGTCCATGAGAAAAAGATTGGAATGAACTCAAACATGATAATCATGACCTTTGGTCAAGGTTATTCAAAAGTCAAAGTGATTGGGAATTAGACAGTGGTGTCCAGTCTAACTTTGGAACCGTTTATTGTAGAGAATTCAAACTTGAGCATGTTGTTGCTGATTCCCACAGGTGAACCATGTTCGGTCATGCTTGAAATTCTCAATTTAATGAATTCAAATTTAAGTATGTTGTTGCTGGTGACCTAAAGGTTTGGCATAACTGTAGTTTAAGGTCATTTATCAAAGGCTCAGTTCTCTGGACAAAGATGACGAGAAGTTGAAATAAATGCATGTTTACCTTCATTTGAAATCGTCACTTGTTAAATATTGCACTAGGTATAATTTAAGACTAGTTTAAGGACATTCGTCAACAACATATAGCTAAGTCCTTGAGGAAAGGGATCTGGGGAGACATTAGATTTTATTCAAAAAGAATCTATTAAATAAAGAGAAAATCAAATTTTAATGTTGCTTGCCCGTACAAATGGACGCTGTCATAGGAAACTCAAAAACTTCCACAGAGAAAATAATTCCCTATGTTGGGGTATAGTCATTTTAGATGGTCACGTGGTCTATTTCAGCCAACCGGAACCATGACGATTAAGGTATGTCGTCATACTTGCATGGTGCTAGATTTATGCATTTTTATTGTTTTGAATTATATTTATCAAGCATACTGACATGAGTATTTTTCAGCCGTATAGTCAAGATTAGGGTCAATTTCAACCTGTTAATATAAGCTGCTATTGTAATACAATCTGCAATTTATCTTCCTGTAATGTCCATTCTCTTCTTTTCTTTATCTGCCTCCCTCATAACACAATTGTAACACAATAAAAATCTTATTTCTTCTTCTTGACCATTTCTAATAGAAGAAAAAAAATCATTTATAATAGTCCTTTATAGAGCGCTTACTGATCAAAATTTGATTTAGAAATTTTAATCCCTTCCTTTCTTTTTATATTTTTCTTTCTTTCCTTTCCTATCCGCCGAAATATGGCTGAAATATTGCCGACTCGGCGCTAAACACTAATCAATCAATCAATCAATCAGTCTTTCCTTTTCTTTTTATTTCTTTTGTCCGTGGGAATAATGTTCGATGTAGTTTCTTGTCTTGAGCAGAGGTGATAATCTTATCTGCAGAGACTGTGCAGATAATTCGTAAATGTAATTGGTTAAAATAAGATTACGTGACTGCGGCTTAATTTCACGGTTCTCAATATTTTCAGGGTTTCACATCGCGCATGGTTAAGGTAAAAGGCACCGTTTTCATGTTTCGTGCTTCAGACTGCAGACATATATCATACAAAATAAATGTTATATTAATTTTCAAAGTAGATGCAAATGGACAATTTTGTTTCCAAATTCAGTCTGAGATTGTTGCCTTCGTTTATCGACCAAATAGTGACGCTGATACACGAAACATAAAACTATCACAATTTTTTAACGTTTTTGAATATTTTGGCAACACGAAGCACTTGCATTTGGATGTAAACATATATACAACTGAAAAAAGTTTTGTTCATTAAGACAAATAGAAATGTAAATGTACGTCAATCTTCGTAAATAACCCACACAAATGGTAATACACAATTTTTATTTTTCATCTTATTTATAAACAATTTTTGCACTGCATGATGTACTAAAAATAGTCCAGCATGTTGCTTCCATTTATATGTTTCCGTTCATCATGTATTTCATAGTGAAGCTTGAACAGTTTAATATGCTTCTGTTCAAGTTCAATTTACAAGAACTAACGTAAAGGTAACACTATACATAACTTAATCCGAAAAAATGCGTATTTGTCCAGAACTTTGACGGAATGGACACATTCAAAGCAAATTTTTGTAGGAAATTTTTAAGCGATGTTACAACTTTGAGATTGATTTGTAAATAGCAGCTTTTATCACACATTATAACACACATCCTCTCAAAAAGTTATACTATTGTCTTTTATTTTGCAAAATGAAAAATATCATTTGATATATTTCAGGATTACAACGAAGAGGTGGAGAAATTAAGAAGGGAGGTACAAAGGTACCGTATGGAACTCAGCAACAGGGACAACAACTTCAACCGAATGTTTACGGACGGTCAACAACTAATGGTGGACCCCAGGGCAGGGAAAATCGCCATCACACAACAACAGGTGCTTGCTGCGGGTCCCACACAATCTAAGTCGGAACCCCACATTGGCAATCGGGAGAAATCATTCTCCTATGCCTTCGTACAGTCTCTGGACGAATCCGTAAGCACTGACGGTTCCCGAGTGGCGGTAACGTTTGTCGTGCAGCATGCATTGCTTACTAAACTTTCTGCAGCATATATAATCTGTAAAATGGCGGTGGACTTGCTTTTCTTCTATAACCTTATATTAACATTTATGCATCCGTGCATTGTTTAGGCGAAATGTTAAAAATACTGTAAACAGCTCAATTCGAAGTGTATCACAAGATACAATAATAACATTCCTGTGCTAGAAGTGCAACTTTCAAGCGCGTGTATTTCATACTATTAAAACAGTGAAATGACACGCAACTGGCGAGACGATCAAAGGGGCTTGTCTTCCGGATTTGTTAAAGGTAAAATGAATTAATAAAATTTTGAATCTACTTTAAATACACTTAAAAAGTTGTTACAATAAAGATTCTGACACTTTCAGAGAAGAACTGCCATGTTAAAAAAAAGTACATCTATACACATAAACTCTACAAGGAAGGAAAACTATCGTCTTGGGAAAAAATACCCCCACCAACTTCAGCACCTATTTCTAGACTCTAAGCATTGATTTATTTTATTGTCATCGTTCAATTCCCTACAGTGATGACTTTATATGTCGATGTGTCTGTCAGTCGTCAACACGCGTTCAATCAACACATAACAGATATAATTTCTTCGATACGGAGGCTCATCTCTCTGAATCAAACTGGAAGGAACGGAAGTTTACAAAATCGCAAGGGCAGATAATCAATGTATAGGGAAAACTCTGAGGGTTATCGAAAGCGAATGGTAACACCCAAGAACTTCCAGCTTTGGGGGAAAATGTTCACCGACTAGAAAAGGCAGTTAAAAAATTAGCTATAGTTTGGTTTTCACAGGCTAAGCTGGCACCGGGAAGACTGATTTCATATAATGTATAACTTATTAGTTACATAATATAGATAATTTTCGATAAGCCTGAATTTAGCAAGAGTTATTTCCCGTTGGCCGCCATAATATTGGAGGTCCAACTAGCGAATTTTCCTCTTTGAGCAACCAATTTTAAACTTGTATGGCAGAAATATAAGGGCAAAACTCTTCAAAATACCAAAATTACGAATTAAAGGAAGCTTGTGTTAACATAAATTTGTAAGAACCCAATTTGCCCAGTATGACAAGTTTTAATTGGTTAAATAATGAAGGAAATCGGACTTGTATACCTCCAATATGGCGACCAACGGGAAATAACTCTTGCTAAAATCGTGTCTACCGAAAACTATTTATACAGGGCACTTGCTATGCAAGTGCGCTAGATGTTAAACCACGATTATCGCCCCTTGTGTCGTTACCATGCAACCCTGTAAACTTCCGTTCCTTCGAGGTCGATTTGGAGAGATAGCCCCCGAATCGAAGAAATTATATCCGTTTTCTCTTGACTGAACGTTTGTTGACGTATAGCGCGTATAACATCTAGCGTGCTTGTATAGCAAGTGCTCTGTATATTATGTAACTAATTAGTTATACATTAAATGAAATGAGCCTCCCTGGTGCCGCCTTAGCCTGTGAAAACCAAACTAAAGCCATTTTTTTAACTGCCTTTTCTTGTCGGAAAACATTTTTATCCCTGAAGCTGGAAGTTTTTGGGTGTTACACTCGCTTTCGATAACCTTCTGAGTTTTTCCTATACACTTTATATTGATTTTCTGCCCTTGCGATTTTGTAAACTTCCGTTCCTTCCAGGTCGATTTGGAAATATGAGTCTCCGTATGGAAGAAATATATGTTTTATGTTGATTGAACGCGTGTTGACGACTGACAGACACATCAACATTTAGGAAAATTATCACTGTTTAGAATAGAATCATGGCAATGAAATAATGCTTTAAAGTCCAGAAATAGGTGTTTAAGTAGGTGGGGGTAATTTTTCTATGATGGCAGCTTTCGTCCTTTGTAGAGTTTATGCATATAGATATGGTACGTATTTTAAATATAGTATTTATTGTCTGAAAGTGCCAGGAACTTTATTGTAATAACTTTTTAAGAGTATTTAAAATAGATTCAAAATTTTATTAATTTATTTTACATATAACAATCCGGAAGGCATGCCCCTATGGAGAGGATGTGTATCTATGTCCAACTTTCATTTCTTACTTCTGTTCATTAATTTCTGACATTCCTGATATTCTTTAAATTTGCTGGTGTAGGTCTCCTTTATCGGGCATTGTTTCACGTCATAATTCCATAAAAAAGGCGAAGTTTTTCCACGGGAAATAAAGCAGGGGCTTGGCGTGTAAAACTAAATTGTTTTCATATTTTTTCATTTTTGTAATACGTTGAGCTCTATAAAATGCTAGATTTCGTAAACTGATAGCAACTTACTACCCATGCTAAGGATATCAAGAGAGATAACTATATATCGCTATTAACTTACAAAAACTAATTTAACATGTATTGTACGTAATATATATTAATGAATATAACTCTATATGTATACCATATATGTCTTTATAACAGTTATTAATACTAGTTCATTATTTTTATTCAATGTTTGTTTCATGGACAGTTTTAAAATTACACCAGATTATGTCGTATTTTTAATGCTGAATAACTAAAAATGAGTTCAACACTTATTCTAATAATTGAACCTAAAAGAGAAATTTAAAAAAAATCCTTTATCGTTTACAGAAGCGGCCTCCTAGTTCTCGGGTATCCTCGGCCTCCGGAAGACTTCCAGCTCTGACTCAGGAACAGAAAACGCGCCTTACCAAACTTATGAAACCACGCCCACTTCCAAAGGAAATGTTGTATGGGAAGTGACCTAATCAATTACATTTTTCATCGAAACGTCTTCCGCTATATTACAAATTTTAAACATAATTTCGCATTTGAAATCCAAGTCCATCCATTCAGACTAAATTATAGTATTTTTTAAGTTTCAAAGCACATTAGTGCCAGGAAGGATACTAAATAAAACAAAATGTAAATCAGTGTTAAAGAATGTCTTCAATGAAAATCTATATGAATGTAACATATATGCTGTAAAGATAAAAAAAAAAAATGGATGATTTCTGAAAATATTTTTTGTTCAAAATATCGAGCATATAAATTCAGAATATATTTGTCCACGCTGCAATAATTTCATACATGTATGTAATTTTTAATGAATGTACATTCAAAAACATTTTCCAAGGTCAGCCAATAAAATTGCTGTATTGAAATTATTTCTTCAGAGAAGTAAGCCATGGAATACCAATCTCATCATTTTTTTTTTACAGGAACATGCTTTGTACACATACCTTTTCTTTCTAAAACCAACCTATGGAGCAATACTACAGTACAATATTGACTTTACAAACAATAGCCGGTGTCTCGTTATTTTCGGATACATCTACATACAGATTGTTATATTAAAATCAATACAAGCAGTCCCTACAAAGTACAAACATACGTCTCAATATCCAAACTACTATAGAGTGTTGATTTCACATGCACTACCTGCTGCTACTTTATCACACAGGTACATGCTACCTCAATGAGTAAAAACAAGTAAGCAACTTCCCTCATGTTGGACTACTGGCACCCACTTTTTTTTAAATCGTAAACTAGAAGCGTCAGATTTAAACCACTAGTTCTATTTCTTATTATTAAACTGTTAGCACACTCTGTCTCTTTGACTGAATACTAGCATTTAATTGGTCTGTCACTCACCACCCAGAACATAGTGTACCTTTCATTATGTCTGATAAAGCCAGAGAATTCATCAGATTTGAATTTACCCGTGCATTGAAATCGACGAACACACCGAACAAAGTTATTTCCAATTCTACAGGCAGCAAACGTTTGCTAGATCAAAGTACAGCTTTGATCTGGTTCCGATTATAAAAAAATATATAATTTTTTTACACTAGACGAATTCTGACAAACAATATATTGACAGACATTAAAATCTATAAATTTTATAAAATTTTATTCAAGCTTCGATATATAATACAAGAAGCAAAGTATGGAGTTTAGGGTGTAAAGCAAGGCATTCTTTTTTTGAGTTGAGAAAAGTACATGGATAGAGAAAGACAAATTTCACCCGTGGTGAATTTCTTGGCATATCATGCATGCTTGTCGGTCGCCAATTCATTTAATTCAATTCATTCATGAACGCCAACGTTCATTTTACTGCCCTCATTATTAATGTATTTTTGTACTTCGATAATGCATAATTTGATTTTACAAACACGTAGTAACTAAACTCCTTATTAGGGAAAATTATCCCAAGGCTAGTTTTTCAAAAGTTGAATTCACACTCCCCCCGCCCCCCGTCTGTGAGAAAAACAAACCATAGAATTCTCACAATGACCTTCGTAACTTTCAGGTTTGCAACTTTGTCATTTGACTTAAAAGTAATTGTTGAATCTTATATTTTGATTAATTGCCAGGATGATGCTTCCCATACATCGAAAGATGCAGCCTGCCCAAAAGTTTAGTAGTGTAAAGAAGGGAATCATTGCTTTTTTCCCCTATTTATTTTGGTATCGGTATACTTCACTTATATGTAAATTTCCTGGATGGTAGCAAATGCCAAGAAGGATACGAGCTACAGTTATCTCGCTTTTAATGTGTGCCAATTTTTGTCACGCTTTGCTTGCCGTTGACGTTATCTTACAACTTTCTATTTTAAGCAACATCGTGAGCACTGAGCTCACAAAATGATACCCTGCTCCCATATGAGTATAACGGTTAAGTCCATTTTTGCTATGGGAAAGCCCAAATAACTGTCCGATCAAAACATGAAGTAAGAGGTGCACAATGGCACTATGCAATAATGATTCTGCGAAGGTATCATTAAATTTTATTCATTGGTATAGGAGGAGTTACGGATATGAGATAGGTATCCCTGATATTACAGGAAGAATAGCAGTGTCCATGTTTTGCTATGGGAAATCTAAAACATTTGTCAAGTCAAAAAGTAAAATAAGAGGTCCACAACGGTACTGTGTAATAAAGATTCATTAAATTTTATTCGGGGGTATAGGAGGAGTTGCAGATAAGAGATTGGTAAACCTTATTTTATAAAAAGAATGGCAGCGTCCATGATTTGCAATGGGAAACCCGAAATATGTGTCCGATCAAAAGTAAGATAGGAGGTGCACAATGGCACTATGTAAGAAAGATTCTTGAAAGTGTCATTAAATTTTATTCAGTGGTATAGGAGGAGTTGCGGATAAGAGATGGGTACCTCCAATGTTACATTCTTTCTAAAATTATGGGGGGGGGTTACCCATCTCATATCCACAACTCCTCCTATACCACTGAAAGTTCAATGAAATTTTATTCAGTAGTACAGGAGGAGTTACGCATTACGATAGTTATCACATGGTTCCGTTGTTCTCCTACATTATATTTTGATCGGACAGATGGGCTTCCCCATAGCAAAAAATGTACATTTTCCTTACACTCATACACGTATTTGAGCAGGGGTATCATTTTGTAAGCTCACTGCTCAGAGTATCTCTAGTTTTATATGAATTTTTGGTATTTTTTTCAGATAAAATATTACAATTGTTTTGGACACAATTAAGACATTAATTCATAGAATAGCTAACTGTCCTCTACAAAAATTTAGAATTTTCAATTTAAATTTGTATATGACAATTTTTTTCTAAAAAAAAAAAGATCTCGCCCGATCAACACTCAGGCTGTGCTAAAATAAGACTATGTAGAAACTATGAACGTCTTATATCTCGCTTAAAGAACTTCTCTTTGAGTTCCCTGACGATGCCGCTCACGGATTCTGTCAGCCACGATCTGCGCTCCTTTCTATCTATGAGTCTTATTAAACAGATTAGAGACAAACTCCAACCAGCGTTTTAACTTTTAATATGGAACTGACAAATTTTGATACAGGTCGGTGTACTCGGGACGGCTGTCCGATTCCGACTGATCATCCAAAACAAATTCAACAGTATATATAACAATTATAGAATGACATGTGTAAAAATGACATTTGGAGACAAATAGATAAAGGTTTTGACACTTGAGTAAACCCTTAAAATAATTGAGGGCCAGATTATCGTCCTTTTGATGTTATTTTGCCTAAAGATAATTTAGCAATATCAAACGATGACAGGTGTTAAACCCAATTGGCTTGGATTATCTGAAATCGCCGATGTTTTAATTCAATAAAGATTAAGAGTCGTAAATTCAATAAAGAAAATGATTTGAAAAACTCAAGAATTTAGAAAGAGTTGTTCAAAAAAACACAAAACAGTAACTTAATTTTAGAAACTAGAAAAATCTCTTATAACAGTAAAATTTTCATCTTGATATAACTAATAAAATCTGTCAAGAAAAGTAAAAAAGAAATATAATGAAAAAACTTTATTTAATCATATTTATAAAATCAAAGAATAAAATCTTCAAGAAACTAGAGTTACTATAAGCAGTGAGCTCACGGAATCTTTATTACATAGTGTCACTGTGCACCTCCTATTTTATGTTCTGGTCTCAGAGATATTTAGGGTATTTCATTGCGAAACATGGACACTGCCAATATACTCATATGGGAGGCGGGGGTATCCTTTTTTGAGCTCATTGCTCACAGTTCCTCTAGTTTGCTATTGCAAAAATTAGAAATGTCATCAAAATAAAAAGTAATCATCATCCTATATAGAGTCATTATAAAAGGAGAAAGTAAACGTAAAAAATCCACATAAAATAATGTATCAACAAATTAAGTCAAAAATTCACCATATAATATCAAACTACCATCATATAATGAAGAAGTATTGGCATCTAACGACACACTATCAACATATACTAGTACTAGTAATAAAGAAGCATCAGCATTTCATAGAGGTATCAGCACGTAGTATTCAGGTATCACCACGTAATCAAGAAGTATCAACATAAAATGAAAAATAACAGTATATTAAAACAAAGTATCAGCATATTATGAAAAAGTATCAATATATTATTAGAAATATCTGCAAAAAAATGACAAGATATCATCATGCAATAAATTATTAGCACAAAGAGGCAAAGTATCAGCATATAATATCAAGAGATCAGTTTAAAATGAAGAGTATCAGCACATAATGTCAAAGTATCAGCAGGAAATAAAGAAGTATCAGTATATAATGTCAAAGTATCGGAAAATAATAAATATCAGCAAATAATGAGAAAGTATCAGCAAAAAATGTCAAGGAATCAGCTTAAAATGAAGAGGATCAGTTCATAATGTTAAAGTGTCAGCAGAAATAAAGACGTATCAGCATATAATGTCAAGGTATCGGCAAATAATAAATATCAGCAAATAATGAGAAAGTATCAGAATATAATGAATAAGTCTCAGCATATGATGACAAAATACCAGCATAAAATGACAAATTATCAACAAACTTTGGTATAAAGTATCAGTTTATTATAAAGTATCAGCACATTAAGAAGTATCCAAGGTGTTAGAAAATGGATACCCTTTTGTCTCTTGATAATTTTTTTTTCACATTTCCACTACTTCTTAAGATGGAAAATGAAATCGACATGTTTCTATGTCTTTTTTTTCTTTACAAATCTATATAATAATTATCCACTTCAGTTTTATGCCCTGTTCACAGCATTATTTGTTGGTTTTCTGAGATCAATCATTGCTTGTTATCTTCACCTTTTTCATTCACTTAAATAATATGATTTTTTTTTCTAAGGAAAAATGTAAGTGAATAAAGGGCTTGGTGTTTAATAAACATAACACAAATACAAAACATTATATTTTATTTGATGAACACTACATAGTACATCTTAGTTTTTACAGACAGATATGTTTCAGTTTACTCTCAGATTTTATATTTTTACCATTCTTAAAAACAAAATATTTTCGAAAAAATCCATCTTTGAATATTTTGCTTCATGAACATACGTATAATGCAACATTTCTTAGCAAAATCAATAAGCAACCTCCCTGGAAGTAACTTTTACCTTTCCAAAATTTGAATCCAATTAACCATTTGATATGTTCAGGATTACATACGAGTTATTTTTTGCCTTTTGTAACAAAATATTTTAATTTGTTGCTCTCTATAAGATTTTAAATTGTTTCTATTTCAAAGTAATCAAAATGCTTTGAGAGAACATCAAATCAAGTCTTGAATTTTATCTATATTGCTCATGGATTACAGCTGACAGCACACGTCACACTTTTCCTGGCCAAAAAATGAATCATTTTCTTCTTTTAACTTTTTAACTTTTTAAAACACTCTTTTGGATTTTGTAAAGGTAAAATGACTTCATTGAATGTGTGCATATTTTTCTGAACATTATTTCCGGTTGCTTACGATAAAAGTAGAGGTCTTTTTTTTAGGATTAAGTAATTACAATGCCTTCATATCTTCCATTCCTACAATTAACAGAGCAGTATTGTAATAATGATGAGTACCGGTATATAGTGCTGCCTTTCGGTCACAGGATCCTTATTATAGTAAAACTCTGTTATACGTGCAACATGTAAATCATTGAAATTGTCATGAATAAAATAAGAATTAGATTCCAATTCCATGGAAATGCAACTTTTTGTAGTATTATTTAATGACGCTATCATTAGGTATCAAGAGAAAACTAATCAAAACTTTTTTCTTTTCAAAACACTTTCATCTTCCTTTGATCAGATGCAATCTTTTATGGAGATTAAACACAGACGAATTTTCTTATTACCTTATCTTAATTAAAGGGTATTGTTCATGACAAGAATAGTTCTAATCAGTTGTATTATTTATATTGAAAAATGTGACAAAATATAAAGTTGCATTGTCTAAATGTATCTTGCCTGACGTGGTATGTATGAATTCGAGAAATTCAAGAATTTGTTTTTTAAAAAACTACAAATTAGTAACTACTCCGTAGTTAACCCCATACATCTCAAATATATGACTGGTAAGCGTTACATATGTTACAGAAATATGCAAATTAAGAAAATCAAATGAGCTTTTCTAATTTTTTCATTCATTTATTGTCCTTTACTAACTTTTTAGAATTCACATAATGACTCTGGCAATATTACTAGTTTTACGCTAAGTGCAAGAGATTCAAAGTTGTTGCAGAAGACAAAATATCCTTAGGATTAATGTACCAAGTAAAATATTATAGATGGAGAGTAAAGGTTATTACTAGTATTGAAACCTCAAGGAAATAAAAGTACTTATACTTAATATACTTTTTGAAAAAAAAAAGAGTAAGAAAAAAAATGAAGGAGACTTAAATGGGATAGATGTTATACATGGTATGAACGATGTGTAAAGTGGATGTTTTAGTAAACATGGCTTTGAACGATGTGTAAAGTGGATGTTTTAGTAAACATGGCTTTGAACGATGTGTAAAGTGGATGTTTTACATGGTATGAACGATGTGTAAAGTGGAAGATCCACATTCTGTACATAACCAGAAATAAAAATACCAACAAAATGTACATGTACTTGTATTACCGGTTTATGTCCATCGTCGGAACCCACGGGTTTTCTCTCCGAAATGTCGTGAAACGGAAAGAATACCCGTAGTTTCCGACCATGGGTTGTCCCATTTTTCAAATACTATCGGTGAAAACATTATACAATTTTCAAATCATTCATAAAAGTCAACAGGTAAAAAACACACCTGTTTTGCCCCAAAGCAAATCATTCGAACCAGACAAGGTGGAGTTAATAAGACAAGGTGGGGTTAGCAAGACAAAGTGGAGTTAACAAGACAAGGTGGAGGAAACGAAGAAAAGTGGCGTTAACAAGACAAGTGGAATTAACAAGGTAGAGTTAACGAGACAAGGTGGAGTTAACCAGACAAGATGAAGTTCACGTGTAATACACATATTTTTAGTCGAATATTCGTCTCAAATGTAAATATAAGTAATAAATAACAAGTTTTAAATGTTCACAGGGAAATGAACTTGGTTGGTACGTGATCAAATCTATTGAGAAGTTCTTAGGGCCTCATAGGATTTGATCACGTGACCAACCAAGTTCATTTCCCAGAGAACTTCTTAACCTTGTTATTTATTTCTTAAATAATTTCAATCTTTGAAATTAACTCAAACTTTATGTACTACCCATAGTACATGGTAAGGAGATGTGTAAAGTGAAAACCTCACTAACTATACATGATACCAGAGGAATGCAATACAATGTAACTACCATTTCCCCAGATACTATCGATTAAAAATTTAATAATAAAACTTAATAACTTAAAAACTTAATAATGCTACACATTTATTAAATACAGCATACATAAATTATTCTGCAATAAACTTATTTCACAGAAAGATCAATAGGGAAAAACGTACCTCTGTTTTGCCACAAAGCAACCCATTTTAACCAGACAAGGGTGGAGTTTTTATCGAGTTTCTTCCGGATCTTTTGATAATGATCATTAATCTTACTGAGAGGAAATTAGAGATGTGTCATTTGTTGCATGTATTTTTTTTTTCTTATTTCACCTTTGTGAGGATCCTCACTTTATACAAGAGAAAAATTCTTTTGTTTATTTTGATTTGATTTCTTTAACAATTCCTTTTTCAGTAATTTTCTTTTAAATTTTTGTGGTTTATTTTTACTTTTGCCCTCTTTTGTTGTACTTTTTAATTTTCAATGTCACTGAATTTATGAATTTATATGCTTCGTGTACCCTTTTGGGAGCAACATTATACAATACTTTTGCGATTACATCTCTAAATTTCTTTTTTTGTTCTTTTGGATATAAAAGTGACAACATAATTTTCAACCAAAGTGACATTTAATTTTGTTTTAAAATATTGATGATTTATGTTCTAACATTACAAATTGCGGTTTCAAATTCTTCCCAAACAAATAAAGGAAAATAGTTGTTTCGAAGAAATGTTACCAGCTGTTTCTTAACTACCAAAATTCAGTAACGTAATCCTGTATATTTTCCTAAATCTATATCTCATAGAAATGTTTAAAATGTTTAATAATAGATGTATAGACTAGAAATCTGTTTTATATATATATATATATATATATATATATATATATATATATATATATATATATATATATATATATATATATATATATATATATATATATATATATATATATATATATATATATAAACAATTCCTTGCATTTTAGCTTTCAGTTTGGATATATGAATTCCTATGAATTCTGTTTATGAAAACCATTTTAAAAGAGACAATTTTCCTTTTTTCCCTTCTCTACATCATTAATTTTCATATAATATTCAAAAGTTTGTTATCTATTTAATTAACCATGTGTATATGTAGTTTGTTTTGTTTTTTAAAATTATTATTATAATTTTGATTCATTTTCACTTGCAAGCGTGACTATATTGCTGTCACATATTTGTAGTAGTAGACATATTTGTAGTAGTAGGATTTGTTAATCATAACCTCTCATGCTTCTCCCTCCTACACTGAATAGAATAATCATTGCACCTTGTTTTATGTAAATGACGGAGACTTACAATTTATGGTATGATACAGGATCCTTGTAGAATAACACCTTTTAATCTCTGAACCTTTAAGAATAAGAAAATTAAGAACGATTATTTAAAACCAATTCTTTTTAAAGATTCTGATATGTTGTTACTCCATAATATTTCTTTATTGGTTCTCTATGGTCTATGGATAAGTTATAATTATAATCATTTATTTATTTTTGCCCAGACAAAAGTAAAGAACTGAATTACAATATTGGAAAATTTTCATAAAAAAATAAAGATAAAGAAATGAGAAATTCTTTCCAATATACAATTTACTGTAGTAAGTTTAAATTGTTTTAAATTATTTTGAGATTGATCACTGTTCACTTTCTTCACCTTTTCCACACTGTTGTCCCCGCCCCCCCCCCCCCCCAAATTTGAATTTTTTTAAATGCAAAATTTGTAAATGACAATCTATTTTTTTTTTTTTGATAAAGGACACTAATAGCTAATGAAGATATTATCCGATGTGTATTTAAATGGCCATGTATTTTCATACGTACGAAATGACACATAAGAGTGAATCAACATATCCATTTGTATAGTATACGTTTTATAAGTGTAGAAATCAATTATTATTAAAAAAAAAAAAGTATAAGTAAACGATTTATAATAATTGATTCTTCTCCCTTAACAGCAAAAGTTATATATACCACAAGAAAGAATAAAGAAACTTACAGATATATTAAGTCTTTAAAACTTTATAAAGTCTTTACTTTGCAATGTGGTATAACAAGTTAGTCTCCTTTTATCCAAATTGAGAGAAAGAAATCTGAGACACGTTTAAACACTATCCAAAAGTTTGAAATTACAATATGTCACACATGTATTTTCCTAATGGAAAAAGTCATTGAATTTTATCAATGTGTAAATTTATTTTGAGGTTTTAGAGAGAAAATAGAGTTAATTTCCCTTTATGTTTATGAACACATGTAATAATCACATTGTTTGTCTTGATAATTGCAACATACATTAAAGCTAAAAAAAATCTTTAAAAAATCTATCATTATTTTAAATGGATAGTAATTATTTCATTCTCTGTGAAGAAAAAATTCAAAGACAGAACATGAACGTTTGTTCTACAAATATATACTACAATATATACTACAATTTATTATATATTTGTTTCATAATACAGGATTTTTGCATCCCTGATATGAACACAGGCACGCGCCCTGTATGACAAACCCTGTATCAGCACCCTTTATTTCACCCTTTATCACACCCTTTATCACACCTTTCCGGAACATCTCTGTATTTTTCATTCGGAGTACCTCGGATCTTTTTCTATTTGTTTATGAAGTTTATTTAAATTGTAATTTTACTTCAAATATGTTATGCTATTCAAAATAATTATTTCATTTCTTATCGCTGAATACATTGCTTTTGGAAAGAAAAGAGAAACGGAAATTCAACAAAAACAGAACACATTCGATTATTATAAATTTGGTAATTAATTTACAAGTTTATATATGATTTTTAGACACTATTTTTAAATATATAATAAAAACAACAATACATGACAAAATCTGTATCACACCCCATATCAACTCTCGACCAATATCAGCCCTCTGGTCTTAGGCTCTCGGGCTGATATGGGGTGTGATACAGATTTTGCCATGCATTATTCTCTTTATATACTACAATATATACTACAATATATACTACAAATATATAGTACAAATATATACCACAAATATATACTACATTATATTCTACAATATATACTACAATATATACTACATATATATATACTACAATATTTTTAATATATACTACAATATTTTAAATATATACTACAATATTCTTAATATATACGACAATATTTTTAATATATACGACAATATTTTTAAAACCCTTTCGGGTAAACTGAACTAAAATCAACTTGCTTGTCATATCTTTATATAATATCACTATATCATTAAAACTTTAAAGAACTCTAAGCTAAAATGAAAACAAGGCGTGAAAAATGTCTAAAATGTATGAAAGTCATATTCAATTTGTGAATTAAGTATTTAGAGTTATCATCGAAAGGTATGAAATTATGACAAATCAAAATTTTCTGCGGAATATTTTTTTGGCCAAAATCATTTTATGATTAAAAAAAAAAATCGGGTATCCTTCGGATTCGAGCCCAAGCAATAAAAATCCCGAGTATCAATTTTCCCTACGATACTAACAAGCTAGCCAGTACACTATACTGCTCATAACAAAAAGCGGCATTTAAATGATGTTTGTGATATGACCCTTGACAAAATGAACCTCAATTATTTCTCGGAAAGATACGAATGCTATGTCATAAAAGTGTATTTTTAAGGTATAGTGGGACTTTCCTCTCTGTTTTTGTTAACGGAAATGTATAGTTTTAAGCATACTTTCAAACAAGAGGCCTATGGGCCACATCGCTCACCACAACACATTGGCTAGGAAGAAGCAGAAATCTGTTCAGTATTGAACGGGGGAACAAACTTTAATTTACACTACCTCAGGATGATTCTATATCAATATTACTAATCATGGCTTTGCTGTTCTTAAACAGAAGAATTTTAAAGATTTTCCCCCAATGTTCACCTATGTAAAACTCTGATCTCTCATTGTGGCCCTACCCTATCCACCCTAAACTTGAACAAATTTGAATCTACACTACCCGAGGATGCTTCTATATTAATATGACTAATCATGGCTTTGCTGTTTCTGAGCAGAAGATTTCTTCATGATGATTCCTATATAATCTTATACAAAACCGTATCCTCTGGGGTCATGAATTGAACAAACTTGAATCTACAATACCTAATCTTGCTTTGTATAAATATGACTAATAATGGCTTAGTTGTTCTTGAGAAGAAGATTTTAAAGATATATTTCCTATGTAACGTGTATGATCAGATTCTTACAAGGGATATATAGGTTTTCCTTTTATTCTGTCTGAGTTAATGATTAGAATGATTATTAAGACAGCTCTGTCTCAGAGTATATCATATAGTACTTAAATTGTCTATTATCTAGAGACGGGGACTGGGCAAGGTACTACTTGCACCGTGTTTCTCCCCTAGGTTCCCATTGATAGATAACAACCGGGTGTTTCAATCTTCTTCAGATTTACTACACCCAGAACTTAACATAAATTCCTTAGGATACTTGCCACTGGTGTTTGTAACTTTTATACTTTTATTTGCTCTTACCCTTAAGGTCTTAGGTAAGTTATGTATATCTATACATCTGATTACATAACATAGCATAAATTCCAGGCGTGAACATTTCAATTTGATGAATGTCATTTAAGTACGAAGGTTAATTTCTATCATTTGTTTGATAATTACTTATTAATTATTTATAAATAATAATTACTTCTTATCATAAAAGAGCCCCGTTAAATTATAAACATTTCCATGACAAGATATGCAGTCAGATATCCTGCATTTCCGTGATGACATAGAGATTAGTTAATGATTTGAAATTAGGGTGTAGCTAGTTAAAAGATTAAGAAATCTTGAACTTTATAAAACATGAAGATAACGAACATTCAAATCATGCTCAAAAATCCAACTTAACAATACAAATTGAAAGCACAGCGATCCATGAATCCTAAAAAATCAGAGGTGGGATCAGGTACCAAATAGGAGTATTCATCCAATGTCAACCAGGCACACCCACCGTCAACTCCTTGTCATTTAATTTCATTTCGTTATTAATGAAGAAATCCGTAGACAATTCAGTATAAAAATAGTGGAGTAACAATTTATATAGTAAATATCGATCAACATTCGACCTAACAACAAATTGTATTTGTAAACAAGGTCATTGTATCGATTACAGAATTTGCAAAATGTTGATACTATTGTATCATCAAGTTATTTGTCAGTAGCCTGTTTCATTTCAGAAATTGTTCGTACGTAGAACATGAACATGCGTATCGAATCAATATAAGAACCTTACGCATGTGATACTGATACATTGCTACATAAGTAAGGGAAGTTGACGATGGAAAATGAAGACATCGCGTTTCTCATAAAATTTAGCTTTTTCCCTCACTACAACATCCAAATATGAATACATATGTGTATGATAAAGGTTAGGAAAACGAACCGTTATCAATCTCATAAATCCAGTAAAGAATCGTGAACAGGGCGAAACCACGGACCCCTGGAAACAGAGGTGGGATGGTTTGTGAACAATAGTCTAAAATTGGTAGGAAACATGTCATCCAAAATAAGACGAATTTTTAATTGTTAAAACATGTTATATAAATGTCGAAAGAAGGCAATAGCAAGAAACTTCTTCTTTTCATGTAAAAATGTTTAATGAATTCTGCTTCATATGAATACAAAAACAGGTCTACTGATAAGTGGCACAATTAGTACCCATTGAAATTCTAGAAGATTGTTGGAAGACCTAGTCTCCAAAGACTACATAGACGTTGTTAATGAGGAACTCGAGTATCTTTTCAAATATTTATCTTAGAGTACCTGTCTGTAGAATCAGAAAGACTTTTAACAGAGTACGTTTCTAAATGACAAATCACAAGATATGAATTGAAGAAGCAGTTGTCTATATATGATGTTAAAAAGCCTTGTCTTTAATGGGCGAACAAGGCAAGCAAAATGCCTATTGTGCGACATATAAGAAAATGAAAAATTAAATGTCAATTATGACAAAATTTTCTTTGAAATTTCATTTAATATTAACGTATACTATATGTAAAATCTTCACAAATCGGAACAATCTCACAAAGACTGATTTTATTTGTCTATGAATTACATACATCAAAGAAAGCAAAACTGGTCAATTCTATATGCAAAAACAATTTTTACATATAAAAGAGCCTTCGCTCCATTTTTTAGTTTTTCATTCATTCATTCATTTATTCTCTCAAAAACCATATGAATGGTACAAGAGGTACATATATACATGTTTACAATAATTATGGACGAGCAGAGATTACAGGAGGACAGACAGTGTCAAAAATTTTGATGATAAATACATGTATACACAATTTTCTTAAGAATGCTGGGTCAGTATTTGTCATTAAATTACAGAATTTTATAATATTTGGATGTACATAGTATTTCTTTAACAGAAAATCTTTTCGAATATTAAAAAATACATTACATTCCAGTAAGTAATGAAATTCGTCTCCAATTTGATTATTATTACATAAATAGCACACTCTTTCATTTCTTTCAACATTATTCCATCTACCCACCTCTATGGAAAGACGATGGTTACTTGTTCTGAATTTTGAAAAGATATTTCTAAATTTTCTTGGTAAAATAGTTAAGTATTTTTCACATTCAAACTTTGTTTTAAAAATTCTATATGTAATACCTTTACTGGAAGTCGCCCGCGTGGCGCAGTGGTTAGAGCGTCTGCTCTAGAGTCGCGAAGTAAGGAGTTGATCCTTACGTCGCGGGTTCGAATTCCACTGTGGGACGTGGAGACCGGTCCTTCGGATGAGACCGTATAAACCGAGGTCCCGTGTCGCAGTAGGTGCTGGCACGAAAAAGATCCCTCACTGCTCAATGGCCGTAAGTGCCGAGCTTAGGACAAAATTTGCAGCTCTCCACCGGCAAGTGGTGGCGTCTCCATATGAGTGAAAAATTCTCGAGAGAGACGTTAAACAACACACAATCAATCCTTTACTGGAATTATTCATATGGCTATACCATTTTTGTAAAAATTGGTCTTTAAGCTTTTGGTTTATGGTTTATTGCAGTTGCAATCCATTTAACACTATGAAAAGTTTGATCATTCCAAACATTACATAGTCCTGCAGTGTTAAGAATATTCTATATGCAAGATATCCATGGATTATTGATTCCATTTTTGGTATATTTATTATAAAGGTGTAAATAAATAATCAAAGAGTGTCCGGTGTCCGTCTGTCGTCTGTAAACTTTTCACATTTTCGACTTCTTCTCAAGAACCACTGGGCCATTTTCAACCAAACTTGCCACAAATCTTCCTTGGGTGAAGGGGATTTAAGTTTGTTCACAAGAAGTGCCGCACTCTCTTTCAAGGGAAGATAATTAAGAATTCGTGAAAATTTGTTGGCATCATTTAACAATCTTCTTCACAAGAACCATTGGGCAAGAAAAGATGAAAATTGTGTGACAGCTTCAATGCATACTCTATATTCAAGTTTGTCCATATCATAACCCCCGGGGGTAGGGCGGGACCACAAGAGGGGGTCGAAGTTTTTCATAGGAATACGAAGGAAATGTCTTTAAAAATCTTCTTCTCGAGAACAGCAAAGCCATGATTAGTATAAAAGAAGTATCCTCGGGTAGTGTAGATTCAAGTTTGTTCCAATCTAGTGTAGATTCAATTTTGTTCCAATCATGATCCCTGGGGGTAGGACAGGGTCACAACAGGCGTTCAAGGTTTACCATAGGAATATATAGGAAATATCTTTAAAAGTCTTCTTCTCAAGAACAGCTAAGCATTAGTAGTCATATTAATACATAAGTATAGTCAGGTACTGTAGATTCAGTATTTTTCAAATTATGATCCCCGAGGTAGGGCGGGGCCAAAACAGTGGGTCAACGTTTAACATAGGAATATATTGGTGTAATTGTTAAGGGGCATTTGAGTAAAACGCATTGAAGACTTCAGATAGTGGAATGACCTGATAACCCTTGGAATGGACTAGCCAAACCAAAGTGTATATAAAGCAAAGCTTTGGGATAGTCAGGCATTCAAAAGCTAGGTGAAGGAGTTGGATGTTGAGTCAGCGATAAAAAAGTTAAAGTATTCCATCCCTAATAGCAAAAAATTTATTGAAATTGAATACATAACAGATGGTAGGTGTTGAATACTCAGTATATTTAGACATAATTTCCATTTATTACAATTAGCATGCAAGGGTGGGATGTTTCCTAATTCATGACCTTGAATTTGGTAAGAGTTATCTATCTCTGTTTTTAATTATTAAAAGATTAATTTAAGAAAACTTATATGGTAAAAAAAATCGTTTTCAATTGTCATTTTTTTTCTAATGTTATAATGCATCTTTCCACCACAGTATTTATTGATATTCTTATTATTTGATTTTTTTTAAAATTGCTTGTCCCCATAAACTCCAATGCAATCTTTGTTAATTAATTACTGCTTACATGTAGTTAATTACATTTTTGAAACTTTCTCTTAGTAAAATCTTTTTCTGCTGTAAAATGATCTAAATCAATATCAGAGTATTATGTACGTGATGGACATTTAAGAATAGAAAATTTGGTCTTATTAGGGATGGAAACATTAATGGGGTAATTCAATGCAAATAGAAGTTCAATATTTATTAAACTAAGAAAAGTATCTATGTGAAAAAAATACGACCCATTTAACACAAAGTATGTCTTACGGGTTTACGGTTTAAGTGGTGCACCAATTAGGTTCAGATTCGGACATAAGACAGATGTGGGTATAATCTTGCTATTTTTGGTTGATAAACTTAAAATGTTAAAATGAAGAAACATAATGCACTAGGTACTTTGACAAAGTATTTGTTTATACTAAGAGGAAGGAGTATTCTTTTTCACTACTGTAAAATAAAGTGAAAACGTACGACACTTACATTGTATGACTTGTAATTATTCATTAAACTCGATCAATGTTTTTTTTTCTGAAAACAAAGTTTTCAAACACTAAAAAAGATATTTGTTTGATTATGAATAATTAAACTCAAAAGCATTCTTTTTACTGTAATAAGTCTTGTACATCCTTCACGAAACAAAGTGCATTTTGGAAGACAAATCCTGAATAACTGAAGCAGATCTTCAATATTGTCCAGTAAATAATTGTGTAATCAAAACATGGGAGGGGGAATTGTGTAGTGGATGTTTAACTTCTAACTTCTCTGTACTCTCTTTCCTCTCTCTATCGTCAAAAAAAAGGCGTCAAACATACTTACGATTCCGATGACACGCTGTTACCTGGGATAACCTTTTTTTCACGGTTGTCAAACGGAGATTCAGTTTATGTGGTGAAAAATATAGAGCAAAAACGTTTAAGCAATATACAAAAAATGATTCCTTAAGAAGTGACATATAGTCGAAGGAAGTTGATCTAGAAATTTTTATGTCGGTTGCATGTACTTGTATATGTTAGGGAAGCGCTATACACACAAAATAACGTTTGAACTTTAGATATATAGCATACTAATGAGAAGATGGTCCCTGCTGACAAAGCAGATAACAACATTGTCTTTGTTTGTAAGGCTCATTATATAAATTTTATTTTAGAGGAACTTGGATTTAATTCTACAAGTGGTAATCCAACTTATACCCGTAGCTCCCTTTCTAAGGAGGAAATTCCTCAAAATCATATGTCAGTTTTGAATATTTTTAATATTCCTAACAACCCATATGAATTCGAATTACCATATCTCTATTGGATTCTGAAACCTCATAAAAATCCTTACAAAGATACATAGCAGGTTCAACTAAATGTTCTACCAGGCCTCTTTCTTCACTACTCACTGAGATATTAACAGTAGTGAAGGAGAAACTTCAAGAGTACTGTGCAACAATGTATTTGAGAAGTGATGTAAATCAGATGTACTGAAAAATTCCAAGGAACTTGAAGAACATTTGAAATCACAAAGTTTTACCAAAATCGACACAAAAAAATCTTACGACTTTTCAACTTTATATACAACTATTCCCCACCATAAATTAAAGTCCAGACTTTCTGATAATGCTGACAGCTGCTTTTTAAATTAAAATGGAACTCGTAAATTTACTTACCTTGTCATTAGTCATTTGCAAAATTACTTTGTTAAAAAACAGTCTGATTGTACACACAAGTACTCTGAAGTTGACATTAAAAAGATGCTCGAGTTTCTGATTGACAATATCTATGTGGTTTTTGGAGACCAGGTCTTCCAACAAATTATTGGAATTTCCATGGGTACCAATTGCACCCCGTTATTAGCAGACCTATTTTCGTATTCATATGAAGCAGAATTTGTTCAAAATCTTTTATGTGAAAAGAAGAAAACACTTATTATGGCTTTAAACTCGACATTTAGATATATCGACGACGTATTGTCAATTAATAATGGTTATTTCCATTCTTATGTCGACACGATTTATCCCGGTGAGCTTGAGATAAAAGATACCACAGAGTCTGACACATCTGTTTCATATTTGGATAATTTATTAGAAAAAGACATTAATGGTAATCTAACAACAAAACTTTATGACAAACGTGATGACTTACTTTTCAATCGTCAACTTCCCTTACTTGTGCAGCAATATACCCTTATCACCTGCAAACGGGGTTTATATCTCTCAGTTGATTCGATACGCAAGAGCAAGCTCTAGGTATGAACAATTTCTAAAACGAGGTAAATTATTGACTAACAAGTTGATGAAACAAGAATATCAGCAGTCTCGTTTAAAGTCATTATTTCGTAAGTTCTATGGTCGATACAATGACCTTGTCAGCAAATACAATCTTTCATTAAGTCAAATGCTGACTGACGTTTTTCATACTAATTGTTAGGCCATTATTTACACACTGATTTGTCGACGGATTTTTCCGTTATTTCCCGATCATGACAAGGAGCACACGGCGGGTGTGACCGGTCGGCAGGGGATGCTCACTCCTCCATGGCATCTGATCCCACCTATGATGTTTTGGAGGTCCGTGTTTGCTCTGCTCCTATTTTGTAATGTTAAATGGAATTTTGAGCTCGAATAGTGTTCGTTATCTCCACATATTTCATATATTCATTGAAATGTTTATCGAAGGGAAACATCAGCAAAGTATTAATTAAAGGTCCGAGAGCTTTTCAGAATGGTACAATATGTACTTATATGTACTGTATATTTCGATTCGTGCAGTTGGCGGTCATGCAGGTAATTTGCTTATAATAATTTTAAAACACACCAATTTTGCATCGATAAACAATGTTTTTCGTTTTTTAATCAGTTGTCGACAAGGCGTATGTGACATTTTATGAAAATATTGTTTGACCTTTAAATTCAAAACACGAGCTGAGTATACGGCGTTTAACACGATGTGGGAATGACAATACTTCACCTCTTATTAATGTAATTATGTTTTCATTAACTGATTCAATTTATTCATTTCTGACGGACATTATTGCCCTGAATATCGAAGTTAGATGATAAAAAATAATTTTTTTCTTATATCAATTCCAGTTGCAGCTTAAAAATGTTCTTTTCTAAACTTTCAACTTTTTAAACATTCACAAACATTTAAAATTGTGTGTAAGAATTAAAATTAAATTAAAATTAGCCTATACTTTGCTTTCTGGTATAAACTAACTTACGATTAATTTGGACCCAAATTACATGTATATTATGTCTATGAATGATTTCCATAAAATATATCTAAAACATCTGAGGGTGGTACATTTTGATGTTTAAATCCTAGACGTCATTTTAGAATACAAAAATTAATAGCGTTCTTTCTAATCAAACCATCTCTAGGTAATGATGGCGCAGTCCTTTTATTGGAAAACCCACATGCCAAAGATCAAAAATTAATTTAACTTGCCTTTAGTGTCAAAGTTCAAGGGCGTGGGAGGTCATTGATGAGTCTTTTACAATAATAATTCCGTATGCCAGATGTCAAAGGTCTCGATCAATGGATACCAACAGATACGCTAATGCATAGTACTTATATGTCCAAAAAAATATCACTGTAACTTGTCTCTGAGGTCAAATACCAATGCAATATGCCGTTCAGGAAAATGAATTAGGAAAATAATAGATTTAAAACACATTCTGTGTGAAATAAAATCTCGCTCTTCCAACAAGTTTCGCCTATTCCCAAAAGGTCTTTCGAGAATTGATATTCATGTAGTACGTCTTTGCTTTGCTCAGAGTTTGTATTTTTCAACTGGACTTTGAGCATGATTTCTGTTCGTTATCTTCACATTTCACCTTTGTTTACCAACATGCTGTTGTAATGTCTGATATCTCAATGCTTAAATCGATATTATTGAGAATTTTTTGAATTAAGTCTTGCATCAATCATACTATCTCTTCAATCACATTATGTTAGAGTAAGCCGTTTTACTACATCACTATAACATTACTCGATTAGTTTAGCTAGTGTATCACGGCTTTAGTTATTTATCAAATTTCAAGGACATCATGATCTTTATACTCAGTTTATCTGGTCGTTATATTTGAATCCAGGAATTTAATTGCTCCATATTTAAGATACAGTTATCCTTGTTTTGGTGAGATAAGTTCCTCATCGAAGATCACATCTGAAAGTTTTAAGTCCGATTAGTCGTTGAATTTAACATTTGTCCCGTCTATGTCTAGAACGGTTTGGTGAATAGTGAACATTTTGTCTTGATTCTATCTCGAATATGTCACTTCTTAAAGGCAATCATAGAATTCGAGGTCATTGTGCCTATTGGGAAACTTTTTTGAGTTTTTTTCCCGAATTCAAAAATATGGTATGTCAAACGTTGCAAAATTTGATTTTTCCAATTATATTCTATAATTGTTCATTTGTATTATATATTTTCTATATGCATTGTATAACTATTCACGTGTATTTTATCAATGTTCATTTCGAACATGAGTGGGGGGAGGAGGAGGAGGGCGCCTGCTGTGACCTCAACTCGACATTCAGATATGTCGACGGCGTTTTATCAATTGACAATAGTTACTTCAATTCATATGTCGACCTGATATGTCCCAGTGAATTTGAGATGGAAGACGCCACAGAGTCTTCCACATCATCATGTTTGGGTGTTTCGCTGGCTGTTGACAATGGGGGGGGGGGGGGAACTGGCAACTAAGTTGTATGACAGGCGGGGTGGCTTCGACTTTTCCATCGTCAACGTTCCTTCTCTATGTAGTAATATTCCGCTATCACCTGCGTATGATACCTAATTTATTCGATACTCGGGGATATCCTCTCAATACGATCGATTTTTAAACTGGAGCGTGCTGCTGGCAGATAGGTTGGTTTTGCAGGGATTTCGGCGGCCTCGTTTGATGTCAGCATTTTGTAAATTCTACGGTCTTTGCGGTGACCATGTTGGCATATTTGACCTATCGTTGGGTCATGTTTTGGCTGTGGTTGTTGGGCCTTTGTTTTTGTGGAAGGTTTGACTGCAGAGTGTTCCGTCTACCTGATCGGTGCATGGGGCTCACGGCGGGTTTTACCGGTCGACAGGAGATTCTTACTCCTCCTGGGCACATGATCCCACCTCTGAAATTTCCGGGGGTCCGTATATTCAGCCAAACTAACCTAAAGCTTCACAGCTCATCAGTACATAATAATAAAACACAATGCATTTTATAATAATTAAGATTTTCATAGCTTCATCTACTATTACATAAATATAGGATCTCCCATGATTTGTAGTTGGATATGATTTTTATCCAACGAGTTGTGTGTTTCTTATCCCCGAGCCTTGGCGAGGAGATAAAAACACACAACGAGTTGGATAAAAGTCATATCCAACTACAAATCATGGGAGATTCTTTTTATCCCATGTTTAATACTTCACAACCAATGTTTTACACTGTTTTATATAGGACACCACTTTATTTTACTTCATCACTCTAACGCAAAAACCATTGTGACGTCACAACTGCACTTAACTGTGGAATATGAAAAAATTATCCAATGAGTCATATCCACGGGATAAAGGGGTAAACATGGGATAAAGAAAGATACATGAAACACTTTATGTAAAATATTTATTAAACAATATATAAAATTGCTATCGAACGCTTCTATAAATATGTTATGAGAAAAAATCAAAATAATTCACTTATATTATTTTTACTGTGTAATTCAATAAATCTGATTGGTTTACTTGATATCACATGCAAAATTTTATTTTGCGGTAATGACTTAGGTAACTGGAAATCTAAAGATGGGTTTATAATAGTGAATTTTTTTTTAAAACTTACAAAATCTAATGATGATTTGTTTGTCTCTCTTTTGTTCCAAAAAATAACATAACAAATGTAGCCCTTTGATTCGGTCAATCCATAGATAAATTGATTTCAGAGAAAACCATATCAACTTTGCACTTCGTGCTCAGTCGATATGCCTATCTGTGAAATCAATATATTTATGGATCGACCTCATAAAAAGGTTATGTTTGTATGATACATTGGGTCAATCTGCCAATTTCATTAGAATTATTGAATACAAATGGAGCTCAATACAATACAATTGAAACATAATAGAATACGAATGAGGCATTTTACAATACAATTGGAATAAAATTATAAGATTACAAATAGAGAATTCTAGAATACAAATAGGAAATATACAAGATATACAGAAAATAAATAATTATAGAATACAAATAAATTATTTAACACAAATGATGAAGACAAATAAACAATTATAGAATACAAATGGAAAATATCTTAAAGTTTACAATAAAATGATATAGATGAAGATTACGAACATCTAAAAAAAAAACCTACAATGAAATATACACTGTAGGATAAAGAACAGTATTCAAGCTCAAAGTCCATTTAAACAAGACAAATCTGGTGAAAAGAAAACAAGGACCTCCAAAATCATCAGAGGCGGGATCAGGTGCCAAGGAGAAGTAAGCATCCCCTGTCGACCGGTCACAGCCGCCGTGTGCTCCTTGTCATGATCGGGTAGACGGAAAAATCCATAGAAATTTCAGTGTGTAAATAATGACCCAACAATTAGTATGAAAAACGTCAGTCAGCATTTGACCTAATGATAGATTGTATTTGCTGATCAGGTCAGTGTATCGACCATAGAACTTACGAAATAATGACTTCAAACGAGACTGCTGATATCCTTGTTTCATCAACTTGTTGGTTAATGCCTCGTTTTAAAAATTGATCGTAAAACATGCTCTTGCATATCGAATCAACTGGGAGACATAAACCCCAAATGCAGGTGATAAGGGTATATTGCTACATAAGTAAGGGAAGTTGACGATAGAAAAGATGAAGTCATCCCGTTTATCAGCTTTATTGTTAGATTACCATTAACGTCTTTTTCTAGTAAAATATCCAATATGAAACGGATGAGTCAGACTCTGTGGTGTCTTTTATTTCAAGTTCACTGGGATATATCGAATCCACATATGAATGGACGTAACTATTGTTAAATGATAATACGTCGTCGATATACCATAGTATCTAAATGTCGAGTTGACAGCAAGTTTTTCTTCTTCTCATGAAAAAGTTTTTAAATAAATTCTGCTTCATATGAATACAAAAATAGGTCTGCTAATAACGGGGCGAATTCCTCAATAAGAAACTCAAGTAACTTTTGAATATCATCTTCAGAGTACTTGTATGTTCAATCAGAATGTTTTAACAAAATAAATTTGCAAATGACTAATGACAAGGTAAGTATATTTATGAGTTCCATTTTTATTGAAAAAGCAGCTATGATGTCAATAAGCATGGACTTTAATTTATCGTGGGGAATGGTTGTATAAAGTGTTGAAAAGTCGTACGTTTTGATGCTTTTGATTTTGGTAAAATTTTCAAATTTTCTAAAAGTTCCTTGGAGTTTTAAGTATCCACGTCTTATTCACATCACTTCTGGAATATACTGTTGTACAGTATTCCCGAACTTTCTCCTTCACTGCTGTAAATATTTTAGTGAGGAGTAAAGAAAGAGGCTTGGTAGAGCATTTAGTTGAACCTGTTTTATATCTTTGTCTGTAAAAAGGATTTTTATGGAGTTTTGGAATCCAGTATAGGTATGGGTATTCAAATTCATTTTGATTGTTGTGAATATTAAAAATCTATGAACAGGGTATAAAAATTAACTTGAATTTAAAAAACAATGAAATACAAGACCTACTGAAACTGACAAACTCAAAGTGTATCCTCAATGAGTTAAAACATAGGAGATTCAGATGTTTAGGACATGTCCTTAGAATGGAAGGATCGAGAATTCCAAAAGTCACCCTAAGATGAACACCACCAGGAAAAAGACCAAGGGGAAGACCAAAAACCACCTGGCGCAAGACAGGCGAACTGAGAGACCTTCAACTGATTTGGGGAGAGGAAGAGACCATGGCCAAGGAGAGAGCTGAGTGGCGAAGTCTTGAGTTGACCTTATGCTCCACTGGAAGCGAAGAGGATAGGTAGGTAGAAATACAAGAAGCTATCCTAAAAAACAATTTTCTCCGGATTTTGAGTATCTTGTAACCTAAAGTTCAGTTCAATTATACGTGTATTTGCCACATGTAAAATATGTAACATTCATATATACAGTATAAAAAGGAAACATTCGTAAGGCGTTAATGAAGCTAATTCCGCGTTTTTGGTTTTGTATGGATCATCCTTAGTATGTATTCAAATACCTGCACTTATCTTCAAATATGTATGTTTATTTTAAATAGACTGTACCTATCTCCATATAAATTATAGACAGGTTCACTTCGACTTTAATTAGTAGCTTTCATTCATTTGAAGTTAAGAGCAACTGATAAGAAAATGTAACTCTCGTTTATTAATAGAGTATGTAATTGTTATTGAGATAGGTGTATATGACTTGAACTTATCTTTAAAATCGCAACAACTACTATCTAACAATATTATTTACTAACAATCATTAATTTTAGTGTTCTATTACATGTGATCCTTGAGTTAGAGTTGTAACAATCCCAAAAAAATCTTTTATATGTTTAGTTTATTGTTTCTCAGAAAACTAATTTTTAAATGAAGACTATTCTTAAGACTTTGAACAATACTCTTATTTGTAACATCCAATACATCAAATGTATATACAGTACCACAACCTCATCAGACTTATATAGGGAGGTAAATCAAATTTTCTTATTTACCATATATACACGTATCTTCTTTCCTCTTTTTTCTGACTATACAAACATGGTGTCTTTATTTATTCACCCTGTCTATATCATTTCCCTTGACGATGAAATAAATGGCTTCAATGTAAGGTTTAAGACTCTCGCCAAATATAACGCAAAGTGACTTGATGTCAAGTTACATATTTTTAAATTCATCATGTTCCTCTATATTCATTTTCAGAGCACAAAATATTTAACGTGAATCAAAACTTCCCTAAATTACAATATAATACTTCTAAGAAAATCTAAAGTGTATCTTCATGAACCGAATGTAGTGAATCATTTGCATTAAAAAAATAATAGTAAAACTGCTTTGGAGACATTTTGTACATACTAGTATCTCCCTTCTGTGCAATGAATGTCTATAGCTTTTAGTATTATTCTTTCTTCAAACTTTTGTTGCGCTTGATGAAAGTCTACATTAATCAAATGAATTTAAATATATAAATTATGTCAAATTAATGACACAGAAAATTCTACCATTGGTCCTTGGTTGGTCCTAGGTATATTATCAGTATTAAATTATCATCTTCCGTACTTTACTATGTCAATATATGTATATAAATTTTATTTTGTATTTGCTATACAATGATACGTCTGTTTTAAGCAATAAAATGAATGGAAAAAGTAACTTAAATATAGAAACATATGTGCTCTTGTTCTCCGAGCTTTCAGTCAGCAGCAAGTTGGACTTGGGCCTGTTCTGATAGATACAACTAACAAGTCTATCATATGACATGAATCTCAATGGAAATTATTTTTACTTAAATAAACTTAAGTTAGGGAGTGGATTTGTACGTTTTCTTTATTTCAAACTTAAGATTTTTGGCTTTCAAATTTCCTTGCTGTGTTAGTGGTGTCCTCAACATAGAGGACACGAAAAGTTCTCCAAGTTTACAAATGTAAATTCGAGAAGAGTCGTTATTATTAATTATCGTTGTTAATTATTAAAGATTTGGAATACAGTTTGACCTATCGTATGTCTCCTTATGTCACTGTAATATTATTTCGCGAAGAAACTATACCTTTCGACAGTTAATTAAGAAATCGTACCAGTGAGGCGCTTTTGACAAGTGACGTTCATTACCATAAAAAAATATATTCTCTGTGTTTCCTACTTAGAATCACGTGGTCCTTCAAGCAGTCCTCTCTTCGTGGCGGTGGATTTAGGAGACCAGTGCCCTGACAGGGATTCAACATGGCTTCTATACGATATGTGGAATACTGATTGTGATATTATGATATCGTTGTGCTAATTGTTTGGAGAGTTTAAATTAGACCATTTTTTGTAATTTGGTCGAAGTGATTACAATTTGTAATCAGGTAGGTGTCCAGTTTCCCTCTTTTTTTTATTTTTTGGATTAAAAATGTTTTCTTACTGTAAATACTTTCAATAAACTAGAAATGCACACATACACATTTTGTTAGGAGATAGGTGTGTTTGTATTCTAAAAACAAGAAAAACCTTAATTTTAAGGTGTAATCTATGAGGGTTTATGATAATTAATCAAACTTTTAACATTTTAGCGGAGGAGTTGTGTGAACAACATTTATACGCTTTGCATAAAATTCGTCATATTTAGTTTACCTTTACAAAGGGTCTACTCTGTGAACTTTTTTTCCTTGTTACGCAAGTTGACCACGTTAAAACAATACGTAAAAGAGGATTATTATGTAGACACCGTTCTAATTGTAAACATTTATAGGTACACGCGTGAAGTTTTAAAACAAAAAGGGAATGTGTGTTTTATTCTAGAAAATTAAGGATGGTAATTTTATGATATTTGATTTTCTTCAATCAGTGTTTTAAAATTGAATGTGAAAATACCTTTCGTGCGTGAATTATTGTAACTATCGATACTTGAGTTGTGTCTGTTTTATCATCATTATCATAATTATTATAATGGAAATTTGTTAAACATTTTTTCAGTCAAAAGTTTAACCTTGACCTCGATTAGTTACTATGGCGATGAACCCCGATGACCTAAGTGATTTAGAAGTTTTGGATGAGAACACGATCGTTCAGGCTCTCCGTACCAGATATAACAGAGACAAGTTTTATGTAAGTTATTTCTCTTGTCTGCTTCTCAATTATTTTCTGGGATTGTTAATAAAAGAAATCAGGGCAATATGTATTTAAAAGAAAATGGAAATAAAACATAACTATTTAAAGGATTTTTGTAAAGATAAAAATGTTCAGATTTTCTAATCAAAAGTGTTGTGTCAATTTTATAAAATAAAATAAAAATAAAGAAAACAATGTTTTACGTTAAAAAATGGATTTTTTTATAGAAATATTTATAATTAGCCCACTTGGATGAAAAAGTTGTGGTTTTATGTCTGGAGAATACCTTATAAAATGTGTTCATTCTCTACTGAACAAATCTGTATACACCTCCGAACAACAGTCTGTACAAATACATGTCAATTATGACCAATACTTGGATCTCTGCACAATTTTTACACCTGTTAATGACCTTCTAATGATAACGACCCCTAGGCCATACAAGAACAAATGCTGCCGACGTCATACAAATATATCTATGACAATACATATCTCGTAAAAATGGGGACATACTGGACTTTATATTTGTTAAAGAATTTTTTTTTCGTTCAGCTAGATTACTTAGTGCAACACCCCTACGCTTTCCAAAACAAAATCCAAATGTGAAATATATAAGTATAAATTGGTGTTGTAATTTCTCAAAAAAGTTTTATAACAAAGAATCTAATTTCTTAGAAATATATAAATTAAGCGAAAAGGAAGAAATTATTTACAAATGTTTATCCTTATTTAGAAATACAGTAAGTGCAAGAGTTGACAAATCTTTGAGCAAACCTTGAAAGAAGCACGAAAATGGAAAATTACTCCAACTCTTGATAATTGTTTTTTTTTCTGTAAAATATTGCTAAGTGGGTGATTATGATAACAACGATTTTACACGTAATATTCTTTTTATGTCGTGATCTAGGAAGAATGCATCATAAATCATATAATTTCAATAATTAATGACAAAACAGTCCCGAAAAGCTAGAAGCATTCCTCCATAAATTAATTGTTTATTATTTTTCTTTGCTGTCACTGAACTTATCGTGCAAGGGGCTATTGTATTTGAAATTAAAGGAAGTACCGTGGAATTCATGACTGGATTGAGGACCGATTTGCATAATCAGAAAGCGCGGACAATTATCATTTACGGCGTAGTTGGTATTCATGATAGAATGAAATTTAAAAAAGGGTAATGAGACAGTTTGTCATTTAATAATTGGTCATAGAGTTAAAAACTAATATAATTTTTTCCCATTTTTATCATTTTATAGATTTATTTATTTATTTCTGTAAATACCAAAAAATAATAATAATTATAATCTTAAAAAAAATAAGTAATTAAATAAATCTTTAATGTACGTATTGTTAAATATTAGTTCTCTCTTATCATAACCCTTTTTCCATGTTTTATTTAAGACAAAACCATGAAATGTACAACATTCGAAAAGCTCATACAAAAATTAAGTTTTCCACAAATATAAACGCACCCAATAGATTACTTTGTCCCAGGAAGTGACTTTTTTTCACATTTAAACAGCAATAACAGCTAGCAAGTATAGCCTTTTCAAAAAGCTTTGCTGTCTTTAGCAACCACTTTAAACAGTAAACTGACATATGCCTATCTACTAGCTGCAGAAACTGTAGCGTTATGTGGATTTATATATTAGTCTTTGACCATAAAGCTACAAATCCCGAAATGCAAATACATGTATAGTGCAATTTACGGAAAAATTTCTGCGCATGGTTGGGAAGAATTTCTGTTTGGATCTATCAGTTCGTATTATTGTTGAGTACTGTAGTTCTTGGCTCTGTACATCTTCAACAACTTTTTACACTGAGACATTAGCCCTACTATACACACGAAGGAAAAAAGAAAAGAAAACAAAACAAAAATTTCAATGTTTCTTACTCCAGAAAATATAGAAAAACGTAATAATATACATATTTCTCAATTGTTCGTTTTGTCGATTTTTTTTAAAGATTGAAAATTTTGAAAAATTGTTAATTCGTACGAAAATTAGAACTATCTCCCTTGCCTTGAACAGCATTTCAACCAATTAAATAATTGAAAATTTTCACATCATGCATTTTCTCCCAATCACAGAAACGAGAAAGTGCACAGTCCGAAGACTGTAAAATACTTCAACTCTCTATACCGTCTTCGAGGACGGTAACAAAACTTTGCACACCATGTAACATGTATGCCACAAAGTAATATTCTGAAAAATTCTGTGGTATATTAAACACGTTAAATGATATAAACAAATTTTAAAGAATAGCAAATTACTCTCTCACGTTATAAGCGGTTATAATTGCCGGATACCTCGGGTGGAATCACCTCCAATTGCCTGCAGCTGATTACAAATAAATAAATAAATAAAATAATAAATAAATAAATAAAATCAAAATAAAAAACAAACAAAACAATTAAAACAAAACAAATTTTGTACTTATATAGTTTAAGATTTTAAAAACATTAACTTGTCAACTTCACTAAAAATTTGTCATTGTTTATTTTTATGTACCAATTTGAATAACGTAGCCAAGGAGAACTTCAAACAATTTTTCAATATATATTTTTATGACTATGTACATATTGCTTTGTATGTATACGGACAGAGAGGTCGGGGTTTCTCTCCATTCCTCCCTGCAGTCACAGTTCCATCATGTAAATCTTGAACTGTTTTCAGACATACATTGGTGACATCCTTGTAGCGGTCAATCCATGCAAACCCCTCAGCCTGTTTGAGGAGAAGGTAAGACTGAAGTTGAATGATTTATGGCGGTCTATGGCACATTCTGTTAATACTGGCGAATGGAAAGAAAATGTTCAGGAAAAGATTATTGTGTGAAAGGACTGAAATTCCAAGCACGTACCATGTCATAAAGGGTCTATTTACAGCGACTAAAGAAAACAGACATAATATAGTTGGTAATAAATACATAAAACGAAGAAATGTACAAGAATATCAGGCAATGGTGACGGTTTGAACCAGTTTATAACATGTATGTTTTAAAATGATGGATGACAAACTATGTTCTACTGCTATCAACTGTAAAATGTTGTACGAGCTCTTTATAAACTGATTATGTCAAGATCTCTATGGGGGCGTTTGGGTGTAGAGTCCAATCATATCCAGTTTTACATGCACACTTCGCCTTCCTCCATCCACGGTTTGGATTCCAACCAATCGCTCCACATCCTCTTTTTGATTAAAGTTTGTCATTATTTCGTGCAAAGGAAACCTTTCGAACAATACGAATTAAATCAATCAAAAATAACAGTTTTAACAACACCCAAGTTCATAACACAATAATCAAAGATTCGTGTTGTCGGTTATCTTGATTTTGCAGAAAAAGTCCTTTGCAATTTCACAAAAACCAAAAAGCATTATTCGGATAAATTCTGCCGCTTTTTAGTTTCTCATTTACCTTAATATGGACGGGTACATATATTTTGTTTTCATTTTGACTTTCGACATTAATGACATGATCCGTAATGTTCTAAATTTACTTTGGCACGCTCTACGAGATGTTTACTCTGGTCAAACTATCTGAACACTTACCAATTTTCTATTATTTGCAGGACGTGCTTTTGTTATTTTTTTCTATGATTTCCGAAACTGAAGAAAACAATTCCTTTTGCCTCTAAGTCTTACATCTTTCAAACTGAGATTTCATTCGAGCCCAACAAACTTTCTTGATTATCAGAATGCAATGATTTCATTCACACAAACACATACACACACACACAGATATATATATATATATATATATATATATATATATATATATATATATATATATATATATATATATATTATATATAATACTCTTTGTACAGCATCATGAGGAATACACTGACTTGGTGTCCAGGACACAGCGCCCGCCGCACCTGTTCTGGAGCGCAGACCACGCCTACAGAGCTCTCTGTACTACCGGAAGGAACCAATGTATTCTTGTTAGTGGCGAATCCGGGGCCGGAAAGACCGAAAGTACAAAATATATGATCCGCCACTTAATGAGAATCAGTCCGAGCGATGACCAGCAATTGCTCGACAAAATAGTACAGGTAAGCTAAAATAAACACATTAATGAATACAAGTAGGTAGTTTGTACAGGTGTTTCTTAAATCTATTGGTATGCTTGATAATCTATCACCCATTCTGTCAAAGTTTTGTAACCAATGCATCAGTCATAAGGATTTATTAATAAAGATGATTGATCGAGATTCAATCCTGGATGAGATTTCCCTCTGTGAAAATTAATGATTAAATATCTACTATTATGAATGTAAATTTCTTGCCACATCAACAACAATAAAAACAGACAAACAAACAAACAAAAATGAAGCAAAAAAGCGAACCGTGGTAAAAAAAATGATTGTTCACTTTATCTCCCCATTATGGTTTGTATACAGAAAACAAGGACAGATAAGTATTGTAAGCACTGATATTTACCAGAAAAACATAATGTTTGACACAAATAGCGAAATGAACAACACAGTATTGTAATTTACGACCAAAATGTAATAGAGTAAAAATATACCTGTGTTGCCATAATTAGACTGAAAGTTGTCGTCGGCTAAGCAACTTATTAAGACTAAAATTAACCCTCAGTTAATGATTTTGTTCCATGATTTATTTCTTTGGTTTCTGAAAAGTCAGAAACGGGAGGGGAGGGAGAGGGTCATGAAATGGTTGTACTTCTTTTAGTATATTATGACTAAAGAGCGACGAGCAAAGAATGCAAATTTTACATTTTGTAAGAACAACTATCAATGATAATTTGTAAGACTGGCTAAAGATAAACACTTTTACTTACATTTTCAGATAAATCCCCTGTTAGAAGCTTTTGGAAATGCCTCCACGATAATGAACGCCAATTCAAGTCGTTTTGGAAAGTTTGTCGAGTTACACTACACAGAAAATGGCCGCCTTTTAGGAGGTACTTCATTCTGCACTCTTGTGTATAATCTGAAATGAATTTTAAAAGGAAATAGGTATTATATAAAAAATAAATTATTTTCAACATTTCAGCCAAAATAGATGATTACATTCTTGAAAAGTCACGTGTAGTCCATCGCTCCTCCGGTGAGAAAAATTTCCATGTGTTTTACGCTTTGTTCGCGGGTATGTCACGTGAGCGACTCCTGTACTACTTTCTTGAAGACCCGGATTGTCATAGGTGATTCCGCTTAAATACTACAGTAATTCATCAAACAGTGCAAAAAGATACAAAACATCCTATTTTATAGTATAACAATGTAGTAAGACTCCATTTATGCTTCAGAATCATGCGCGACGAAGATATCCAAAATGGGGTATTCCTTGATGCCGAGGAATGGGAGCATTACAAAGCAATGTTTTCATCCCTGACTACTGTGATGTCACAGACTGGTTTCAGTGAGGAGGTTGGTCCCCTTTTGAGAATTCCACTGAATATTTCGATGTTCATACTCGTATTCACAACGGAGTAAAAAAATTATTAAAATGGATCTTTAAACGAAAGAAGAGTTAATCGCTGAAATTGGTTTTTGATCATCTTACGTTTTAATATTCTTTTTTTTTTTAGCATATTCAAGTGATTTTTCTAATTCTGGCCGCTATATTACACCTTGCCAATATTGTGTTTATGCCAATAGAAGAAACTGATGGTGTCTCCGTGGCGGATGAATATCCTCTTCACGCTGTTGCTAAGTTACTAGGGATAGATGACGAAGTGGAACTCACAGAAGCATTAATTTCTAATGTCAGCACTATCAAAGGTACACATTGTACATCAAACGTAAAAAAAAACCCCAACATTTTTCTTCCTCCCATGTTTTTGTTAATGTTATTTCACTCATACCAGGTATCATCAACTAAAAATGGTTTGGTAAATATAAGTACAGAATCAGTCATTTTTTTTGAATTCATATCTTAATTAAGCAGGCTAATAAACGAAACAACGTATTACAATGTAAACATATTTGGACTAACAATAATAAGATCACGGTTTCTTAAAAAAAAAAAACTTAGATGACAATATAATAAATGTTCCATTTTTGGAATAGCTTGTATACTTTATCTTTCATATACATCTTATTTGAATTCACGAAAGTCTGTCATCAGTTAGAAATTTGACAATTCTTTCATTATATTTTATTTCATACTTTCACCTATGCGTTGTCACGTGTATTTAAAAATCTGTGACGTTTCCTTGTTTGATTGTGCGGTTAAAATACGCAGTGTTCTAGGTTTTATTGTTCACAGTTGACAGATTCTGCCTTATTAGGGCTCCAAACAAGTGGACATTTAATGCTCAGAATATAAACTTTAATAATCAACTGTCTTAATCTAAATACATCCAATATTTTATTAATTAACCCGCTCACTTTTTTCCGCCCATCATAATATGAAATTAACATGTCATTTTTTTCTATATTTAACTTTTAACTTTTTGATTGGGCCTTCGTTACTAGATTATATATACTAGTGCATCTGCATTTCTTTGCACTTTAAGAGTCGTGTAATTATGCAATTTTTCTTTTATATAAATCCATTGAATTTAGAGCACAAGTGTTTGTATAGTCATGAAATTCAAACCTTGAAGCCCTCAGCATGTTCAGAAAGTAATCCTGATCTGATTCGAGTCTTAGTCTCTTGGTTTATATAAATCTTTAATGATATCTATGTGTAAAAAGAGAAATGAGGATAACTAAGCATTTTTTACTGGTAAAATGCATTGTTCTAATGAACTTCATAAAATCTTACACATTCATTTATAAAATCTGTACAGTGTTGTTCATATAGGGGGATCTTCTTGAAAATTAATGTTATCAATTAATTGAATTTTAAACAACCTAAGCTCCAAATCTATATGTACATGTATTAGGGAAAAAAAGTAAAACACCTTTGCGCCTGTTTGAGAAAAAGAAAGATCCTTTTTAAAAACATTTTTTTAAAACTTTTATCTGAAGGGGAGAAAATTCAATCATGGAAGAGTTTACGAGAGGCAAATGCTAGCCGAGATGCTTTAGCGAAAGATCTTTACTCGAGGCTGTTCGGATGGATTGTCGGCCAAATCAACCGTAACATCTGGCCAAATCAGCGCCGCAAAAGCCAGTAAGTATTCGAAACAAAAACTTTAAAGCGAAAAATATAATAAAATTCTCATATACAATCGTTATTACTATTTACCCATTAATATTTTCAGATTAACAAGAGGATCTTCCATTGGATTGCTGGATCTATCTGGATTTGAGAATTTTAAGCAAAATGGTTTCGACCAATTCCTTATCAATATTTCCAATGAGAAACTACAACAGTATTTCATGGATTACATATTCCCCCGCGAGAGAAAGGAGTACGAGGCTGAAGGCATAGAGTGGAGGGACATCGTCTACCATTGTAATGATGACGTTTTGGATCTCTTGTTCAAAGTAAGTTATGACTGGAATTGCTCGAATCTGCTAAATTATCTTAACAAGAATTTGCCTTAAATCAGATTTAACAGGGTTTAATTTTTCATTAATGATACCGGTATGGCATAGTATCTTATCAGAAGTGATTTTTTAAACATGTTCTGATTTTTAAAATCGACCTCGTTCAAATTGTTTTCATCTAGCGTCCTGACGGTGTTCTGTCTTTGCTGGATGAGGAATCCCATTTTCCACAGTCGAACGACTCCTCCTTGGTTCACAAACTCAACAAATACTGCAAAGAGAGTACAAGATATGCAGCCGCTATGGGAAGCCGAGTCGCTTTCGGAATCAGACACTATGCTGAGCAGGTAAATTATATACAATCGCCGAATTTTAATATTTCAAAGTGTTTTTGAAATTGGAATTCTGACTTATGTAATCATGTGCAAGGTATTCTTTAACAAGCACAAATTAATTCATTTCATTTTTTTAAACATGTTCTTTTTTTTTTTTTAATTTTTTTTTTAAATTATTTTTTGTTTAATTCAATCCTTTCTTCTTATTTTAAACGACTTACTCTACATGTGCATCACGTGTGTGTTCTTTTGTTTGTTTGTTTGTTTTGTTTCCTTTTCTTTTTTTCGTTTTTGTGTACTCTTTCTTTTTCATCAATTATTATATTTCATTGCAATACAAACTAAACAATAACCAAATACAATGAAATTCAAATAAAATCTGTAAATGTCGACATTAAGTCATATGCATAATATTTTGATATCTTGTTTAATTATTTTGCTTTGAAAATAGGTCAAATCGTACAATAAAATGAATAAGATTCCAACATATGTTTGCTTTAAAATCTCTCACAAATCAGCATACATCCTTACAGGTTTGAGAGAAAATGAATGACGGAAATCAACCATAATGACTAAATCCTCAAAAATGGTCTATATTGAATGACAGACCAATCATAAGTTTCTCGTATCGATCAAATCAATCAAAAATCACCCATAACTCATAAGTGAATATCTTAATAAGATCTCGATCCAAATCATAAATTGATTTTAAAACTGTCTGATCAAAGATTTTTTTAACTCATCTATCAAGAAGATTTGATTAACCAAATGCCAGCTTGTCTTATACGTAGAATCAATTTATTGTTTGAATTCTATAATGAATTGGTAATTGAACTCTATAAATCACGTCTTTAACGTGTATATAGAATTATTCATAGTTGTTACAGTCATATTAATGTTTTCAGTGGCGTGTTTTTATTCTAATTAAACATTTGATTATTTTTATTTAAACACACATCAAAGATATGTCATCTTCAAATCTTGATGAATATTTGTATAAGTGTAAAAGTTCCTTCGTAAAATTATTCGCTTAAGATTTTTTTGTTTTAGATTTTCATGTAAATACCTGTTATAAAAGCCGAAATTTGTACATATTATGAGAGCTAACCTATTCTGGAGTTAGAATTTGATAAATAGAGAATATTAAACACTAAAATTATTATCATATGATATGGATTTTTGTATCTATTGTTCTATTTATCATATTTTTAAATATTTAATATGTAGATTTGAAAATGTTTTGTGCATGTATACACTTTTTTTCTTTAAAATCTACTCCGATTACCTTATCAATACAAAGGGCTTACGTTGGGTGTGATTTGTCGTCAAGGGATGCTTATTCCTCCATGGCACCTAATCAGCTTATACCTCCTCTGATGTTTTTAGGGATCTGTTTTGCTCTGCTCTCAATTTATTGTTTAACAGGACTTCTGGGCATCATTCACATTTCATCAGTTACATACCTTCTCCAACATCACACCCATTTTGATAATAATGAAAGCTTTCATTTCCTTTCTGTCCACTTTTGGTAACAATTTCGGACTTATTTTGTATTTCGTTATCCAGGTGACGTATGAGGCGGAAGGATTTCTGGAGAGGAATAGAGATAGTTTGAGCCAAGACTTAGTCGGCTGTCTTCTGAATAGCAACAATAACTTTATTAAAGATCTCTTCACGGCCTCCATATCTGAAACTGGCACCATATCAGAGTAAGTATAAGGAGAAGAAATCTCTTTACAATAAGAATATAAGATTACCTGACATCATCAGAAATTCTGTATACAAGGGAACCATCCGTCGTTATTTTTCTCACTTTTGAGACTTATTTCGACTAAATTGACTGATAAAGATAGCAAACACAAGCTTTAGTTTAACCAGGACTATTTTTAGAGGTATTTTAATCAAGAATTTTATACCCTTAGAAGATTCTTAATACTAATTAATAAACATTTACAAATTTAAAAAGGGACTTTCGCTTCATAAGTGAAACATATTGATTTTCGTTCACATATTTCAAATTTTCTTTTATACACCGTGTTTTGTTAAAAACCATTCTGATTGTACATGCAAGTACTCTGAAGTTGATATTAGAAAGATGCTTGAGTTTCTGATTGACAATATCTATGTAGTTTTTGGAGATCAGGTCTTCCAACAATCTGTTGGAATTTCCATGGGTACAAATTGCGCCCCGTTACTAGCAGACCTATTTTTGTATTCACATGAAGCAGAATTTATTCAAAAACTTATACATGAGAAGAAGAAAACACTTGCTGTTGCCTTCAACTCGACATTTAGATATATCGACGACGTACTATCATTTAACAATAATTACTTCCATTTATAAGTCGATTCGATAAATCCAAGTGAACTTGAAGTAAAGGACCTCACAGAGTCTGACACATCTGTTTCATATTTTGATATTTTACTAGAAAAAGACGTTATTGGTAACCATTTAGATATATCGACGATTTATTGTCAATTAACAATGGTTATTTCCATTCGTATGTCGATACGATATATACCATTGAGCTTGAAATAAAAGATATCACAGAGTCTAACACATCCTTTTCATATTTGGATATTTTACTAGAAAAAGACGTTAATGGTAATCTAACAACCAAGCTTTATGATAAACGTGATGACTTCAACTTTCCTATCGTCAACTTCCCATACTTATGCAGCAATATACCCTTATTTGGGGTTTATGTCTCTCAGTTGATTCAATACGCAAGAGCATGTTCTACAAACGAACAATTTCTAAAACGAGGCAAACTATTGACAAACAAGTGATGAAGCAAGGATATCAACATTCTCTTTTAAATTCATCAATTTGCAAGTTCTATGGTCGATCCAATGACCTTGTCAGCAAATACAACCTACACATATCATTAAGTGAAATGTTGACTGACGTTTTTCATCTAATTGTTAGATCATTATTTAAGCACTGAAATGTCTATGGATTTTTCCGTTTTTCCCGATCACGACAAGGAGCACACGGCTGGTGTGACCGGTCGACAGGGGATGCTTCCTCCTCCATGGCACCTGATCCCACTCTGATGCCTGTTTGCTCTGTTCCCGATTTGTATTGTTTAAATGGACTTTGAGCTTGAATACTGTTCCTTTTCTCCCTATTTCATATTACATATATATTAATTATATTTAATCAAATTTTGGTTAGTTTTTATGTTCTTAAATTTTAAGCAATATTTCATATTCAAGCCTTTATTCAATTTGATTTATGTATCTCGAACTAAGTATATATATATACAACATTATATATTTATTAAAAAGATTCTAGTTCACTGCAAGACAGGTATATAATCGACTCGATATGCCCAAGCAAATTTTGCCTTCATTGCTTTAGACAGTAACCATTTTGTATTCCTTAATAAAGGTGTCTTGCATAAAAAATCCGCCCATGAAAAAACTAATTAACGTGTCTTTAAAATATTGCAAATGTTAGATTTAACATGGCAGGGGGTTAATATTTGGGGGATAACCGTTAAGAGTACTCCTTCAAGTTAATTCTAAGGTATGTGTGTGATAATTATTATTAATAGGAATGGTATGAAGTAAGGTCATGTTAGAATTTTTTTTCAAAAAAAAAATTAAAAGAGCAATGGCGTTTCTTTGGCTTAAAAGCACAACTCGACACTTTCAGTTAATCTAATGCGGTCCTTAGGCCTCTTTATATTTTTGTCTCTTTAAAGCGAAAAAGAAATGTCAGAGAGGCAGGGGTTTTATGTATTAAATACTTCAGCATTTTAGGAAAAGGATGCATAAATTTATTTCAAAGATAGAGAGAGATGTCCTGCCCGATCTCTTAAACAAGATAAACTTGTAACTATATTATATGCAAACCTCTCCTCTATCTTTCAAGTAGCGTAAATAAATATTTCAAACACAAAATTATAAAAATCTTGTAATAAAATGAAATGTATGGAGATAACGAACAGTATTCAAGCTCAAAAGTCCATTAAACAATACAAAATAGGAGCAGAGCAAACACGGACCTCTAAAACATCAAAGGTGGGATCAGGTGCCATGGAGGAGTGAGCATCCCCTGTCGACCGGTCACACCCGCCGTGTGCTCCTTGTCATGATCGGGAAATGACGGGAAAATCCGTCGACAATTCAGTGTGTAAAAATGACCTAACAATTAGTGTGAAAAACGTCAGTCAACATTTGACTTAAATTGTATTTGCTGATAAGGTTATTGCATCGACCATAGAACTTACGAAATGACGAATATTAAATCCACCAATGGTTGAAAAATTGCACATATTGTAGCCAATCATTGTAAAATCTTAAAATCCAATTCATTACTGCATGTTTTTGTTATACCTTTAAAAATTGTTTCTTATATAAATTTATAATAATAAAAAAAAATCAGACATTTCCATAATTTTACTGAGCTGTCCAAAAGTAATCGATGTTAGTCCGCAGGGCGAGATACTAGTATTGGACCTGTCGATGAGATATTGAACCGCCTACGTCATCATTAAGGAATCAGCTATCTTATTTGCATGCGTTGGTGTTCGTTAGTTACGGAATTGACCGAGTGTAAATCGCAGTGCGGGTAAACGAAATTCAAATCGTGGAAGCAGCAAATGATGTGTCAAAAAAGTAAAAGGTATAGCTAAACATTTGTTGACTAACGGCCTCAGACAAGCAGTTTAGTTCTTGGGTCCGACAAAACGCATGTTGTCCTCGAACCTTGTCAATAAATGTATAACATTTCTCCTCATAAGTTTTAAAGAAATGTATTGGCTCAATAGGCTTTTGAGATTGATTACTGTTCGTTAACTCAATAGAAAACAGAAGTAGCCCATTTCAAGAATATTTAGAATGGTGTTACAAAGAAGTAAACATCTACCGGTAATAAAATGTAGTCATTCTGGTTGAATATTTATTTATCCAAAAAAAGATGTTACTTCGTTTAACGTAATTTGCTTTGATTAAAGCAGTGTTGGTATGTATTTATTGTATTAAAAGACCTCCAATAAAACCTTTTCCTTCATAACCTATGAATATTTCAAGCCTTTTATGACCAAAAACCTGGAGGTTCTGCTTGGATTTGAATTATTAGCATTTAAAAGTGAATATATTAAAATATTTTGAGGCATTTGCATTATTGGTCATCTAGGTTTATGTGTAGGGTAAACAGGACTCTTCGCCACTAGAATTACGTTATATTTTCATCTTCCTTAGGAATTCTAATACTCAGTTATTATGATATTCCTGTACCACGTTAAGACTGGGTCCTAACACCCCTTTAATCATATGTTTTAAGATACTGCTATCAGATTTTTGGTAATTGTGCTGCGTTATCCGGTTTGCTTTTTCGTCAGGACCATCGCGTTCAATGTTCAATATTATTTTCTTTTTCTATCCCTTAATTATTTTTAATGAAGAAACACAACAGTTGCAAACGTATTAAAATTCTGTAAGACTGTATAAACTTCCAAACGTATTAAAAATCTATAAGACTGTATAAACTTCATTTGTTTTGAATTAAAAAAAAATTACAGTGTATGTAACAAAACAACAACGGTATAACCCAGAACGCCACAATTGAATGGGGGGTAATTTCTCACTGTCACGTAACCAGTTTTCTAGATACCATTTATTTTTCAAATTGTCAGTGTTTGACACAAACAAACTGATTTTTCTTTTTTGGAACAAGGGGAAAGTCTTTAAAATATTTCACAACTACGCTGTGTATTTCATTTTCTAAAGTTTGCCCAGAGGTGTTTTTAACGTTTGTGATGAATACACAATTGTTTCTAATTTGGAAAGATTGAAATCAAAAAATTATAAAACAGCTTCTTTAACCCCAAAACTAATGTTTATAAATTGCACGCTTAATGCATGCTTTACATGATAAAAAGGCTCGTGCACAGACCTTTTGCATTTGATTAACCCGAAACTTTGAAGGCAGATAAATGTTTTTATATACTTTGTGATAGAATTGTCAGTCCTATATAATGATTTAATGTGGTTTTATAGATCAGAACATGACATACAATCATCTGATATCGATGGTAAGGTCCAAACATCGGACATTGTGTATTACGTTTGACGGACGCTCTGTCACGTTTACGACTGCCATAAGTTGATCTTTTTTGTTACCATCACCTTAAGTAGTCATTTTAGTACGTGCATAGGTCTTTTCATTGGGACCGTTCCGGCTAAGCGTCGTCGCACTGGCCACTTGTCTTCTTGTGAGTATTTTCATGATAGTTTTTAAATATAATTTTACTAAAGCGACGAAAAACTTATTAGGAATGTATCTGGATGGTCAAATGTATATTTTCTTTCTTTTGTAAGAATTAGGACATAATATTCATAAACCTTAAAACAGCTGATTTAGACATAGATATGCGTTTTCGGCTTTGCTGTTTACAAATATTTCACCCATGTTCTCTGTTATTGCTCTTTACTATCGCATGTGTGGTTTCATACGGCGTGAGTTTTATTTGTTTTCGTAGACACGTTCATCCAGAATCTCTGGATATAATGTGTCATAAATGTGTCCGTATCCAATAGTGCTCTTATTATCTCCTTTCTTATATTCATAAACACCTCAGATCTATAGCCCAGCTCAAAGTAGACATCCCTTTTTATTGGTCCTTTAGTTGACCCTTCAGTTGCTGTCAAATTCCTGACTTGTCTCTAATCTTCCGCATATTCTGTCATTTCACATTTGTCTGAAGGAATTGAATTCAATTACATATAATTTATAATTTGAAGATGTGATTACTATAGGTGAAGACGAAAGAGTAGTCTAGATACCAGAATGACATTTCCTGCTATGGGCGGAAAGCAGTTATTTCAGAAAAGATCTGAATTAAAAGTAACAACATCACGAGAGTACAAGAATTTTTCTGTTCATGGACTGTTAATTTATTTATTTATTGTAGTTTTGCAAGCAAGTGTGTATCGCGACCTCGACTTCCGGCGGTTTGGCCCTCACAGATTGACCCAGAGCGCCTTAGAAGATCTCTCTCACGAAAGGTTTCCAATCGAATCAAAAAAAGCAGGTAATTATATATGTATGCTATAAGTGGTTATCCGAACTAGAAAGTGATGGGGATATTTGTTTTTAATTATTAATCAAAATTTACTCTCTCAGGGACCTATCGGGTGATAGCAGTAAATATTCCTCCCTAGGACGTGCCTCCCCCACGGTTACCAAGCACTTCAAGGTGAGTCCAGGTGTTTTACCTGTCTGAGACTGACTTATTTGTAGATCTGTACAAGAATTTTCTCATGTTTTCAAACTATTTCCATTTCTTTTTGTCAAAAAAGCATTCAACTCTTTTAGGTTATTTGCGCTAACTTTGACTGATATAGGTATATACATGTATAGCAAAATTTAATCTAACTTACATGTACTTATCAAATTCCATTATTTTAAGATATTTTTTTTTAAATAATAATCAAAATATTTGAATCCAGATATCAGTTTCTTCCTTTTATATAGTTTATGTTTTGCTTATTTTTTATTTTTATCGTTTAACTTTCAACACACGTTTTGGCAAAGTTAAAACAATTTGTAAAAACTAAGTGAACACAGAAATAGGGCGTTTCCAATTAAGGAATGGACCATTAATTTATTTATGATAGGCTTAATATAATGTATGAATTATAAATCGTCTTCACTGAAGTTTCGTGTTTTTACGTAAGCAATTTTTTCAAGTTTACCACAGAATTCCAGTGACAATAGAAATATATTAAGATGCGAATTTACCTTTTATCAAACCATTTATAGGTGAGGTCAACCATTTTCAAAATAATGCAATAAATACAACTTTATCTACATGTATCATGCAGACAAAGTTTATACTCCTAGTTTTCATCTTTTGTACTTTTATCTATCATGCTTTGCTGTATCAGACAGCGTTTATATCCCTGTTTTTTCTTGTGTACATTTATCTGAGTCACTCTCCTTTTCTCTGTACACATTTTGGTTTAGCCTTAGAAAACGAACCTATAACCCCTTTATTTTGAAATATTGCAAAACGCTAAAACATAACAAAAATTTGGTAAATTATTTTTCTAAAATATGAAGTTTTTGAATAAATGTGTCAGTGATCTTTCTTTTTTTTTGTACAAATACTTCTTCTGTCTTAAAAAGGTCGTGTGCTAATATGTCAATTCACTGAATTATACCTTGAAATTAATATCAAAAGAGGGAAATAGCGAGACCTCAGATTGGCTTAATTAATTAGATATGGTTATAATTAAACTGTGTGTTATTTTTATTACAGAGGTCACTGTCTGACTTGATGACCAAGTTGTCACAGGCTGAGCCGTTATTCGTCAGGTAAGCTGGAGCACTTACATAACTGTCAATAGTTTTATAGGCATCTATTTATTTTCTCTCTAGTCAGATTTACAAAAAAAGGATGTTTTCTCCTTTCCTCTACCTCAATATTCAATGTTTCCACCTATCAATTGAAGTGTGTGGGCGATCCTATTCTCAAGAAAGTGTAAAAAATACATTTAACAATATGAAAAAGATATCCTTACTCACTGTTAGGAAATTTTTGAAATATAACTCCTTTTTCTTGACTTTTTGTTCTTAATAAGACAACAACTCATAATGAATCTTATGAAAAAGCTTAATTATTTCTTGGAATGAAACATATGGAGATTACGAACAGTATTCAAGCTCAAAAGTCCATAAAACAATACAAGATAGGAGAAGAGCAAACACGGACCTCCAAAACATCAGTGATGGGAAGTAAAATTCCATTTATAAATGTTGTTTTTAGAAACAAAAGTATTGCTAGTGCTTTTTTTCACTTTTATAGTTTTTTTTTATTTTTCCAACTATGCCTGTGGGAAATCCATAACTCATGTAAAAAAAATTATCGTATTTCTATGGTAAATGGTTGTTCAATATCACATTGCTGACATACATGAGTGTCAAAAAACGTCTTGTTTCCAATTTTTCACTTTTCATTCTGAGAACCCCCTGCTCAACAATTTTGTACATATCTTTTCTGTTTTGCCCATTGTCTCATTATGAACAAGCATTCTGAGAGTATTGCATTAGCAATATAGTCCCCTACCGGCAAGTGTAATCTGGTTCCCGTTAAGAATTGAAAATGCCATAATTCCGTCAAAAATCAATGAAGCGGGACAAAATGCAAACTTGATCTATAACTAATCAAAGTTAAGTCACATACCAAAAATCAGCTCAATATCTGAAAGCGTTAAGAAGAAAATTGCGGAAAACCCCTAAAAATTGAAAAGGCCGTAATTCCGTCAAAATTCAATGAAGCGGAACGAAATGCAAACTTGATCTGTAACTCATCAAGATACACTCACATACCAAAAATCAGCTCAATATCTCCAAGCGTTTAGGAAAAAAGTGCGGAAAACCAAGTGGGACAGACTGACAGACAGACAGAGGGACAGACAGACAGACGGACAGACAGACAGACGGACGGACAGACGGACGGACAAACTCAGAGGAAACCTATAGTCCCCTCCGATTTCACCGGTAGGGGACTAATAAAATAATTATATCCCGGTATGTCTCTGGTATGGCAATTGAAATGTTTTGTTTTAAACATTGGTAATTAATCAAGCAAACTGAAACGATAGTTTTTTTACGACAATGATAGTGTTAATGAAAATTACTCCTATGTTCATAATTTAAAAGTCATGTTTTAAAATTTATTTGTCATTTATTTCAATTAACTCATAATTTTATCAAATAAAGAGTATCAAATTTGAAAGGCAAGATACAAAAGAAATATCCAATGAATTCGTAATTTATTTTTTTTTAAATAACATTTTGGGGCATTTTAATGCAAGAATCGACAGTTAATTAATGACCAAACTTGGGATGTGCAAGTAAATGACAACACAACTAATCAAATAAATGTAGAAGTAATGTGGCCGGAAATAGATAAAGAAATACTTATAAGGAACCGGTGACCACCATCATAAGATGACTAACAATAGAAAGTGGCACATCTCGGTGTATAGGTAACTGAACGCCACCGAGGAGTAACGGTGTATAACACTCATGACTGATTGCAAAACCAAGAAGACAGAATTGTGTTTATTTCGTCTGTTATATCCCCTTGGGACAAGATGTTCTTCAAAACTATTCAGCTGATCGATAATTCACTTTGGGGATAAATTTAAATAAAGGTGTGCAGCGCGAACCAAAGTGGTGTCAAATGATGAACTTTTAATTTAGAGCAATGATATATGGACGCTCTTATCATGCATGGCTTCTATAGCATTTGGACAAAATAATTATTATCGTGTTGTGAGAGTGACACTTCTTAAATTCTTGAATCATAAAAATCTTGCAGTTAGTATTTGACAATGAGAAATTAAAACTTCATGTATTTCGGATTTATTCAGGTGTATAAAACCCAACCATAATCACATTTCTGGAAAATTTGATACGGAGTTGACTAGACGACAGTTGCTATGCAATGGTTTGATGGAAATAGCTGAGCTGAGGAGGGAAGGGTATCCAGTGAGAGTTAGATACGAAGATTTTGTCAAAAGGTAAATTCCACACCTTGTAAAGGTGTATCAGGTGCAAGAGATGGTTCATTGGTGACAGCGAATTTGATTAATTAAGTAGTAATCCAATAACACCTGAAAGACGCTCAGTATATTTAAAATGATGAATCTATTTTTAAAAATGCATTTTAATTATCCACTTTTATTCCCCTCTGAACTACTTGTTCAATTACATTAAATAATTTCAGTTCAAAGATAGATGTTTTCTTTTACGAAGTCTTAAACTAAGACATCTGAGCATTAGAAGTCTGTACTAAGCAAATTGAAATAATGTATTGTTTGCAAAACACAGTAGTAATCAAGTATCTTTAAACCAGTATTTGATTAGAGTCTTCAATGTTGGGTTCTGGTTGATTTGCCAGTTCTTTTGCAGATATGCAGAACTGTGTCCACCAATCCAAAACACCACCGATGATGTGTCCATCTCGCTGGGCATTCTAAAAGGAGCTGATATCGAAGGGTTTGGACTAGGCAGGTCCAAGGTTAGCTTTTATTTAATTGAGGATAAATAGCAAAATAAGAGCTGTCAAATAATGTAAACTGAATAATAATACCACTTAACACACACACATCTGATGTTCCTTTAAAACCTCGTGTCTTCCTTTGCAATAATTAAAAGTCCATAAATTAATGCGCTCAAAAAATTTAGCGCCATCTTCCTCATCAATGAACAGGGTTATATTAAATTGGTACATGTTAAAAATTTCTTAAGGTATATTTGTTTTAAACATATATTAACGTGTGCTTGAATAAGCGGACAAGAAAAGCGAAAAGCGCTAAAATATGATCACCGCTAAATTAAGTACGTTTACAGTATGTAGATTTCTCTCTCTCTCTCTCGATGTTAAAAGTGCAACTGTGTTGACAATTGCTTTATCCAAAAGCTTGTAAAGATGTAAACCGATACGGTTGTATCATTGTTCATTTCACCCAACATTAACATGCTATAAATTTTCAATAAATTAGGATTTCTACGAACATATTTTATGTGTTTTACATTATTCATAGAGGAACCTAAAATCAGTAGGGACTCTCTGTTGTCATTTTGTTCATTAAAAGTACTTGGGTCGCGCCAAATGTCATATCATTTTAATGGGATAAATTAAAAGCCACTTAATGAAGAAAATGATAAATTTTAAACTCTGTGTAAGTAAAAGGCCCTTTGAGAAATGATTCACGAAAATAAAATTATTGTGCACGATACTTTATCATGTATGGAATAAATTTTACCAGCGTATGCTTCTAAAATTTATTGCTCTGCCGGAGAAAAATGTTTCGATTGCTCGGATTTGCAAGACATATTTCGTACGTTTCACCTATACAGCAATAACGGAATAAAGGCTTGTCAATAAATATTTTGTTTTCATTCTTCACAGCAGAGAAATGAGACATCCTAATTTTTGTTGGTCAACTTTTCTTTTTACGTCACAATTAAAATTCATCAGGTATAAATACCTACAATTACGTAGCTCGGTCTGCCCACAACACATGCAATATCTAGCGACGCAACAGGAGCTTACGTTCCTCATTAAGAACTTGGCATGCTTGATCGCGTCACACAATTCATCATGAATTACAACATTCTTGTACAATAAACACAACTTATAACAAAGTTCATATCTCAACCTAGGAAAAAAAATGTTTCAATCTTCATTCTGTTTGTTTTTAGATTTTCCTAAAGTACTGGCAACAAGATCGACTAGAAACAAAATTAAGGAATTTTGTAAGTAAAGAGTTATTTTTTATTTAGTCATCGCATGTCTTTTATTTAGTTAAGGATTTTTTTTTGGGGGGGGGGGGGTTATATGCCAATTTCAACCGTTTTGGATTTTTTTCAGATTGAGGAAAAAGAGAGACAAAGACAAATAGAGGCAGAGGCTAGAAGGAAGAAATTAGAATTGGAAGAGAAACAAAGACAAGAACGAGAATTAGAGGACAAACGCAGACGACTCGAAGAGGAAGCGAGGTTGAAAAAATCAGAAACAGAGTCCAAAGTTCGTAAAGTGTCAAGTAAAGAGCCCGGAACCAAATTACAAAAACAAAACTCAAAAATGTTTGATACAGGCATGCTTCAGAATTCCACTCCAAATGCTATGCCTGTTAGGGGGTCACGTGATAGCGGCTTAGATTTTGATGGATCCATGTATAGAGAAGCAATATCTGAAATAGACAGTACAGACGAGTATTTATCACGTGACTTTCATACCGACTACTCAGGTCATAGTCCCAGCGTGGCGGATACTATCGATATTGATGACAGTGTTAGCATGCATCCAAAGAAAGTAGGAGCGAATCATTTCTGTGACGATTCCCGAAGTTCAGATCAGACGACAGTGATTGAAGAAGACAAAGAGGAACCAGAGCAGTGGTAAGTATTGTTAAATAATTAAATAAGATAGCAAGCAAAATTGCAGAGAATTCAAAGTATAAAAAAGTTGCAGAGAATTCAAAGTATAAAAGGAATTTCATACTTTAAGGTTTTTGACCAAGAACGATTTAATCTTGGTGCAATTTTATATTTAAGGCGACCATACGACATTTTCCAAGTGTCCGAAAGAGAGTTTGAAGACGACGATCACTTCTTCAAGGAGATTCTGAAAGGCATCCGATTAATCCTGTATGTTTTCTTCGTCATCATCATCATTGCTTGTATAGTCGCTAGCAAGTTATCTCTCCTGCTGATGACATCAGGGATAAATAAGGTACACTGGGCGAAATCATAAGTGTAAATGTCTCTTGAATTGAAGAACCGTATTTAATTGATGTTTTTTTCATCATTTTTATTAATGTTTTTAGGATGAAAAAACAAGAGGACACCATCTATTCTCCCTGCTCATCTGTCTCTGTGGTCCTATGGTGTTCAATTGGTTCATGGCTTTCATGAAAATTTTGTTTGGTGGAAAAGAATGGCCATCCATGCAAACGTTTTTTGTCGTAAGTATTTTCCTGTAATAAGGACAAAGCTGTTTAAATATAATGAATCACAAAAAAAAAATGAAAACATTTTGACTAAACAACACTTCTCTGATTTCATGCTTATCTTTCAGCTTTTGGTGATTGAAGGACTACAGACATTTGGACTGTGTCTTCTGCTTTTTAGAGTCTTACCATCCACCGATTTCTTCAGGGGGTTAATTGTAACGTTTGCAGTTTGTCAAATACCAAGTCTCTTAAAAGTTATTGTACATGAGAGACGGCCAAATCTCAGTGTGAGCGAAATTGTAGCTATTATTATGAATGTAGCAGCCTTTTTGGTCCAGGTCTCTGCGATACCTTTCTTCTCCGTTGGTAATTTTATCATGCAAGGAAACTACTCCATTAATGAGGCCTACAACGAGACTACTACCTTGAAAACATCTGTGACTATTAACCAGTCCTGTGACTGGGAGTTACCGTTGTCTCTTATCTTGATATCAATTGGTTGGTGGGAAAACTACGTTTCTGGAGAATGGACAGTGTTTGGAAGAATAACGATACCATTCAAACACTGGCGATCAATTCTACAAGACGTTAGAGAAACATCATACTTTCTGATCGCACCGTTCAAAATTGGTCTGGCTATCCTAATGGCACGCCTAATTACCAATAATACAAATTTTGTAATCCTTGGCACCGATGAGTTTAATGCAACTACCAGCAAATACTCATCCAAGGCTGAAGAAATCGGCGTTTCCTACAGCTTGCTCTTTATACAGATGGGAGCTGGGATCATTTGTACTTATCTAGCTGGTCTAGCATGCAAGCTGCACATGCAGAGGACGGCATTTTCCTTACCATTGGTAATGGGACCACCCATTTCTTTGATACTCATATTCTTTCAATGCGAGTTTGATTTCCTACCGATCTACTGGCACACAGGAGGATGGATGTGTCCTAAATCCATGGATATATACGCACTGATGATTCCAATCATTTGTGCAATTCTGGTTTTGCTGTCTTACTGCATCACAGTTTCACATATCTGGTTTCCACAAAGTGAAAGAATGGCTAAAATAGAAAAGTATGATTTACTATTTTAAAATGAAATAATGTTACTTAGTATATGCACTTTCTTAAATAGTGTTTATTGAATGTTCACAATTGTGGGTTCATTCTTTGTATCATGGATGCCCTTTTCTCTTCCAGACTTTTTGTAACTCCACATTTCGAAGGCATCTTCCCAGATTTCACCCTTACTCTTCGACGTCGACGAAACGATAAGGAAGTGAAGCTGACCGGTTTCGACACTTTCCGCTACGTTGGCGAGGACGTATACTACACTGACGACGTTTACAGTTCATCAAACGTTACTCCTCAAGTCTATGCATGCGCTACCATGTGGCACGAAACTCGACAAGAGATGACACAACTGCTGAAATCACTTTTCAGGTGAGAATGGTTCTCTTTTTCATATTTACATATTTAACCAAACGTTGAATAAAGATGTAAGAACAGGTTCACACTCAACTTACTTACTAACTTAACTTAGTTACCTACTACTTAGAGCTGTTTGTTATCTCCACATATTTCATTCAAACTTTTATTTGCCTTACAGATTGGATTACGTTCACTGTGCAAGTAAACTCGCACAGGAAAAATTCCGAATTCATGACCCAGACTTTTATGACTTAGAATGTAAGTAATTCACGTGACTGAGATTTTAGATAAAAATTTAAAACGCTCAAGGTCGTTATAATATTGCTTCACATTTCTTGACTTTCTCTTTTAGTACACATCATTTTTGATGATGCATTTGAATTGGATGATACAGTTGATAAATGGGTCCCAAATATGTTTGTCCGTCAGCTTATAGACTGCATGGAAGATGCTGCAAGGTAAAAACTGATTTTATCATCTCCGAAATTTGTACTAAAATACAAGAATCATAATCCATGCATAAGTAAATTATTTAAAATTATTTTGCACTATTTAAAATCTTATTTTCATCAGGTCTGTTGTAAAAGGTCCAATCTCCATTCAACCCCCTGAGAAAACAGCGACACCTTACGGTGGTCGTCTGACTTGGATCATGCCTGGACACACACGTATGGTGGTTCACATGAAAGACAAAAACAAGATGAGACACAGGAAGCGATGGTCACAGGTTGGCGACATTGAATGTATCTTTGTTCACGCTGCCACGTAACCTTGTTTGATTATAGTGGCTATGACTTAGACCAGGAAAATCTTATATTTCTTATAAATAATCCTTTCTAGTGTGTTGTGGTAAACCACAATATATACAATCCAAGGAATCAAATCTCCATACTGGTTTTCTGTCCCTCTTTGCAGTGTATGTACCTGTACTATCTTTTGGGATACAAACTTTTTGGGTCCAGTGAAGCAGACAAATACATGACTGAAGATAACGAGAGTTCAGTAACCAAGCTTAAGAACCGCAAGAAGAAGTCCAAGAAGAGCCAGCGCTCTCGCCCTCTTAGATCCCTCTTTATGAGAATGAGCCCTGAGCAATACGAACAAGCTGAAAACACTTTCATGCTCACATTGGATGGTGACGTCGATTTCAAACCAGAATCTGTCCGTTTGCTGATTGACAGGATGAAGAAAAACAAAAAAGTTGGAGCAGTTTGTGGGAGAATTCATCCTATTGGATCAGGTAAATATGATGTGTAAATAACATTTATGAATAAAACTTCGAACATTGCCTTAACCTAATTAATAAATTGGTGGATATATACTGAATTAATTCAATTTTACTGACATTACAATGCTGGCATACAGTCAAGGATAATGATAAACAACAGAAAACTTTACTTTAACAAAATGACTACAGTGTACAAGAGGAATTCACACTTTCTTCAAAGTCCTTGGCTTTGATTTCTCTGCATAAAACATCTTGGATTTGTTTTCTCTGCATAAAACATCTATCTAAATAGGTACATAAATGTATTATAGTACTATAGTCACATGGTTAGTAATCTTAAACACAACTTTACTATTAGGTCCTATGGTTTGGTACCAGCAGTTTGAGTACGCTGTTGGTCACTGGCTTCAGAAGGCGGCGGAACACGTCTTTGGTTGCGTACTTTGTTGTCCTGGGTGCTTCAGTTTGTTCAGGGGATCGGCTTTGATGGACGACAACGTCATGAAAATGTATACAACGAAACCCACAGAAGCCAGACACTACATACAATTTGAACAAGGTAATTTTCTAGTGTGTGTTTGGTCTACTTTGTTTGAGAACTGTGTATACTTGTTGATAGTATTTTTTAATTGAATTGCATTTTTATTAAAAATTATTATTTCTTTAGGTGAAGATCGTTGGTTGTGTACACTGATGCTTCAACAAGGACACAGAATCGACTATTGTGCAGGCGCAGATGCCTTGACCTTTGCTCCTGAAACATTTAATGAGTTTTTCAATCAGCGTCGTCGTTGGTCACCATCAACCTTAGCTAACATGATGGACCTTCTATCATCCTGGCGAGATACTGTCCGAATAAACGACAATATTAGCCGGCCTTATATCATGTACCAGTTTATCCTGATGGCGTCCACAATTTTAGCACCCTCCACTGTCATTTTGATGGTCACTGGCTCTTATCACTCAGTACTTCATCTTACTATCTGGCAGGGTTATCTTCTCAGTATACTTCCCGTGGTAGTGTATCTGGTTATCTGTATGACGATGAAGAGCGATCATCAAATCACGGCAGCCGCTGTGATAACAGCGCTGTATACGGTCGTCATGATGATCGCGACGATTGGAACCATTATAAGTATAGTTACTGAAAATTTCGGAAGCCCTAACGTTGTATTCTTGAGTGGTTTGGTGATAATATTTGTGATTGCTGGAATTCTCCATCCACAAGAGTTCTTCTGTCTTGTTTACGGACTATTGTACTTCTTGACCGTACCATCTACCTTTGTTTTGCTTACGGTTTATTATTTGTGTAACCTGAACAACGTGTCCTGGGGAACTCGAGAAACGCCGAAGAAACTAACAAAAGAAGAGGAAGAGGAACTTCAAAAGCAACAAGAAGAAAAAAAGAAGAAAAAGGAAAGTAAGAGCTTACTGAACCGCCTGGGTCTTACAAATCTCATCAGTGACGCTCGGGAACTAATTCAAAATTTCCTTGGTCAAAACGCTAAACAGAAAGCCACCATTGAAACAAAAACAGAGGAAGTTCAAACAGAGGAAGAGAGCTTCCTTCTTCAAAGACAAATGTCACGTGATACACGCCAGTCGCGACAATCGAAGGAATCCCAAAGTACACCTAAAGTGGAAGTAGATGTAGTTCCCCAAGGTTGGGAGCCCGATCCCGAAAATCCTTATTGGACAACAATGGAGGTATTTGGTAATGGTCCTGTCACACGCCTTGAAACGGATGAAATTGACTTCTGGAAATTTATGATAAAAAAATATCTTCATCCCTTAGACGAAGACAAGAGCCACAAAGAGAAAATAAAGCAGGATTTGATTTCGCTGAAGAATAATGTTGTATTTATTTACTGCATGATTAATTTCCTGTGGACCATCATTACATTACAACTGCAATCTATGGAGGACGAACTTAAAAATTTCTACATCATAAACAAGTATGAACCGCTATCCCTCATGTTTCTTTCAATCTTTGCGTTATGTATTGCACTGCAATTCTTGAGTATGTTTATCCACCGCTGGGGCACCTTCCTTCATCTTATGTCAACCACGAGAATTGATTGGTTCAAAACCGTTCACACAGAAGAAGACTTTGTGCGCTTCGTTGTCAGCGAAGCTCAACGTTTACAGAGAATGGAGCCCGAACCCGATTATGATGATCTGCCACCGGATTATGATGATGACATGACGAATCAGTCTGAACAATATGATGAGTTGCCGTCCCTTCCGCCAACGCCTGGATCCACGTACCGAACATTCCATAGAAAACAATCGCGCATGCCCAAAACCTCAAGAGAGCGATACAGCTCTGAAACTCCTATCCTTCAGCAAATATTTGAGGATAGACTTGAAAATATTCACCGAAAATGGAAGCAAGGTACACTTGCTTTCCGTCCGAATCATCGATTCAGCAGAACTGACACACATAGATTTAGTGAGAAAGAAAATCTTATGAGACAAAAAATGTTTAAACGAAGTTTCAAGCGGATAAACAGTAAAGATGCCCGTGGTTCAAACGAAAGTGTCGATCACACTGTGGCGATAGACATGCTCTGATATTTACTTGTGTACTGATATCAGGGACACTAAGTTTCGTAGGGACTGTTCGTTGCAGGCGACGACTCTGTCCCTCTTCTACTAACGTTGCACGCATTCAGTAGCTTATCCTCGGACTCAGAATGACGTCATCAGCAATATCACCCTCTCTGGAATTTATTGCACTCTTGGGCTAGAATGGAGGAATCGAATAGCTTACGTCTTATCCGACAATCAAAGCCAGTACTTTCACGAAATTTGGGTTGTATGGTTTTTCTTCGTAGTTTTCTTACCGTTATTAACTGCCATGTTTAATTTATTTATAGTGTGTTTTTCTTTGTGATTGTTTATGAAATACACCGTATTCTTATTGTCAGGAAAACTGTTAATTTGTCAAATGTTAACTTGTACCTGTATACAAATCATTGTATTAATAACCAATAAATTAAATCGATATAATTTGCTTTATTGATTCATCAGAAAATTAGTACGCATGATTGTCTGATGCCGGAAGCGTCAGGTTTAGGATTATTTTTTCCATGGTGCAAAACCATGGGTTACAAGCACCCAGCTAAATGTTGACTCCCTTATCACATATGGGGTGTATATCTCTCAGTTGATTCGATACTCAATAGCGTGTTCTACCTATGAACAATTTCATAAACGAGGTAAGTTATTGACAAACAAGTTGATGAAACAAAAATATCAACAGTCTCGTTTAAAGTCATCATTTCGTATGTTCTATGGTCGATACAGTGACCTTGTCAGCAAATGAAATCTATCATTAAGTCATATGCTGACTGACGTTTTTCATACTAATTGTTAGGCCATTATTTACACACTGATATGTCGACGGATTTTCCCGTTATTTACCGATCATGACAAGGAGCACACACCGGGTGTGAACGGTTGGCAGGGGATGATCACTCCTCAATGGCACCTGATCCCACCTCTGTTTTTGGAGGTCCGTGTTTGCTCTGCTCCAAATTTGTATTGTTTTAATGGACTGAGCTTGAATACTGTTCGTTATCTCCATATTTCCGTTTAAACAACAATAATTATCAAACTTGAGTAACAGTCTGCAAAATAGTGAAAAATATTGACGGGTTTATTTCCTCTAGAGTTTTTGCATGCAACTTGTATTCTATCTATTCCTTTTATAAAAATGTCCGAAAAAAGTTTTCTGTATTTATATACTACTGGATCATTCCGTTCGTCTTCTATGAAAGGAGTGACACGGTCAATTATTTTGCGACAAATGTTTTTCCTTGGAATGTGTGATGACTTCCATGGAACAATAATTATGATCAGCAGATACAATCTATCATTAAGTCGAATGTTGATTGACGTTTTTCATACAAATTGTTAGGCCGTTATTTTCACACTGAACTGTCTACGGATTTTGACGTGTCGACAGGGAATGCTTACTACTTCATGACACCTGATCCCACCTCTGATGTTTTTAGAGGTCCATACTTACTCTAGTCCAAATTTGTATTGTTTCAATGGGCTTTTGAGCTTGATTACTGTTTGTTATCTTTAGAATTCATCTTATAAATGACAAACATGAAGATAAGGAACAGTGATCGATCTCAACAAACCTACAAAAATTTGTGATCGGGCATAAAACACGGACCCCTGTAAATTCCAAAGTTGGGATCAGGTGCTTAGGAGGTATAAGCATCGCTGTCGATTTGTCATACCCAACGTGAGCCTTATATATTGATCAGGTAGATGGAACCTTCCGTAGTCAAATTTTAAAAGCAAAGGCCTACCAAATATAGCGACTATAGAATTTATGAAATGCTTACTTTAAACGAGGTTGTTAAAATCCCTGTAAAATCAACGTATTAGTCAGTAGTCTTAGTGATTACCTTTTCATTTGAATGCTTACTTCTTAACTTAACCTGCATGTACGTTCTCACTCCTTACATTTTAGAAAATATTGTTTTCTCTTCATAATCCTGAGATTAAAATCATTTTTAAAATCATCATGCAGTAATTATATCAAAGTATACACTACAATTCATATTCATTAAAATTATTAGAATTTGTATTGTTAAAGGGCTGGGACACAGATTTGAAGCTCATATTTCTAAAAAAATTTCTAAATGACATCATGATTTATACGTTGCTAGAGCATTTCACACTGAAATATATTAAAAGTGTGTTTAGAAACTTCTTTTATCTGAAAATTATTAAAGCTACGAATTTTGGGACGCTTTTGATTGACACATAACCTTTATCTATAATACTTAAGACAAGTATACTCTTGCGTATCGAATCAAATGGGAGACAAAAACTCCATATGCAGGTGATGAAGGGTATATTGCTACATAAGTAAGGGAAATTGAAGATTGAAAAATTGAAGTCATCGCGTTTATCTTAAAGCTTGGTTGTTAGGTTACCATTAAAGTCTTTTTCTAGTAAAATATCCAGATATGAAACAGATGTGTTAGACTCTGTGTAATCTTTTATTTCAAGCTCACTTGGATATATCGAGTCGACATATGAATGGAAGTAGCTATGATGGTTAGGGAATCTGATAACGATTATGTTCAATAACTTAGTCAATATTTCTATATATATCAACTTCATTTAACAATCATTTCAAACAAATCAGCTTTCTTTTATACCTATACTTTAGACATGTATTGCTTTAGTCAGGCATGCTTTTTGAAAAGCTATTACTTGTATCATTTATGTTCAAAGAGAGTTAAGTCAATTAGACTTTATCTTGTCTATTCCAATCACTACAAAATTTATTCATGGGTTGGGTTCGCATGTACATGTAACTTAAGTTGGGTACTACATTCATTTAAGTAAATATAGATATCAGACATGATGATTTAAGTGTATACATATTCAATATGAATGCAAGGTTGTCCTCGGGCTTCCCCTTATTTCTGATTGGCAATTGATATTGTTGGTTACATTCCAGAGCAAGAACCTTGGCCTGTAGTTTAGAAACATTACTATTCCTCCTTGATTTTTTATTTAGACGCTTAGATGGACAGATATATGTCCTTCTGCATGACCATTGTAATATTTTCTTGCTTTGGAAGGTTGCCGTCGCTTCCCGTTATTGCGATCTGACCAAAGGTTTTTCCGTCTTAAGTTCCAGAACTTTGTAAATCGTTGTTTTCGTCAACATCTCTATGTTTATCTGGGACTTTGCTTGAATTATATTTGAATCTTCAACTTTGGCTGTACACAAATGTGAATTGTATGCTAATCTTCTGGAATCGAGCATATAAATACTGTTCCTTAGAATGAAATGTATGGAGATAACGAACAGTATTCAAGTCCAAAAGTCCACTAAACAATACAAATTTGGAGCAGAGCAAACACGGACCTCTAAAACATTAGAGGTGGGATCAGGTGCCATGGAGGAGTTATCATCCCCTGCCGACCAGTCACACCCGCCGTGTGCTTCTTGTCATGATCGGGTAATAACGGAAAAATTCGTCGACAATTCAGTGGGTAAATAATGGCCTAACAATTAGTATGAACAACGTCAGTCAGCATTTGACTTAATGATAAATTGTATTTGCTGACAAGGTCATTGTATCGACCATAGAACATACGAAATGATGAGTTTAAACGAGACTGCTGATATTCTTGTTTCATCAACTTGTTTGTCAATAACTTACCTCGTTTTAGAAATTGTTCATACGTTGAGCATGCTCTTGCGTATCGAATCAACTGAGAGATATAATCCCCGTATGCAGGTGATGATGGTATATTGCTGCATAAGTAAGGAAAGTTGACGATTGAAGAGTTAAAGTCATCGCGTTTATCATAAAGCTTGGTTGTTAGATTACCATTAACGTCTTTTTCTAGTAAAATATCCAAATATGAAAAGGATGTGTTAGACTCTGTGGTATTTTTTATTTCAAGCTCAATGGGATATATCGTATCGACAAACGAATGGAAATAACCATTGTTAATTGACAATACGTCGTCGATATATCTAAATGTCGAGTTGAAGGCCACAGCAAGTGTTTTCTTCTTTTCACGTACAAGATTTTGAATAAATTCTGCCTCATATGAATACAAAAATAGGTCTGTTAATAATGGGGCGCAATTGGTACCAATGGGAATTCCAACACATTTTTGGAAGACCTAGTCTCCAAAAACCACATACTAGTAGATATTGTCAATCAGAAACTCAAGCATCTTTTAATATCAACTGCAGAGTACTTGTGTGTACAATCAGAATGTTTTTTAACAAAATAATTTTGCAAATGTCCAATGACAAGGTAAGTAAATTTACGAGTTCCATTTTCATTAAAAAAGCAGCTGTCAATGATATCAAATAGCCAGGACTTTAATTTGTTGTGGGGAGTGGTTGTATATAAAGTTGAAAAGTCGTAAGTTTTTATGTTGTTGATTTTAGTAAAATTTTGTAATTTCAAATTTTCCAAAAGTTCCTTGGAATTTTCAAGCATCCACATCTGATTTACACCACTCCTCGAATATATTGTTGCACAGTTCTCCTGAAGTTTCTCCTTCACTACTAATATTTTAGTGAGGAGTAAAGAAAGAGGCTTGGTTATAAAGTTTCGGAATCCATTATAGATATGGTTATTCAAATTCATGTTGGTTGTTGGGAATATTAAAAATATTCAAAACTGACAAATGATTTCGAAGAATTTCCTAATTAGAAACGGAGCTATGGGTATAGGTTGGATTACCACTTGTTGAATTAAATCCCAGTTCCTCTAAAATACAATTTTAAATATGAGCCTTACAAACAAAGACAATGTTGTTAACTGCTTTGTCAGCAGGGACCCGTACATACTGATCGTGTAATTTATTTAATTCTTTTTTCACTTTATTAATTATTGAACACAGAAGGATAGTTGGTTTTCATGTTCCCCCTCAAACGCTTAATGCAAAATTTTAACATACATCCGATACATTAATCCATTCTGACAAAGTGTCAAGGTCTTCTTTTTCATATCTGGCCCATCGCCTGGCGTAATCTTCCACAGAATCCATAATATTTATGAAATTTTGACGCCAGTTACTTAAATTTTGGCCCTTTTAAAATTAATGATTTAAGGTTCTCATTATTAACTATATTTAAGTCACCAGCAATAACGTGTCCAGCAGGACTATAGTTGTAGGGTGAAGAAGAACATGAACAGGAAGGAGGATTATGTATCAGATGCTCAATATCCAAGCTCTGTAAAGTTTTCTTGTAATTAAAAAGTTTGGAAGCAATAGTCGATGTATATTTGTAGGAAATATAAGGTGTAGTCTTGAAATGGTTTCATGGACGTCATTTGGTTTTGTAGGGTAAGCAATATGTATTGACCTCCGGAATGACCTCATCTGATTCGCGGAGCATAATGATCCTAAAGTGTTTTGATTAGTTCATCGCAGTTTCTTTCATGTTCACTACTTAAACGTCCAAGCAACCTTGCTCTTGTCTCTTCAAAGAGACTGCCAAATAAAGTCCCTATTCTTTTATACTTCAGTCTTTCAATGCTGAGAGCGTGCCTCAAAGTGCGATTTGTAATCAAGCCAATTCCGTCATGTATGACTGATTTATTTTAATCAGATGCCTTCTTTAATGTATCCCATTCCTTTGGATTTTCCTCGTTAGTCTCGGGAGATTCCAGTAAGCGCCAACGTATGACTGTTATGCCTGGTTTATTCTCTGTTGCAGCAGTAACGATATCCCTAAAGGACTGGCTCGGGCCACATTTTATAAGATCAGCAGTCCTTGACGTGTCATGACGCATTCCATTCTGTGGTATTTTGGCCAAAGCTCGGTTTACTTCCGGTTTACTTCCGGTCGGCAGGGGACGCGCACTCCTCCATGGCACCTGATCCCACCTCTGATGTTTTGGAGGTTCGTGTTTGCTCTGCTCCTACTTTGTATTATTTAATGGACTTTTGAGCTTGAATACTGTTCGTTATCTCCATATATTTCATTCCTATAGAGGGCTTTGAGACAATATTCCACAGTTGATTTTATACGGACTATTCCTGATCTTACACTTGCAGTAGTTCATGTTTGCTGGTGATAGTTTTCTACTGGCGTTTCCGAATGCTAATGCGCCGCTGTCCTCCCTATCCAAGTGACTTCGGCTTCTTCCATACTTGCTATCACTTCAACTTAGCTGTCATTGGTGTTTTTAAACAGTCACGGGCAATAGTACATATGTGAAATAAAAACGTTAAAACAAATATTCATTTTAAATATATATTTTAGCTTTATCAAACAACCAAATCGAAGCCGCACGGGGTGCTATTTTAAAAAAAAAAACCATGCTTGCACGTACATGTATATACTAAGCAATTTTTCTCGGGTCTTGGCCCACTCAGGTAATTTGTTAAGATATTTGAATGTTGATTACTAACTTACTTTTTCAATATCCAATTTCAATATACATGTATACATTAGTTTACAAAGTCATCAAAAGAAACGTCCTTTTTAATAAAAGGGCGTTCTATCATGGTCGATTGAAGCAGTCTCAAGAAGCACCCAAGCAACCAAAACGCCGGAACTCCTCTTCTACTCAAAGTGACCAGTTGCTTTCCTGCAACGCTCACATAAATAAGTGCAAAGGAACTGTTCCCCAAATCGCTCAGCAAAATTGAGTTACGAACAGTTACTTGCTTTTAATACTACCTTACCAGTATTTGCAATCTCCTTGCTTGACGCAGGCGCGCATTTAAATGTGTAACTTTCCCTCCCTTCTTACAACATAGCCATGTAGGTGTGATTAGATTCTTCAGATCTGCTGACAAGATGCATCTGGTCTGTTGAGGTTTTGAAATACTAGTTCACTTATTCATTAATGTATTGGTTCTATATACCATGTGCATGTACTGCAACTGAGTATTTTGTTTGTCTTTTAACAATCAAAATTTTCCAATTGAATGGTCTTTCTTAATTTGTAATACATTTTCATCGCTACACACCTCCTAATTTCATACAATTATACGTAAATTGCAAGTGACAGGTAGATGACCTTGTCCCAAATTGACCTATTAAAGTGTCTGGGAAGTAGATGATAAAGTGGTATTATATATTTTGTTTAAGTATTAAAATATCTAGAAAAGCAAGTTTTTCCAACAAAGTCGATTTTATAAAGGAGATATCGCCAAAAAACTGAAAATTTTAAAAATATACACCTTTACGATACCGAAAACGAGGCTATTCCTAGCTAAAACGGAAGTGACGTCACAACACATCAGTTTGCGCCATTTTTAGAAAGTCTTCTATTGACCTGTGCGTGTTTTCCGGCGAATAATGGCCAGCAAAAGTGTCGGACGCATGTGTGTTGTAGCGGGATGCAGCAAAAGACAGTCAGATGGCGTGTCGGTTCATGTTTTCCCCAAAGATGAGCGACTGCGAGCGGCCTGGTGTCGTTTTGTGAAGCTGACGAGGGCAGACTGGTCTGGTCCTTCGAAATACACCGTTATCTGCAGTGACCATTTCAACGAGGATTGCTATGAGGTACATTTCTCGCTCATGAAGGACTTTGGGATCCCAGCGAAGAAGCGTCTACGCCAGGGGTCCATACCAAGCATATATCCCAAGCGGAAAAGAGACCAACTGAACGATGCGTTCCTGGAGTCTCCCCATGTAAACGGTAACGAGACGTTTCGCCCCTATTGACGTTTCGCGCCGAGACCATTCGCCCCAAAAGACCTTTCGCGCCGAATTTAATCTACATTATCTATAACGATATATTACGATGTTTTAAGATAAATATTTTTATATAACTTTATAAGGTAAATCACTTTCATGTTTAAATTGTTGAAAATAGGCTTATACCATAATTAAAGGTATACTTATCCATGTGCAGATATAATTATGTTTATTCAGCAATCATAATTGTCTGATTTAGTTTTGTAATTAAGGTGTTATAATTTGGAGACTCTCCATGTCAAGATGAAGAGGAGAATGAAATTATGAGACAGGTGTCAAGTTCATTTTACCGTTGCTCAATAGGATGCACACTGACTCCAATTTTCTTTGCGATTTTGAGCAATGCTATATAAGTACTTATCAAAAATATTCTTCTCAAAAAATCTTTTGATATTACTAAGTTCACAAGTGACATACCATAATATATTTCTATGTCTGTCAAAATAGATGTTTTTTTTAAATCATCATGTCATTAAAATAATCACGAGTTGCTGTTTTCTCACATCATCTATTAATATTTCCCCCATACTGGCCAAATTATCTCAATCAGGTCTTCAGAGTGTCACGTCTAAGTTAGTATATATCCCATATAAATTGGTTTTATTGATTGAACCAATGGATTGAATTAATATAACACAGTACAAAAGTATTAAATAATTGCTGTTAACAAGTGATAATTACCGCATAATTAATTAATTAATCTTCGGCGCGAACGGTCTAGGGGCGAAACGTCTCAGCGCGAATGGTCTTTCGGGGCGAACCGTCCCGCACTCATGTAAACACCCCTACTCCAGTACGAGGAGCCCATGCAAAGCGTGAGAGGAATAGGGTTAGTTTTTTTTTGTTCTATTCTATTTTGTTTTAATCTATAAATGGTGGTGATTCGATAATAAAAAAATATTAACTTCAGAAATTTGTAGACTTTTGGTGAGAAAATTCGGAATAAGAAAAAAGACCTCATCTGCACTAAAAATGCTTTCATGTTCTTTGTTTGTTAAACAGAAAGTAAATTACACTGGGTATTCACTGAAATATCTTAAACTTATTCAAATTTATATTATTTGTTTGTGTTAAAATTTGTTCATTATTTTATCGCAGGTATTGGCAGAGCTGCTTCATGACAACACAGAGGTTGAAGAAATACAGGAAGAGTCACAAGACCAGGATGAATGTGTTGGGATCCAAACAACGCCTGTTCCCTTTCCCACACCTGTTTCGGTATGATATAACATATTTAAGAACCAAAAAAAAAAATAGAGAGAAATGTGTAAATTGTTACATTCCTTGCACCTTAGCTTTATATAATTATGTTTACACAATATATGTAGTACTAAACCAACTGAAAAGAAAGAATGATTTTATTAAATTTTCTCTTCTTATTCCACATGCTGATGCATCTTTTATTTATCTTTTTTTAGGCCATTATTTAAAAAAAAAAATCATAGATTCTCATCTAATTCTGTCTCAATTTCTTTTCTGTTCAATTCGTCATCTTGATTCCGATTGGGATCGGTATTCAACTTGCTATTCAACTTTCGGTTCTAAGTCCCATGAGGACCATGAATGTAAGAATGATTTTTACAACTGATAAGTTGGTTATTACTGTATTGCGTATTAAACAAGGATAGATTGGTGAGGATCCGATGTGTAGTAAGAGATACATGTATGTTTATTTAAATTGACATCTCCTATGACTTTTGTTTGGGCATAATTAAGATAACTCTGCACAGATTGATTAGGTCAACAAAAATATACGAAATAAAAAATGTAGTATAAATTTGTCAGCTTGCCTCGTTTAAGAAAAAGTTCAATGATTATTTTGTTAAATATAAATGATGTTATCATGCATCTTGTGCATTATTCACAATATCATGAAGATTTATTCAGTTCAGATATAAGATTAAAAGAGATGGTTATTACATTCTTCATCGCTGTGTTCTTCTGAATTTAAATTACTTGACCCTAAATAAATAATAACCAAATCTAAATTTCCTGCTTAACATGTCCACAATACTAGACTCTATGCAAATAAGTCCATATGTGTATGAGTAAACTATTATGAAACAAGCATTCTGAGAGTATTGCATTAGCAATACTAGTCCCCTACCGGCAAGTGTAATCTGGTTCTGTTCCCGTTAAGAATTGAAAATGCTATAATTCCGTCAAAAATTAATGAAGCGGGACGAAATGCAAACTTGATCTATAACTAATCAAGGTAAAGCCACATACCAAAAATCAGCTCAATATCTACAAGCGTTTAGAAGAAAATTGCGGAAAACCCCTAAAAATTGAAAAGGCCGTAATTCCGTCAAAAATCAATGAAGCGGAACGAAATGCAAACTTGATCTGTAACTCATCAAGATACACTCACATACCAAAAATCAGCTCAATATCTGCAAGCGTTTAGGAAAAAAGTGCGGAAAACCAAGTGGGACAGACTGACAGACAGACAGAGGGACAGACAGACAGACAGACGGACAGACAGACAGACGGACGGACAGACGGACGGACAGACTCAGAGGAAACCTATAGTCCCCTCCGGTTTCACCGGTAGGGGACTAATAAAACAGAAACTTGCACTTGTTCTAAATTTAGTGAAAGGAAGAAAAAATTGTACTATTCATACGAGTATTATTAAAGAAAAGAGATAAAAATATTGCTGTAAAGTATGCAGGCCACAATTATACTTCTACGGATTACTTATTAATCTTTTTTCTGTTCATTTTAGGAGGAGAAAAGTGTGTCTATGGCATGTCAGACAGAATCAACACGAAAACGTAGCGTAAAGATTCAAGTTGCTGCAAGGAATAAGGAAAAAGGTACTTATTCGAAGTAACTTGTTGCAACATAAGATAATAATATGTTGTAATTGTCATTCTTTATTCTTTGATTATTACTGCAATATACCTGGTACTCTCAATCTGATTCCCCATGGCTAGTTTGGCTTTTTTTTAAAAAACATTTATTATATTAGAACATGTACATTTATGGACTATGACCCCTAAGCTGGTATTGAAAGACATACATTCAGGGATTATTACATATTTACTCATTGATGATTATTATAACTGAATTATATTATGTAGTATCGTTTATATACCCCCTTTCACCATTTCTTTTTCAATTTTGAAAAGAGAGGAAAACATTTAACTTATCAGTACCTAATTTGTGTGTAGTATTCAATTTTAAAAAATTGCAAGTTCATATGCATAAGACTAATTAGATCATTGTTCTTCCTCCTAAATATAAATTTTAAGAGAAAAATCTTGTTTTCTCACAATGACATATAATGTTTATATGTAATTTGTTAGGATTACAAGTTGACCTACAACCCAGAGTTCGAAGCATTGGTATTCAGGTTGATGTACGAGATGATTTGCCTGCTCCACGTCCACCTCCAGCACCTGTTCCTGTTCCTGATTCCTCTAGTGGTGAAGAGTCTATCCAGACGGAGAATGAGACTGCCTCATTGTATGAACCTTCTGGCACTAGTTCAGATGATTCTCATGTACAGGATATCAAGTAAGTGATTAGGCTATGGTCATTGATCAGTTACCTAAGAATTGCTTCAAAAAGTTTACTATGAAGAGAAAATGAATATGTTAGCCTCAATTCTTTTGGCAATTTTTATTTCCCTGGAATTAATTTAATCTTTTAAAAATTGTAGCACTGAAGCACCCTGCAACCCCTTGGAAGACAGGAAGTTTATCATCTCCGAAACCAAGCTGCTTGAGCTGTTCAGTAACTGCAGGAGGTGCCACAAGTATACAGCAGCAAGTGTACAGCAGGTGCTTGGAACAATGGTGAAGATTGCTGTGGAGTGTGAGTTCTGTGGGTTTACCTGGCAGTGGAGCAGTCAGCCATTCATTGGGAATATTCCTGTTGGGAACATTGGGTTATCTGCCGCCATACTGTTTTCTGGTGCCCTTGTGTCCAAAGTTCTTCGTGTGCTGAACTGCATGGGGGTTGCAACCATTACCAGAAGAACATTCAATTCCCACCAGTCAGCCATTTTGTTTCCTGTAATTGCTCGTGTGTGGGACAAGCACCAGCAGGAGTATGCAAGTCGAGCTTTGGAAAGAGGAGATCCTCTGGTTATTGGTGGAGATGGGCGAGCTGACTCCCCTGGTCACTGTGCAAAGTTTGGCTCGTACAGCACCATTGACCTTGAGGAAGGAATTGTCATTGATATCCAGCTGGTTCAGGTAAACAAGTTATTTCGATAAATATCTGCACTTTTTATTTAAATTAAAGATGAACTGTTTTAAAAAAAAAAAAATTATTTTATCATTATTTTAAATAAAACTATCACTCAAACACTGCTGAAAAGATTCAACAAAGTATACATGAAAATAAAATGCTAAAAAGGATCTAATGAGGGGAAAAAATGTGTACTAACTTTAGGTGTTTGGTTGAAGTTTTGTGAAGTTAATGAAATCTGATTAAATTTTGTAGAGCAATGAAGTAAAAAACAGCTTGGGAATGGAGAAGAAGGGATTAGAGCGGACTATTGCCTGGATGAAAGACCAAGATTTGGAGATTGGTACGATAGTGACTGACCGCCATGTCCAGATACAAAAGTGGATCAGGGAGAACTTGACGGAGACGACACACTATTATGATGTTTGGCATGTGGCAAAAGGTATTCTTTTTCTTTTCTTTCTTTACCAGTATTTGAATTGTATGTATTTAAAGACATCTTTGTACAGAATCAACATTAGCTGATGTTTAACTTTTATAATGACTTCTACTGAGTTATCTCCAAAGTTATTATTAACATGTATGATTTAAAAAGTTATGAATGTAAAAGATGAAATGAAGCAGTTAAATTATGATTTTTATATGCCCATCTTAAGATGGGACATATTAATTTTACTCTGTAAACATGGCTTCCAAAATATTTTCAGGTCTAAAGAAAAAGATCCTAGCTGCATCCAAACAGAAGGAGTGTGAGAATCTTGCCAAATGGATCAAGAGCTTGACCAACCACTTGTACTGGGTGGCAGCTTCAACACCTGATGGGAATGGGGACTTCATGTGGGCAAAGTGGGAGTCTGTGGAAAACCATATCCACAATATTCATGAGGGCCACAATGACCTCTTCCCATCTTGTGCCCATGACACGTTAGAGGGTGATGAGCAGAAAAAGAAGTGGATAAAACCAGGTAAAACCTTATTTTAGAATTGATAAATAATTATTACTTTCTTTATTGGCAAATTTCATAACTGCCTTGTTAAAGGGAAAAATCCTGTACAATAAGTATACATTTTGTTTTCATAAAGGAACGAAAGCCAGTGAGAAGATTTGCGATATTATCCTGTCCAATCAGATGAAGAAAGATATACCCAAGCTGTCCCCACTGCACCAAACATCCCAGATTGAGGCTTTCCATAGCACTATCAATCACTTTGCCCCCAAGATGGTTTCCTTCTCTTATCATGGCATGTACTGCAGGTATGCTTACACAGTAATATTGGATATTTTTTTATATCATTTCTTATTTAAATTTCTACAATACAGAAAGCAGATGGAGATTTTATTTATTGTAATCTACAAGGTTAAAAATTTTATGTAGGTTGATGGTTGCTGCTCTCCATTTTAATGAGAACTCTTCAAGAATGCAGGCAGTTACAAAGGAGGGAAACCTGCAGTACAAGATCAGCTTTCCCAAGTTCAAGCATGGCGAATATAGTGTTCGCATGAAGACTGTAGATTCAACGTTTGGTAAGATGCTTTTATTAACGCACCTTTAAAAAAAAAAAAATTGTAAAAGTCCCTCCTCGTTTAAAAATTGAACAACCAAAAAAAAAAAAATGTATATATAAATAACAAAATATGTTGAATTTAATTTTATTCAATACCAAGCAAAACACGAGAATGATACTTGTATTTATCAACAGAGATAGAGTCCTCAATATTTTACAAATTTTAAATATTGTCTATGCATTTCAGGGTATGCATCTGATTTGATGACAGAGACTCTACGATATGTTGAGGTATCATCCCGGACACCAGCACCCGCCTTTCCACCTGTGCTCTGTTTGCCTCAGTTGCAACCACCTCCTCTGTGCAGTGATTTTCTTCACCCTGAAAAGGAGGAAGCAGTGTTTAATTTCCAGTCTCGGTTTGGGAGGAAGGAGACATCTGTGTAGGAGATTCTAGCCCTTGTATACATAGAACTGTAAATATCAGTTGTGGATACTCATGCTGTAGTTTGTCATAGTCTGTTTGTAAATAATTGTATAAATAGTGTTATAGTTAGCATTTACTTGTAAATTTGCATGTAGGAAAACAAAAATAAAATTGCAAAAAAAAAAAAAAAAAAATGGGAACAAAAAAAGCAGGGTCCACGTCCCGTTCCTGGGTGCAAAAAAAATTACCTATGTAATCAAGATTTTTTTTGTAGCTGATGCTTTTATAAATTTTATTGTAATATGTACATGAGGCTTATGTTTTGTCAATTATTTTGAACTGCTTTTTGCTTGTATGTGTGACTAGGCAAGGTTGTTTTCTGTATCCTATGCTTAACCATTTCTCATTTATAAGATTTATGCTGTGTAAACTTTATATTTATTTAATTTGTAAAATTGATAGTAAAAGTTGATAATATGGTGAATTTTTGTTAATCCAAAATATAGAAGTGGCTTACTCATTCAGGGTCTCTGAATCCTTGATACTCTTCAGAACTGAAGGAGTGGTGTATCTTTGTAACTGCACAAGAGGGAAGTGGGACACGAACACTCTTCCCCAAGTAGCCCCAACACCAACGAACAAGCTGACGATATGCTGTATATCTGTTTCTTCTTAATTGAATAAAAGAAAATCATGTTATCATGCACTTGTTATTACTTGTGATAGTCTTTGTGATTTTCTTCAAATGCTTTATTTCATTTTTGGAACAAATATGTAAAAATTCAATAAAATGTCTTACTGTTCAATGGTCTTTTGCAATTCCCCATACTGGGAACGATACTGATAATAGGCTGTCTCCAAGACGTAGATGTCGAGACAAACAGATTGGAATCCAGGGTGTTCTGTAATGCAAGGCAATTCTTTCTGATAAGATGTTCTCTTTTCATCAATCCTGGTGATTTCAGTGCAGCATATACTTTCTCTGAGTGTGGGTTTCGGAGTACAGAATCCACAAGTGCACCTACAATATTCAAACATGATTACATGGAAGTTATATTAGACACATCTTCGCAAGCCAAGGGTTTTCGGTCCACTTTTCTCCCCGCGAAGCAGACCGAAAACCCTTGGCTTACGAAGATGCATTAGACATAATGATTATTTATCAACTTTAATCTTTAAAAAAAAAATACTCCAGAAGTCCCATACATGTAGATAATGTGCATAGAGCAATACAGTTTTTGTTTTCAACTTATCATCAGGTATAAAGCATGGCCGTAGGAAGGGGGGGGTTGTCCCCCTCAAATAATTTTGCCGATATCTAGATTACTATAGAAAACATAGCTACTATATGCTTGTTGCTTGTGCCCCCTCAATGAAAACGTCTGATGACCTTTTTTTTTGCTTGTCAAGGAATTTTGGTAGTTGATAGTGCCCCCCCCCCAACTGAAAATGTTCAGCTGTGCCCCCCCCCCAACTGAAATTGCTTCCTACGGGCCTGTAAAGGGGCAAAATTTTATTCTCAGAGTTAGAGGTTCTGACAAATTTAGTTGTCATCTTAATTTTCTGCCATCGCAGAAAAAAAAAACATGTCCAAACTCCATGACTATAGAGACCAGAAAAGTTGACAAGCTACAAAAAAGTAGTAAACTCTTTGGGCGTGTATATACCACTTTTCAAGATCAGATTAATTATTTCCTTCTCATTGAGACAATTTTCAAGAATAGATCTAAATCTGCTAGCCCATAAGATTCAAATGGTCGTCCCGAACGAATATTCAGCCATGTTGCATGGGTGTAATTTACATGGCCTCATTTCTCGCAACATTTGGCTTATATAGTAATATTTTTATTAATTATTATTAGTTCAGACCATGCGAAATTCTATGAGTATAAAATATATATTTTTCTTTGTATTATACCAGAGAGTTTTAACGTGAAAGTCATACCAGTCCGTATTGCCGAGCCGCTGTGGGTTGTCGACATCGTCCTCACTTGAGCCATCAGATTCACTAGAATCACTCGCCTCAGGTTCAAATCGATAAGGGGCTACATTCTGGAAATGTTCTTCTTGTGTTTCTTCGAAGGATGAGGCCTCAAACGACATATGTAGGTCGATATCGGACGCAGAATCGGAGGCTTCGCTGTTGTTGTTTGTACTCGCCATTTTGAACTTGATGTGATGTGACGTCATGCGGGGTTTTTCGCTATTTATGGTAAAACCGGAAGTAGCGTTGATTGGTTTTAGACAGGTGCGAGAACCGCCTACTTTAACCCGGAATATCTCCGTTATCGTTGCGAATCTGACTGTAAAACTTACGGAATGTTTTTATTATACAATTCTACGTATTTTAAAACTAGCATTGTTACATACTTCCCAGACACTTTAAGCCCTGTTCATTTAATGTTAGGGTAGATTTTCTCTGATCCATATAATTTATTCGTATAAAATGTACAGTTTACATTTCTATATTATCTTCATTCCCTAACAAAACCGTTCTTGTCTTTGTCAGTTTCATATTTGGGGTCAGAAATAAGTCCTTCCTAAATCGGAAAAATTCACCTATATACATACATTTGTGTATGTGAATGTATATGTGTACAGTGTATATGTATGAATATATTATATTCGTATAATTATGCATGTATGTTTAATTGGAATGTATTTACATAATGGATATACCGTTCATAGTAATTTTATGAATACTCACTTGTTTACCCCGTTTATTGTCATCTACTGCTCAGTTTTCTTCATTTAATTAAGTGTATAGCAGTTTGGTGTTCCTTGTATGCGATGCTTATCTTCCATTTTATGAATCATACTGGTAGTTTAATGATATTAGTTGAGAATGTTTGCAAGTGAGGATCTGGGCAATATTTCACCTAATCAATCATTATTTGTTACAATCATGATTTTATATTATTGTTTTATTGTTTTCTAGGGAGGAAATTCAAAATCATATGTCCGTTTTAGATATTTTTAATATTCCCAACAATCAAAATGAATTTGAATTACCATACCTTTACTGGATTCCTAAACTTCATATAAATCCTTACTAACAAAGATACATAGCGGGTTCCTGTAAATGTTCTACCATATCTCTTTCTTTACTCCTCGCTAAATTATTTATTGTAATGAAGGAGAAACTTCAGGAAAACTGTACAACAGTATATTCGAGAAGTAGTGCAAATCAGATGTGGATACTTGAAAATCCCAAAAAACTTTTGGAAAATTTGAAATCACAAAATTTTACTAAAATCAATAGCATCAAAATGTACGACTTTTCAACACTTTATACAACCATTCCCCACGATAAAGATGTCCAGGCTTTATGATATCATAGACAGTTGCTTTTTCAATAAAAATGGAACTCGTAAATATACTAACCTTGTCACTGGTCATTTACAAAATTATTTTGTTAAAAAACACTCTGATTGTACGCACAAGTACTCTGAAGTTGATATTAAAATGATGCTTGAGTTTCTGATTGACAATATCTATGTAGGTTTTGGAGATCAGGTCTTCCAACAATCTGTTGGAATTCTCATGGGTACCAATTGCGCCCCCTTATTAGCAGACCTATTTTTGTATTCATATGAAGCAGAATTTATTCAAAAACTTCTACATGAGAAGAAGAAAACACTTGCTGTGGCCTTCAACTCGACATTTCGATATATCGACGACGTATTATCAATTAACAATAGTTACTTTCGTTCATATGTCGACTCGATATATCCCATTGAGCTTGAAAAAAAACATACCACAGATTCTGACACATCTGTTTCATATTTAGATATTTTACTAGAAAAAAAACGTTAATGGTAACCTAACAACAAAGCTTTATGATAAGCTTGATGACTTCAACTTTTCAATCGTCAACTCTTCCCTTACTTAATAAGTAGCAATATACCCTTATCACCTGCATATGGCGTTTATCTCTCAGTTGATTCAATACGCAAGAGCATGCTCTACATATGAGCAATTTCTAAAACGAGGCAAGCTATTGACAAACAAATTGATGAAACAAGGATATCAACAGTCTCGTTTGAAGTCATCAATTTGCAAGTTTTACGGTCGATACAATGACCTTGTCGGCACATACAACCTATTATTGAGTCAAATGCTGACCGGCGTTTATCGTGCTAATTGTTAGGCATTATTTATACACTGAACTGTCTACGGATTTTTTCCCGATCATGACAAGGAGCATACGGCGGGTGTGACCGGTCGGCAGGAGATGCTTACTCCTCCATGGCACCTGATCCCACCTCTAAAATTGGAGGTCCGTGTTTGCTCTGCTCCAAATCTGTATTGATTTATTGGACTTTCGAGATTGAATACTGTTCGTTGTCTTCATATTTCATTAATTGTACATGCACAACCCCCTTGCATAAGGGCCCTTAACTGGCGAATAAACATTTATTATATACGTGATTTTCTAGAGATGTCCATGATTTCTTTAGTAAGATTATTCTTGTTTTGATATACTAGTATCTTCAAACATGAAAAACCTATTTTGTGTGTGTGTGTGTGTGTGGGGGGGGGGGGGTCTGTTTTTTATTTTCAATGTATATAAATGATCTTGAAGATTTTTTATTGAATAAGAATGTTGTAGGCTTGCAAAGTATTACCAACGTTTTAAAACCGAGCATTGTTCATGGATAAAACACACAGTCTTTACATAACTGGTAGAACTTTAAAGGCCATCTGACGTACCGTTGTCTGGAAATCTCTTATAATGAATCGTAATGAATAGAACTTATATTTAGTGGCATAGCTGGCTGATTCGATATGTAGCGGTCATGTCTTGTAATCGACAAGAGTCTGTCTTATTAATAAAATGTAATGATCACCCGAAATTTCGTCGAAATGTAGCGGTAATGAGTTGAAATTTTTCGTAATGTAGCGGTAATGTTTACCTCCCAGTCCTTTGATAATATTTCAGTTTGCTTTGAACGACATCAATATACAAAGGAAAGAAACCCAGTTCGCCAATAATTGCTTTATCGGAGGCTTTCTTGTGAACACGACACATAGGTGTCGGAAGCAAAGAAACAGATTGAAAGGGGGGCTAATTGAAAGAGAGAAAAAATCAAATCTGAAAAAAAAATTGACACCCCCCCAAAGGGGGGGGGGTCGAACTTATTTCAGTACCAATTCTTTGTAAAAAAAAAAAGGGGGGGCTAAGCTCCCCCCCTCGGTTCCTACGCCTATGCGTCATATAAATTTTAAAAATTTTATGAAGTTTTTCACAATACATCTTGCTAAAAAGGTTTTCAAGGCAAAAATTGGGACTTTTTATAGCTTTGGTATCTGCATACTTCCCATGCACTGATGCAATGATGCATCAAGTAGAACAGGTAATGTTCCCTAAACAATAACGTCCGATAGATTTTTTTTTTACTTGTCAATATTTTTTTGTAACATATGCCCCCTCCCCAAACTAGAATTGCTTCCCACGGTCCCAATTTCGGTGAATAACCGGAACTCGAAACTCAGGATAGATCGACTTTTAGACCATCTTTAACTAATTTAACTCCTTTTACAGAAGAGTTTCAGATGAAACCGCGAGATCAGTTTTACAAAAATTAAATGTTCTTCCCTGCAGACAGTGCAGAGTGATACTATGGATATTTTGTAGCTACTTTAAAAAAAGACATCTGAACTAATTGTAAGTGTCATTCACAAGATTTTTGTTACAGGTAAAAAGTCCTGGAAATTATTTTGAGAATCGAAAGTAAAAATAGCTGTTATTTCTTGAAAGTGAGTGCATGGGTTTTATTTTCTAATTGAGTCTTTTCTGTATTAGATATAAAAATGAACTGAACACTATGAGATATATTAACAACCAAGTAGAAGGGTCGATGATGCTGTGCTCTGCTAGACGTTTGGCCAGTTCCGAATATGGTACCGATTTGGTGATGCTGTAAACTGGTAAATACACTCGGGCATTATTTTAGAATCTAAGTTGCTTGTCAATGTAGTCCGAAGACCTGTGGATTTAAATAAAGCTTCATCAAACTTAAGTCTTCTAAAGGAACTTTTCTTTAAGCAAGTTAACATAGGTAGTCATTTTAATTAATATTTGCCCGATTTTGCCGATGGTGAAATGGTTAAGGCAAGTGCAGTTTAATTTTTTGTAATAATTAAATCTAGCTCTCGATTGTTGTTTGCATGCTGCTAATGAATTTAAAGTTTTCAGTAAACTTCTTTAGTCTGTGTTACTGTGTATCATATGTTTACCTTTTTAAAAACAAGGTTTATAATTAATAGTTCGAAATATTCTCAATCTTGACAGACTCCCTGTGCATTTGGATTGAGATTTTGATGACCGTCACCAGGGACCTATATACTAACGGGATAGGCAACTCCTTCAGCGCCATGTTTATTTAGCCAAAACGGCACACACAACACTGCAAGTTTTTCAAACTACTTTTTTTCCCAGTAAAAAGCTTGTTTTCTGATTAATGTAATCTGTTCCTTTTGTGTATCGGAATGGATATTTAATAAATTTTAAAGCACATACTATAAAATAATTCAGGGATTTATCAGTACCTTCTCAGGGGCCGAAATTCGGCCCCATTCCCTATTGAAAATGAGTTCAGTTTTTCCCAATTTGGCAGTATTCTTTCCCAATTGTTGAACAATGCTTTTATATTTAATTATCTTGGAAAAACACAAGGAAAATTGTCAGATTGTCTGTAATTTTCATCTCTTTAAGTAATTTAGCAAAGCTACAGTCATAACACATGTTTAAAAGCACTGTAAAAACATCGCCAACTTGTAATCTGAATTTCCTCCATTTTTCTGAAAATGTTGATATTGTGTAATTATATAGATTTATTAAGTTATTTCTACATACTTAATTGATCTACGAGTGAATGTATAAGGACTGCATGTAGGCATTATTTCAAATAGAAAAATATATTTTCAGTGCATTAATTCATATTAAAAGAGTTTGACTTTGAGAAAATATATACTTGCAGGAGGTTTATATTTTCCAGAAACAGATTCTGTAATGACCTAAATTGGAATCTCAAACACACATGTACTACCCAAGTTGTATAAACACTTTATACTCATTGAAGTCAATTTTACTTTTATTAATCTATTATTCATAATTGATTTTGTATGAAGTTGGATCATATATAATTGTCTGTTTGGTTGCCCAAATTAGAGTTCATGCTGAAATATGAAATGAATTACACCTGAATACATGATTTAAGCAACATTTTTAATTTTTCCCAATTTCATCAAAAAGCCGATAATTTTTTCCCAATTCCCCTAAAATGGCATTACCCAAAATAGGCTGATAAATCCCTGCAATTTAGATATTAAGTAAACAACCACCAAAATCGGCGATTTCTTGGAAATACGGTCGATCAGGGGCACGTACTGATTTTTAAATAAACGTATTACTAATTACTACTAAGATAAGGAGTAAAAACGGTGCTGATAATAAATCTTGAATAATTTTTTGATAGATAAATTAAGATTTTATTCTGAAATATTTGATAGCAAAAGATATATATTCAATTAAAATTGACTTACGAAATCCCGCAACTTACGAGGTATCGCGAGAGTTGCCTATCCCGTTAGTATATAGGTCCCTGCTGTCACATAAAGATTATGAATGTCGTTTAAACAAAGTGTCTATTTTCTTACATTTGTCAGTTGTCTTAGTAGAAATCTTTTTTCTATAGTACTTCGCATTATGCGACATGTTTGTGAATAAACAAGTCGTACCTAAGAGAATTCGTAATTTACTATAATCGACTTTCACTTTCATACTAAACTGGTTCCAGCATATATACGAACTACCAGTTTACAACACGGAAGTGTTTCCTTCATATCTTCACAGTGCTTTTACGACTGTTAAAAATATGCTTTTTATTTTTTTTACAGTAATAAATTTTAAGCAATCATACATTGGGAATTTTTACACTCAAATTTGGGGAAAAAGGTGCCTTTTTCACGTTGGGAACGGGGCCGAATATCGGCTCCAATTAAAGAGAATCGAGAGCCCTGAATGAACACACAAATACTTACTCCTTTTCGTATCCTTAGTGTCTAATGTCTGTAGTTGCTCAAATGAATTTAACATTCAGATATTCTCACACTTACCTATTGCAAAATTTGATGTAAATAATAACCCATTTTGGATATTTTGATAAACATTGTATCTGCTTTTAATGATTGTAATTATTCCCAACCTAATAATCAACGAACATATTAAGAGGGCTGGGTGGTTTTGGCCATTTTCAGACTATATTGATCTCCTTTAGAAGAAGAGCTCCATATAAAGATATACAAAAATGATCAAATTTTAAAACTAAAATGTATGAAATTTTTGTTTGCAAAATGATAGTTGACAGCTTAAGATATCATATCTAAAAAATTAAGTTATATCTGATGGTTAATTTGTTGACCCCCCAGCCTCCTTAAATAGAATCTCATTCTCACCTTACACATCTTTAAAAGAATTACTTAACTCAAGTTTTAAGATTAATTTCTTTTATTTGTTAGGAATAAAGGAAAATCAACTACAAAAGAATGTGTAAAGAAAATGGATACAGATGAAAATTCCAGTAATAGCTCTTCCTGCACGGTGTTAGAGATTGATGGAGAGGAAGAAACGTGGAATAGCACTGCAAGAAGAGGTCAGGGAAAAAGAAAGAGTAATAAAAGAGGTCATTTGTCTAGATCTGATTCCAATGAGAAACATAGTAGTGATGGAGGGGGAATGAAAAAGAAAAGGTTAAAGAAAAAAGCTCAAGTTGGTGTAAAATCATCTGGAAGGAAAGAAACAGTAGGGAATCAACAAAGAAAATCCATTAAGGGAAAATCAGGAAAGGCAAAAGCTCTGTCCTCAACTAAGATTAACAACATTGGAATACATGGATTTGAGAGCGAACCTATATTTTCACAAGTGCTGAGAAGTAAAAATGGCTTTGAGTTCTCGGAAAATGATTCTGAGCAGACAGTCATGTTATCTGATGATGACAATAAGGCTGGGGGAAAAAATACTGTTAGAATTCCTTCAATCCATTTTAGTAGCAGTGATGGAGAAGTGGACACAGACGAGGAAGATTTACCTACTCTTGTTAAACCCCATTGCAGACATAAAAACTCTGATTTTGCTGGATTAGAGAGTTCTCGTTTCACAGTGAATCAGAAGACGTTCAGTACTCAGGACATCGAAGACAAGGAATTCTGGTCAGATCAGGAAGGGAGCAGTTCAGATGATGATACCCCCATTCTGCAACTGAACCTTGGAAAAATCACTGCAGCTTTCAAGGAAAGCAAATTGTCAGGATTCAAGGACAAAATTAACAAGGTCAGACTCACGAAAACAGATCTGAATGAAGAATCAGAGCCGCAGAATACTGGCAATTGGAAAAAAGTTTCTTCTTCCAACTCAACATCTTATCCCTCAAGACAGCTAAAGCAAGAGGCTGTAGACAATGTATTGATTGAGCATGGGAATCCAGTCTTGAAAGCAGGAAGCAAAATTAAGGATGAGTTCCAAATGAATATTACAAATGAAGAAAGTGAAGATGAGACTCAGCCATTTGATGATGACCTCCCTGACCTTTCACCTCCACCAGATGTTATTCAGTCACCTAGATCAGATAGTGAGCGAGAGCAATCACCGGAAATCTTTAAAGAGGAGGAGCCTTCTGTTAAAACTGAGCAGGTGTGCTACACTCAGATGGATGACTGCATCTACATAGAAGATTCTGAGGAGGAGGAATTGTCTCAGTCTCTCTTCCAGCAAGAAGTTAAGCTGGAGCTGGATGATTCTAGTGACAGTGATGTGGAGGATGGTAATGAAGAAAGCTGGCGAGAAATCCTCTGTCTTGATGATTCTGATGATGGCAGTGACACAAATGAGGTGGAAGTTTGACATTTTTATTTACTCATTAATTTTTTTAGGCTAGGGCTTATAAATTTAAATCAGTATATTGACTTCAGGGTATGAAAAGGATCCAATGTTACAAAGTATAGAAAATTTAATTATTAGAGACCTTGTTTGAGAATGATTAAGATCATGGATATTTGAGAATGAATAAGATCTTGAATAGACAGATGAAAATACTTTATACATTTGTTCTTAGGTAAGTAACATATGAGTTGTTATCTCAACCAAAAACCCTCAAATTCTTAAAGATTATGTTCTTTATTGCAGAGAGTTTACAAGAGAAATGACCCAGAGGAAACTTTGGATACTGCTTACGAAGTTGACACCCAGCTTGATGCGGATTTGTATAGAAATTCAACTCAGACTGATGGACGAGACCTGTACATGAGCGCTACTCAAAGTGACAGAAAAGATCCATACATGATTGCTACTCAAAGTGACAGAAAAGATCCATACATGATTGCTACTCAAAGTGACAGAAAAGATCCATACATGAGTGCTACTCAAAGTGACGGAAAAGATCCATACACGAGTGCTACTCAAATTGACAGAAAAGATCCATACACGAGTGCTACTCAAATTGACAGAAAAGATCCATACACGAGTGCTACTCAAATTGACAGAAAAGATCCATACACGAGTGCTACTCAAATTGACAGAAAAGATCCATACACGAGTGCTACTCAAATTGACAGAAAAGATCCATACATGAGTGCTACTCAAATTGACAGAAAAGATCCATACACCAGTGAAACTCAGACTGACAACCATCTGGTGTGTTCTAGTGACTCTGAAGACTATGATATTTATAACAGTGCCACACAAGTGGATCAAAACAGAAAGAATAACAGTAGGAATGAACAAAAATGTAAACTGAAGGATTTATATTTAGATTCTACTCAAGTTGATTCAAGATCTTCGATATATTGGAATCCATCTGAAAGAATGGAAGCAGGGCATAGAGAGGTGGATCCATACTCAAATGCAACACAGGTGGATGTTCAAGCAGGGAAGAAAAGAAGTATAACTCAGGTGGTGAGGAAGAAAAATCACTTAAAACAACAACAGGAGGACACAGACCCATATGCTTGCTGTACTCAGGTTGAAAATGACTCAGTTTTGAGTAGTTGTCAAGTTGAGGAAAGAGATCCATTCTCAGGAGCAACTCAGGTGGATGTGTTATGTCATTCACCAGACTCAGATGCAGCACACCCCCAGGTTGATCATGCTGGTAGTGGTGGAGGTTCATCAGTTCATGACACCGCTGATGAAGAGGGGACTAGTCCTGATCCTTATGACATACAAACTCAGATAGACACTTCTGATCATAAACACATCTCAGATTGGGACACTCAGAGTGTCTCTGAAATAGATGAGGATGATATTATTTTGCTGACTGAATTGGAATCTCAAGAGGAAGATGAAGCACAATCAGCCATTAAGGAAAAGACACTCTTAACAAAATCAGACATACAAACCAGCAAACCATTCAAACAGAGTGAAAAAGTTGCTACTAGAAATCATCAGACTGAGAATTTAGTCAATGTGTATGAACTAGCAACTCAGGTAGATTATGAAGAAGATAAATGTGTTCAGAATCACTCACAGAGCTTGGCAGAGGGGTCAGAGATAAGAGATGACTTGGAAGAAAACGATAAAAAGAGAGGGAAGACTAAGAATGTATTTGACTTGTACCAGATGGAAACACAAGTTACAGATCAGTCTAGTGTCAAACAGGTAGGCATTTTGGTTTTTACCACAAAAGAGAAATAAGATATTGGCATCTAACATTCAGCAAGTCCTCTCTAATAGGACAGAATTGATGAGATCTGGTAGAAATTACTCATACTTAAGGAAGAATTCATTTTCTTTCATGAATTTCAGTAATGTGAAATAGGTTTTATACCCCATTGTTGTTATAGCTTCCAATTTCCCAGGCTAGGTTTTGGAACAGGTCCATTGACCAAGTAACTATTAGTTGTGGAATTCTGGTGGGATCAAACTTGCATGGATGATGATTTAGCCATTATGCACACTGTCAGATTTGCACCTACATTTTTGACCAGGATAAAGATTTTGGAGTGATTCCACATCCAAGTAACTATATAAGCCGGACCAGTTCCTTACCAGCATGGATGATGTATCCAGGAATTTAGACTACTAGATTTGATTCTGATGCGACAAGTGACAATTAATTCTGAACTTTTAATAAGAAACATATACTACTAGATTCAAGTGACAATTAATTCTGAACTTTTGATAAGAAACATATACTACTAGATTCAAGTGACAATTAATTCTGAACTTTTAATAAGAAACATATAATTTTGAACATAACTAACACATTTTATTTTAAAAAAAACAAAACAAAAAAAAAAACATTTATATGCTATGAGCCACATCGGTTTTGTTGAGCCATGTGATCTTTCAGTCTTAGTTTGATAAGTGAAATTTTAAACATGTAATTAACAACCATTTGTAGAATTTATGTTGCTTTAAAAAAATTACTTGTGTGATCAGATATGTATTGCTGTACATCAGTAGCTCAGTTGTCAATAGAATTTCTAAAGCAGAGCCAGATTAAAATCAGCCCGTTTATTTTAGGATGAAGAACCAAAGTCCAGTGAGTCTTGGAGTGATATGGAATTATATGAATGTGACACTCAAGTTGATTTTCTGAATGATTTCCCAAAGAAAAGTATAGCGTCAGAAACATTAAGCAGGGTGCATTCGACAAAGAAAAGCTCGGTTTCATCATCATCAACAATTACCACACAACATCAGACTAAGTCACCTGAAAAACATTCAGATGACCTAGAGATAGTAAGTGAAGATTTAGTCGGTAGATGAAAAGCAGAGAAAAGATGCTGATGGATCAAAATAGTCTGAGTTCCTAAGTATAAAGGTTAAAGGGAACTGGAAATTCAAATTTTATTTATTTCACATTTCTGTAATAATATACAGTTCAATCATGATATCTCTAACATCATTATCTCAAATACCATGAATGTTGGAAGTTCAATTCACTTTTTCCTTTATGTATCTTAACCTCAATACCTTGATGGAATTCTTTTCTTGGTCCCATTGATTTCAAGATAAGGTTTGACTGTATTGTAAATATCCTTGCTTTTAAAATAGCTGATGCTAATTTATTTTATTCACATTCACTCATTCAGTTTATTTTTCTTAATGAAATCTACGAGTCAGTATTTACTCCCCTAAAACACACACGAAACCTTGTTACAGCAGTTAGAATACACAGTAGAAGCTAAATACTCTTACACCCTCTATACACTAGGAATACCAAAATGTATATTGTTTTGGCTCAGTTTAATTAAAACAACTGTTCTATTACATTGTTGTAAAAAAATAACAATTGTATGTTTATATTTAATTTGTCATTTTTTTCCCTCGCAATATTCATTTGCGTTATTTAACTTTCCATGTCAGAATGTCTGTTAACCACATCAGCTCTGAAAGACACTAAATTTATGAAAAAGATTATTGAAATTAATGTTTATGAATAGAGAAAATCAAAGAATGAAAATATAAGAATTTAATTCTTATTTTTGGATGTCATCGGTCATATATGGCACGTGTCCATGCCCACAAATTATCATACCACACTAAAGCACGGTATTCAATTTGTCAGCATGGCCAGGTACTGTTATACGACCGATGACATCCAAAATAAAAATTCAATGCTTAAATATTACAGTTTATAAACAGTTTAAATCTCTCCTAAGTGGGGTTTTGAGATTATTCTGTTAGTAGGGGTCTACCACAAATTAGTGGTACTTTCCAACATAATTTTTACTGAAATAGCATAGCTAAGCAATTCATTAATATTTTAATGGTACTCAAAACATTTTTTTTCAGGCAAAATTAGATGGGGTGGAAAGCTCTGCAAAGAAAAACAGTCGGCAAGACCTACGCCATTCTTCATACAATCCCCCAATGTTAAAGAGGGTGATGTCCTCTAACCAAAGACCTGTCATCCCCATATCACCTCAGAGAGAAAAGTCAACAAAGGAAAAGAGAGAGCAGTTCAAAGCTAGGAGTTTTTATTCAAAGAAACAACTAGATTTAGGAGAATCAGGCAGAAGGACGAAAGAGACGGATTATAGCATCACAAAGACATTGACCTCACATATAAATGCTGGTCCTGCTGGAAGTAGTGTTGAAACTGACAGAAATGGAACATCTGGATGGCTGTCAAAGGCCACCGGAAAGACAGATTATAGAAAAAGACGACGAGCTATCAGTGGAGGAGCTCAAACAAAGAAAAGAAAGGAGGAGGTGACAACAACAGTGAATATGGATGCTATAATTAAAGCTAAAGCAGAAATGATTGCTCGGAACTGGGTCAAACCTTTATTACCAGAACCAGTCAGAAAAGCCAGTATAAGTGAGTTTCTTTTTATATGAGACATTATAAAGAATTATGTACATGTGTTATTAGTTATGCAGTTAGTTAGTGACCTAATACAGACTCGTCCAGGGTGTGAAATGGAAATCCATATTGGATGAGGCAAAGCTGGATGACTCTGTATTAGGTCAATAAGGAACTGTATAATGAATTTATTCTGCTAAAGACCTTAACAAGACTGGTGTTGAGTCGACAAGTTCCCTTAATCCCAGGGTGATGATAGAATTGATGAGAATCATCTGTGGATTCCAACAATGACCCTTTGCTTGCTGCCATTTGTTTACATCAGAAACATCGTAGAACAGAATCTTGTGCCTGATTTTTAATACACCCCCTGCTCAGACACATATTAGAAAACATTGGGGCATTTTGTGTTCTGTTTTTAGCCGTCAGTATTCTACAAATTTGTCTGAAGGGGGATAATAATACATGTACAGTCTATAAATATTTAGTATGAGAGAGAATTCATTTCTAATTCTTTAAAATTATTGCAAGAGGCTTCTTAATAAATCTCTGTTTTTATGCCCCGCCATAAATATTGCTGGGGCAAATAGTTATTGTCGTGTTTGTCTTCTGTCCCTCTGTTCTTCTGTCTGTCCTTTGTCAAACTTTGCATTTAACTCGGTTTCAAAAAAACTAATTAAGATATTTTTATCCAATGTCATATGCTGGTACATATTGATGATAGCTATTTGGATGCATCATTTTTTTTTACCTTGACCTTTCCTCTGACCTTGACCTTACTTTTCTTAAATTTGTGTTTAGTTCAAATTCAAAGAAACTGCTCAAAATATGTTTATCAAACCTTATATTCTGATAAATACTGATGGGAACTTTTCAACTTCATCATTTTTTTTTTACCTTGACCTTTCCTTTGACCTTGACTTCCCTTTTCTTAAATTTATGTTTAGCTAAGTTCAAAGAAATTATTCATGATATTATTTTCAAACTTCATATGCTGATGCATATTGATGAAAGCTATTCAACTGCATCAACATCTTTTGACCTTAACCTTTTCTTTGACCATGACCTAACTTTCTTAAATTAGTGATTATCTCAATTTCAAAGAAACTTAAGATATTCTTATCAAATCTTGTATGCTAAAAATGTTGATCAGAGCTGTTCAACTCCATTAACATTTTTTTACATTGGCCTTTCCTGTTACCTTGACTTCACTTATCTTTAAATGCTATTAAGCTTAGTTTCAAAGAAACTGTTCAAGATATTTTAATCAAACGTAATATGCTGATACAAATTGGTTAGGGCTGGGATGATACAACTTTTTCTATATCAATACGTATCACGATATTTGAGACACGATACGATATGTATCACGATATGTTGAATTGGTTTTAAAATCTTTTTTCCGTATTGAAATGAACAAAACATGTTTTCACAAATAACAATAATTTAATTAAAAAAGTTGTATATCTGTTCTAAAACAAAATTAATTTACACAAGTGGTGTTATTTATTATTTACTTCATATTTATATTGATATTTAGCGTATTTATTTTATATATTTAACCTAAAATTTTAAGTAAACAAAGAAAAACATAAGTCAGAACTTTCTGGGTGATATTTCGATATTTCCTCATACGTATCGATATGCGTATCGTCCTCACACAGAATCGATATTATCGATATCTCGATGTATCGTCCCAGCCCTAATATTGGTGAGAGCTTTTAAACTGCATCAACATTTTTGACCTTGACCTTTTTCTTTGACCTTGACTTCAAATTTGTATTTAGCATAGTTTTACAGAAAAAATCAAGATATTTTTTATCAAACTTCATATGCTGATACATATTGAGGAGAGCTATTCAACTTCAGCAACATCTATGACCTCAACCTTTCCTTTGACCTTGACCTCACTTTTCTCAAATTTGTTGCTTTTTTTTTTTGGCTCAAAGAAACTATTCCAGATATTTTTATGTAAACTCATGCACTGATACATTATTTGGTGAGAATTCATCAACCTTACCAATGGCTTTTGACTTTACTATATATTGTGTATTAAACTCAGTTTTAAAGAAACTATTCAAGGTATTTTCAGCAAACTTCATACCCTTATACAAATTTTCATTTTGCATTATTAATGAACCCTGGGTGAGGTATTCATGATCAATAGACATATTTCATTTCTAGTTTTCTCTATTTCTGTAAAAAATTGTCATTAAACAGGTACCAGTTCAAATTTTACTGAGGATGTGGAAATGCCAGAACTAGAGGAGGTTATGAGAAAACAGTTGCCATTACTAACCACGGAAAACAGGCGCTCTCATTCCTCACCAGCAAAGCAAGGTAATACAAACAACAGAAAACAGGCTGTCTCATTCCTCACCAGGAAATCAAGGTAATATTAACAATAGAAAACAGGAGCTCTCATTCCTCACCAGCAAACCAAGGTAATATTAACAACACAAAAACAGGTGCTCTCATTCCTCACCAGCTAAGTAAGGTAATATTAACAACACAAAAACAGGCACTCTCATTCCTCACCAGCAAAGTAAGGTAATATTAACAACAGAAAACAGGTGCTCTCATTCCTCACAGCAAAGCAAGGTAATATTAACAACAGAAAACAGGTGCTCTCATTCCTCACCAGCAAAGCAAGGTAATATTAACAACAGAAACAGGTGCTCTCATTCCTCACCAGCAAAGCATGGTAATATTAACAACACAAAAACAGGAGCTCTCATTCCTCACCAGCTAAGCAAGGTAATATTAACAACACAAAAACAGGTGCTCTCATTCCTCACTTGCTAAGCAAGGTAATATTAACAACACAAAAACAGGTGCTCTCATTCCTCACCAGCTAAGCAAGCTAATACATGTATTAACAAAACAAAAACAGGCACTCTCATTCCTCACCAGCAAGGCAAAATAATATATTAACAACATAAAAACAGGTGCTCTCATTCCTCACCAGCTAAGCAATGTAATATTAACAACACAAAAACAGGCACTCTCATTCCTCACCAGCAAAGCAAGGTAATATTAACAATAGAAAACAGGTGCTCTCATTCCTCACCAGCAAAGCAAGGTAATATTAACAACAGAAAACAGGTGCTCTCATTCTTCACCAGCAAAGCAAGGTAATATTAACAACACAAAAACAGGGACTCTCATTCCTCACCAGCAAACCAATGTAATATTAACAACAGAAAATAGATGCTCCCATTCCTCACCAGCAAAGCAAGGTAATATTAACAACACAAAAAACAGGAGCTCTCATTCCTCACCAGCAAAGCAAGGTTATGTTAACAACAGAAACAGGAGCTCTCATTCCTCACAGCAAACCAAGTAATATTAATAACAGAAAACAGGTGCTCTCATTCCTCACCAGTAAAGCAAGATAATATTAACAACAGAAAACAGGTGCTCTCATTCCTCACCAGCAAAGCAAGGTAATATTAACAACAGAAAACTGGCACTCTCATTCCTCACCAGCGAAGCAAGGTAATATTAACAACAGAAAACAGGTGGTCTCATTCCTCACAGCAAACCAAGTAATATTAACAACAGAAAACAGGTGCTCTCATTCCTCACAGCAAACCAAGGTAATATTAAGGAAGCGATTGCAAGGGTCCGTGAAAAAAATCCGCTCAATGAATTTTTCTAATTTTTACATATAATTTGCCTTGCGTTAATTGTATCATAATATGAAAATTTTAACCATGGTCATCAGGGTTATAAGGATGATGGTTGCCATGGTAACTGCAGTTTTTCAATATTTTGATATTTATGAGGTGAAATTTTATATTTCCAATACAGGTATCAAAATTGAAACAAAATTAAAAAAATCCACTAAATAATAAATAATATGCCTTATATTCAATGAAAATAAAAATTGTATCGGAAACTATTGGTAGATGTAGTAATGCCACCACTGCTTTGGGGAGTATTCATTGTAAATTTGCAGTAATATTTTCACCTCAAGAAGAGTTCTCAACGTCTTGACAAAAAATTACCCAATAAATTTTCCAAAAACTAATATATTTTGTACAAATTATTATGAGTGACTTATGGTTAAAATATGAAGTAAGCTAGGACATCACATTCATTTTGAAGCTACATGCATTTCAATAACACCCCCCCCCTTCCTAAAATATTATAAGCTTTCATAAATTTGCATATAATGGTTTGCTGCTGAACCTTAAATATGTTTAGTCTGTAAAAAGACTAAAGAAAAAACAATATGTATAGATTAATAAATACTTTTTTTCTGAAAATCTTGCGTCTGTTGCTCATTTTACATGTAAATCAGAATAACAAAAGGAAAAAAAATCATGTACTCAAAAAAATAACAACATGCACATTTTTTTTTTTTTCCCGTCTCCAAAACATTCATTCTGTTATTATATCAATATAAATATATATGTTTTAAACCAGTACACAGTGGTCCAAGGGGCAAATTGTTCATGCGCTGAACAAACATCGAGGTCTCTGCACTGTCACCTGGAATGGAGGGGGTGGGGGGGGGGGTGGGTGGGGGGTTAGACACCTGTCTGAACATATTGAATAATATGGGTTATTTCATAGAACTTGTATCTGCAATAAATACATAAAAATCCTAATATCTTATTTGGCAACAAATAGTGATTTGCTATTTAATATTTACATTTGCAAATATTTTTCCTTCATATTCTTCACATCATTTTCTCATGAACTAGGTACATGAGTACATGAGGGAGCAAGAATATCTCCATTGTGACATCATAATTCCACACTTGACGTCAAAACTAGAAACTTTAGTTTTCAAAAATAATTGTTGAATGACATAAATTTGCGTCGCTTTGTGCTTATGCGCTTCATAAAATATGCCGGCGTGAAGTGTCTTTGTTCATGTCCTCGTGAATTTTCAAAAATTATTATTTTAAAAATTATTTTTTGCTAGATTTGTGAAAACTTGCAAAAAGAAACTTTTCTTTTCTGTCAGAAATGTGTTCAGTTTCAATTTTTGACAAAATACGACGCATAAAACATTATACAACAAAATGTTTACACAATATATGCACCAATGATTCAATGTTTACATGGCCGATGTAAGTGTTGAAAATGCTAGAGAAGATCTTATAGAGGAAAATAAATTTCCTCTGCAATATTAAAAAAAAGATGTCCATGTCCAGCATGCAACCTCAAACCTCAACCTCAAAGTCTATAACGTATATATCAAAATCGCATTCGTTCATCTGTTCATCCATATTCATTAATCACTGAGAAAATCACGCTGTCTGAAGCTTGTAGGAAATGAATATATATACGTTGATGTAGATCCAATTGTAAATTCTAATATTTTAATTAATGAAAACAAGAGGACATAAAGATCCAGATATAAATTCAATTTATTTAATGAAATAGATTTCAATGTTCAGAACTATATACACAAAAGCTAGACGTGTCAAAACAAAACACGTAGATGAAAAAATCTGTGTCAACGCTTCCCAACACTTTGCAGCATCACGTTCTATTCTTTCTCTGTTCATGAAAAATTGCCACGAGGATTTTTTGTCGTTGGCGCAATCATATCACGCCCCTTATTCCGGAAATGGTTACCGTTAACTTTCTTTTTTTAAAAATCACTTGAGTCAATCACGTGACGCCATGCAATCGCTTCCTTAACAACACAAAAACAGGTGCTCTCATTCCTCACCAGCTAAGCAAGGTAATATTAACAACACAAAAACAGGCACTCTCATTCCTCACCAGCAAAGCAAGGTAATATTAACCACGGAAAACAGGTGCTCTCATTCCTCACCAGCAAAGCAAGGTAATATTAACAACACAAAAACAGGTGCTCTCATTCCTCACCAGCTAAGCAAGGTAATATTAACAACACAAAAAACAGGAGCTCTCATTCCTCACCAGCAAAGCAAGGTAATCTTAACAGCATAGTTGACCAAACTTGCATGGATGATACAACTAAGGATGCACACTATTGGACTTGCCTCGGATGCTGATTCTGACCTACATTTCTGGATGAGTGATCAGGTTAAAGTTTTTGGAGCAGATCTCATTTCCAAGTAACTATAAGCCCCATATTGACCAAACTTGCATGGATGATATATCTAAGGATGCACACTACTGGACTTGCTTCCAGTGCTGGATCTGACCTACATTTTCCGGATGAGTTACCAGGTTAATGTTTTTGGGAGCAGGTCCATTGCCAAGAAACTATAAAAAGCCTATCTGAACCAACTTGCCTGGATGATGCATAAAGGGACGAACACTCTCAAACTTGCTTCAGATGCTGGATTTGACTTGCACATTTTCTGGATGAGTGACTACCTCAAAGTTTTTAGATAAGTCCATTCCCAAGTAACTGCAAGCCCTTTCAGACCAAAATTGCATAAATGTTGCATCTAGGGATGCACACTACTATATTATTAGTTTAGTGTGGTACTTTGCCTTACTTAAAGATAACATTCGTTGAGGTGATCTTTGTAATCTCTGATTACCTAATGTTTTTTTTTTTTCCAGGTGAGACTGCATCCAGATATGCAGACAATGTGGGTGATGTCCATTTTCAGACACACAAGGAGAATGAAAGAAAAGACACCTTAAAAGATAGTTCTTATAAATCCTATTTAGTAGACAATAAATTAAGTGACTCATTTACAAAAAACAACAATCACAAGTCCAGATTAAGTAATAAGGAAAGTCAGCAGAGTTCTAGTTTGAAAGATAAAAGTAGTTCAGTTATGATTTCAAATAATGAAGATTTAAAATCCAGTAAAAACAATTTTGAAAAAACATATGCAAAAGACAAGAATAATTCAAGAGAATTTAGTTCAAGTAACATGGATAGTGTAAGAAGATCCAGTGCAAAGGATAGTTCATCAAAATATAATTCAAGAGACAAAGACAGTACCTCAAGACCAAGTTATAAAGATAAGAATTGTTCAAAAGATAGAGGTAGGTCAGCATTTCACATTTCAAAGGAGTGTTCAGTAAAATCTGTTTCAAAGGAGAGTGGTAATTCAAAAAGAGAAGATTCTAAGAGTAAGGATACTAAAGAGAGATCTCATTCAAAAAACAGTGAAAGCTTAGGAAAATCTAGTTCAAAAGACAAAGAATGTCTGAGAACATCTCATTTAAAACAAAGTAATAGTGCAGGGAAATCCAGTTCAAAACATATGAATAATTCAGAAAGATCATCTAGTTCAAAAAGCAAGGATAGTTCAGGAAAATCTAGCTCAAAAGACAGGGATAGTTCAAAAGATAAGGATAGTTCCAGATCAAAGCATGGTTCAGGGAGATCTCACTCGAAAGATGAGGAAAGTTCTAAAAAATTAAATTCAGATTATTCAGAAAGTTCAGGAAAATCAAATTCAAAAGATCAGGATAATGGTCTTAGAAAAACTTGTTCAAAAGACAGAGATACTTCAAGAAGATCCAGCTCAAGAGAAAAAGATAGTTCATCCAGTTTATGGCATGGGTCAGAAAGACATCTCTCAAAAAACAATACTTCATTGGAAACTGCAGAAGAAAATTTTAATTCTGGAAAATTTCATTCAAAAGATAAGTATAGTTTAAAATCAAGTAAAAAAGACAAGGATAATATAAGAGATAAACATAGATCCAGTATATCAAGCTCTAAACATAGCTCCAGGATATCAAGCTCAAAGCAGAGTTCAGGAGGATCTCATTTAAAAGACAAGAATGGAAAATCCACTTTGGAAGAAAAAGACATAAAGAGATCCAGTTCAAAAGAATACTATACTTCAATTACATTAGATGCAAGGGAAGTGGATGGGAGAAATGTACAAAAACACATAAATCTGGGAGGAAATGGAAAAGAGAATTCTTCTAGTAGCAGTTCTAGGAACTCTTCTTTATTAGAGTCCATTGATATCCCAATAGAAGATACTGGTAATTATAATAGAAAGCAAAAATTCAAAAATTTAAATTCTGAACACAATGAAGTAGAAAATAATTTGGCAGAGAAGAAAGTTTCAGACGTTTTAAAATTACATCCAACCACTACTACCTTTCACGAGGGCAAAGGATTGGAGACAAATGTTGGGGCTGATGCTCTGACATCACCTAATGGTTCTTCTGCTCCAGGGATGGTAGAGGATGTTGGATGTGTACAGCAGACTGACAAGGAGGAGGAAGAGGAAGATGTGAAACTGGGAAAATTAGCAAAAGCAGCTGCCATTGAAAAACTCATCTCCTCACAGGAAATGGAGGAAGATGGATCCAATGTTATCATTATTGATGATGATGATCTTGATGATGATGTTGGTGAAGAGAAAAAGATGGAAACATCTACTAAGAAGAAGCCAAATTTTGTGAAGGTTGTATCAGGCATTAAATCCATCCTCAACAAAGAATTCCGTACATTTTTTGCTGATAAAAATGATGAGAGTGCCAGAAGAGGTCAGTGTGTTAAGTTCAGACTTGCATCAGACCATGCTTCACTGCGCACCCAGAAGTATGTAAACTCCCTCATCCAGAAGAAAAAGGGGGGAGTTCAGCCAGCACAGAGTAATATACATCAGCTAGTAAGTGGTCAACAACTTACACATAGTGAGGGCTGTAGGACAGCAGAGAAACAACAGGGACCCTGTAGTGTCCAGAAAAATATTCCTAGAAAAGTAAGTGTGTGGTAATTTGTCAGATATATACCCTTACCAACTGCTGCCTAGGATCTGTCTGCTAATGATACTATTGTTTAAAGTTAACATAATTAGATACAATATGTAAGACTGCAAAAGTAACACTAAGATATATACTTTAACTGTATTCATTGGTTGGTACCCTGTAGCTTCAAGCAGTATCCAGCATGGACTCGGCTTGTGTGGCTACCCAAAACAGACAGGTCAAGGTCAATGGAAGTAGGTCAGCTGGGGTAGAAAGTGACCACTGCTCCCAGTTCTTCAAACACCTTTTAAAGTGGAATCCTGCCTGGTTTGCTGAAGCAGGTAAATTACATAAAGAGAATATTGTGTGTAAAAGTACAATATGTTCATAAACTGAATATGGTGTGTTGATTTTAAAGATTGTGATGTTTTCTGAATGTGTTTTTGTTATTTTTCAGTATTTATTTTTGTCACTCTAGATTTCTATCGAATTTTAAGATTCATCATTGTAAGTCCTGTAAAAGTTAAGTTGGTTAGTTATTTATTTTACCTCCGAGGGAACCACTTGGAATTCATTTAATACAATGTACATTGACGCTTATTTAAAGCAAAAATTGAGATGTGTTCGCACATTTTTCTTAGAAAGGATTTTCAGAATTTTAATCTACTTTAATATTGTTATTAAAAAAATATGAGGTTTATATGGTCTACTAATCAAGTAGTGCAGTTATTTAAAGTATTAATACCAGCTTTCTACCTGCCAAAACAGAAGGCACTCCCCCAGAAGATTAAATGAGATTTAAGCTGTTTGGAAGCTATAAATTTGGAATGAAATTATCATTAAGCAATTGAATTTAATTTAAATTTCTATTAACCTTTCCAACTGTATTACCAATATCAAAACTGAACATATCAAAACTCAACATACAGTTAAGTTATGTATTTTTATGGGATAAAATTTTCGAGGTGTGAGGAAAAAATTTGGGTTTGTGGGATTTGTTTTTAGCTCACCTGAGCTGAAAGCTCAAGTGAGCTTTTCTGATCACCCGTTGTCCGTCGTCCGTCCGTCCGTCTGTCCGTCCGTCTGTAAACTTTTTACATTTTCGACTTCTTCTCAAGAACCACTGGACCAATTTTAACCAAACTTGGTACAAAGCATCCTTGGGTGAAGGGGAGTTTAAATTGTTAAAATGAAGGGCCAAGTCCCCTTCAAAGGGGAGATAATCAAGAAAATACAAAAATATGGTGGGGTCATTAAAAAATCTTCTTCTCAAGAACCACTGGGCCAGAAAAGCTGAAACTTATGTGGAAGCATCCTGGGGTAGTGTAGATTCTAAATTGTTCAAATCATGACCCCCCCCCCCCCCCCCCCCCCCGGGGATAGGGCGGGGCCACAATAGGGAATCCAAGTTTTACATTGAAATATGTAGTAAAAATCTTTAAAAATCTTCTTCTCAAGAACCACGGGGCCAGAAAAGCTGAAACTTATGTGGAAGCATCCCGGGGTAGATTCTCATTGTTCAAATCATGACCCCTGGTGGTAGGGCTGGGCCACAATAAGTACTGGGGGGGGGAGGGGTGGAGAAATCAGGTGAAAAACAGCAAGGCCGAGGTTACTCAGGTGAGTGCTGTGGCCCATGGGCCTCTTGTTGTAGATGAAGAATTGTTGCGTAGTTATATGTATATGGAATTTTACATTTCATGGTGGACATACCTTAAAAACAGCAAAAATAAAATCTCAATGAAAATAAGTGATTTCACAGTATCTGTGAATGGACAGTAAATGCTTACATCTGCAAGCAGAAATTAAAGCTTATCTGAGCCATCTTGTTTTTTGACAATACAAAGACTAAAGCTTTGTTCTGAGCTGGCTTATCAGGCGGGTATTGTCAAGATGTATACAATAAGTGTTTTTTTCCCCCCTTATATAACTGGTACCAATAAACAGTACCATTTCTAGTGCTAAAATTCATGAATTTTTAGGTCACCTGAGTCACTCAGGTGACCTATTGCTATCCGTTTTTGTCCGTCGTGCGTCGTGCGTTAACATTTAAACATTTTCAGCTTCTTCTCTGAAACCTCTCAACCAATTCAACCATTTTTGGCATATAGCATCTATGAGTGAAGGGGGACAAAAATTATGAATTTCATGGTCCCTGCCCCCCTGGGGCCTGAGGGGTGGGGCTAAAACCACCAAAATTAATGCAATCTTAAAAAATCTTCTTCTTTACTCCTGGACATCAAACAGTCAAACTGTTGGCATGATTGTAATAAGCATTGAGCCCTCTACCAAAATTTTGAAATTCATAGCCCCAGGGTCAGGGGTTCTGGTGCTAGGGCGGGGTTATATAGATCATATAGTGAAAGTGCATTATTTCTTTGAAAATCTTCTTCTCTGCTCCTGTGTATTAAATAAACTAAGTACATAGTTATGTTGAGCAAGACTGCCTCTTCCAAAATTGTGAATTTCATGGCTCCTGGGTCAGGGGTTCTGGTGTTAGGGTGGGGCTCTATTGATTATATAGTGAAAATGCATTAAATCTTTGAAAATCTTCTTCTCTGCTCCTGGGTATTAAATAAACTAAGTACATAGTTATGATGAGCTTGGCTGCCTCTTCCAAAATTGTAAATTTCATGGCCCCTGGGTCAGGGGTTCTGGTGTTAGGGCGGGACTCTATTGATTATATAGTGAAAATGCATTACCGGTAAATATTTGAAAATCTTCTTCTCTGCTTCTGGGTATTAGATAAACTAATTAAGTACATAGTTATGATGAGCTTGGCTGCCTCATCCAAATTTCTGAATTCCATGGCCCCTGGGTCAGGGGTTCTGGTGTTAGGGCGGGGCTCTATTGATTGTATAGTGAAAATGCATTAAATCTTTGAAAATCTTCTTCTCTGCTTCTGGGTATTAGATAAACTAACTAAGTACATAGTTATGGTGAGCTTGGCTGCCTCTTCCAAAATTTTGAATTTCATGACCCCAGGGTCATGGGTTCTGCTGTTAGGGTGTGGTTCTATTGATTATATAGTGAAAATGCATTAAATCTTTGAAAATCTTCTTCTCTGCTTCTGGGTATTAAATAAACTAACTAAGTACATAGTTATGATGCGCATGGCTGCCTCTTCCAGAATTGTGAATTTCATGGCCCCAGGATCAGGGGTTCTGGTGTTAGTGTGGGGCTCTATTGATTATATAGTGAAAATGCATCAATTCTTTAAAAATCTTCTTCTCTGCTCCTTGGTATTATTTAAACAAAGGAAGTGCATGGTTATGATAAGCAAGAATACCTCTTCCAAAATTGTGAAATTCATGTCCCCAGGGTCAGGGGTTCTGGTGAAAGGGGGGGGGGGGCTCTATTGATTATACAGTGAAAATTCATAATTTCTTTCAGAATATTTTTTCTATTCCTGGTTATAAAGCAAAGAAACAAATGTATAGTTATGATGAGCAAGGATGGTTTTACAAAATTTTTAAAACTTGTGGTCCCAGGGTTTCTGTTGTGTCTATGGGGGGGGGGGGGGGGTATTGATAATATAGTGAAAATGGGTGAATTCTTTGAAAATCTTCAACTACATATAATTGCATAGTTATTATGATGAGGGTACCTCTTCCAAATTTGTAAATTTCCTGACCCTAGGTCATGGGTTCTGGTGTTAGGGTAGGGCTATGTTAAATAGTGAAAATGCATTATTTCTTTGAAGATCTTCTCTGCTCCTGGGCATATTGGAGGCAAACAGAGTAAAATGTTTTAATAAGCAAGGGTATTTTTACCAGAATTTTGAACATCTGGACCATTTAGTCAAGTGTTCTGGTCCTGGCCAGGGCTCTATTAATTTGTATTCTACTGAGTGAAGTTATTCCCCTTTGCCATTCACCTTTGATAATTAATCACTGTAGATAATGTATTTGAAAGGTTAATAGAATAAGAGAATTATGCAAGAACATTTATTGTATAATACAAAAAGTACTTTCTTAGTCTAAATGATCAGGTAGACTTGGAAATAATACATGAATAAAAATGAAACAAAAATAACTTATCTTTTTAAATGTTCTTCAAAGGCCAAGTGAGGTCAATGTGAGAAGTTAAAGACATTTTGTTACAAGTCTGCATGGTAATAGTGATAAATAGGGGACAGATAGATAGATACTAGAACAATTATTTTCTTGATCTTAATTGTACTATTTTTCTTGCTTTTTTCCAACAAAGCTTCATTTATCAGTTTATGGATCCTCTAAATTGTTGTACTCAGGTGACCGTTAAGGCCCTTGGGCCTCTTGTTTTCAATTTTGAGACTAAAAATTTAGCCGCTGATCCAGGATTTTTTTCCAGGGGGATCCACCTCAGTGGAAAAAAAATTCCAACCCAGAAAATATCCTGACAAGCATATAAAAAAAAAACTCCTTTCTGAAATGCATCAAACCCAGAAAATTTCCTGACAGGCCAAAAAAAAAAAGGGTAAAATTCCTTATCCAAACGTGAAAAAACCTATTTCGTGATGGTGGTGGTGGGGTCCATGTTTTCCAGGGGGGGGGGGGTCCAAAGTCATTTTTGATTTGCTTTAGTATATATTTTAAATAACTCTGCAAATTCTGGACCTCCACCCCACCCCCCTCTAGATCATGCATGAAATTCTGAATTCAACTACCAAGGAACAGACTACAATGACATCATAATTCTTTTCAAATGAAATGGTGTATGAGTTGACCATGAAACATTTTAAATGAATTAACTAAATGTAATCGAAAGTACAGTTCAGTCATATCATGGTGGGACACATGTTGTATGTTTGTTGTTTAACATCCCTCGAGAGAATTTTTCACTCATATGGAGACACCACCACTTGCCAGTGGAGAGCTGCAAATTTTGACCTATGCTCTGCACTGAGGGCCATTGAGCAGTGAGGGATCTTTTTTTGTGCCAGCACCTACTGCAACACGGGACCTCGGTTTATACAGTCTCATCGGAAGGACCAGTCTCCACATCCCACAGTGGGATTCGAACCCGTGACGTAAGGATCAACTCCTTACTCCACGACCTTAGAGCAGACGTTCTACCACTGCGCCACATTGGCGACGGGACAATTGTTGTAGACGGTCTAGTATCTTACATTTCTGACAAAGGACATTAATATGTCAAACAACGAATACTTGTTATTTATTGTTTAAAACATGGATTAACAGGTAATGTGAAATAAATTTCATTTGTTGTCTGACATGACAGAAAATTCCGCTTTGTTCTATTTCAGTGATATTTTTCCCAATTGAATCGTTAGCGGAAACATTCCCAATGGTTAGAAAAAAAAATTCACATCAAGAATTTCAGAATTGAAGGATATATCATGGTTTAAAGTGCAATTTTTTGCTAGATATATTGTGTCAACCTCTACTAAAATTTGAAGAGCAGCAAGTTCCACTGTGCTTTGTAATTAAAAAAAAGTGCATAAATGATCCAGTTTAAAAAATCTCAAATATGTGATCAAGGAAAAACTCATGTTATACCAGTTGCAATAAAAATTCTTACTGATATTACCCTTTAGGTCTGGTGTTTTACTAAATGATAAATTATAAAAATAATAGAAAAAATAATGTGTAACCCTAGACATTTTGTTGTAAAAGCATGTACATCACTGATTGTTACTTTGACAGGTTCTTAAGTCAATAATACTGTAGATTCCTGAATATACAAGAGGAAGTGTTTGTTACATAATTTTGCAAGAAAAAAAAATCGAGATCTGTAAAGTCTTCTAATGGATTTATGTTCTCACAATTTGTCTAAGATTATTTCTAGATTATTTTAAAGTACTCACATAAAATAGGAATCTACAGTAACAATATTTATCTGCATATTTTAGTCTTATTTAGTATAGAAAAGTTTAAATATTTATTTCAGATAAAGCTAGAGGTATAATCTATTTTTAGTATGCTAATCATGCACCAAACATTCTGCACTTATCACTACTTACCCTTATACATCACATTTTGTTTAGAAATATTTTTGCATGACCTGCATTGAAGTTGGTGGTGGGATGGGGTTATTATTAAAAAATCACTGTCATTGTCTGTCTTTCCATCTGTCTGCCTGTATCTCAGATGGTATCAAAACCAAACTTGAACATGTTGTGATTTATGATGAGTTTAATGCTTCCCATGGATGCTGTATCTGACCTACATTTGATGTTTTCTGGTTTAGTTCAGTATTGATGTCAATTCTGTCTCTACTATTATGGTAGGGGAAAAATATGATGTATATGCTGATGCTTACTCTGATGCATGCTCCATATGCTGTTTCTGACCTACATTTTATGCGTGAGTGACTCTGGTTGAGATCAGTCTTGAAATCTGTTCACAAGTGATATACCGTATAATGGGTATTTTCTGCGGTTGGAAATTTTTGTGATTTAACCCCTAAAAGATAGAAAATTAATTTCTGCGTTTTCAATTTCTGCGGTTGCATTATACCGCAAAAAAGTATTTACTGGGTATGATCACCAATCTCCAAGAATTATCAGATAGCTGCCATGTTGACGTTTTATAAATTCATTGAGACGTATTGATCAAAGTTGCATGAGAACTGGTATTTAAGCTTAACTAAACTACTATCTTATTTCAGTTGGTCTTTGTAAAATTATGTTGAGTCCCAATTGAAATGAATTATTGCAGTATCGATCCACCCAAACAACAATAAAAAATCTTTATTCTACATTGTAACAAACAATTTATGCGATCTATTAAAATATTTTATTATATAGATAATTAATGCATCCAAGCCATATTCTAAAAAATACACTTATAGTTAATTGCCATCAAAATTAATCTGGTGTTTATATTTTAAGCTCAAACAAACAGTTGCATAATCAAGTAACCTAAAGTTGACCGTGTACAATCACAGGTGCCATGTGCATTGAGGCGTAACTAATCCTGTCAGTCATCTGCATTGTGTGAAATTCACGAGACAATCAAGCCACTTTGTGTATACAAGCAGTAATTATGGTCTCCAGATAAAACACAAGATTGAAAAAAATGTTAAAGAAAGAAAGAAAAGCTACTATGTGTTGTTTGCAGCTATTGGAGTTTGGACTATTAATTGCGATATCTCTTCTAGTCATTTACATGTACATGTATATCCGTATAAAATAAAGAAGTAGGTACAAGAAAAGATGTTTTTGTATAAACTTATTAAATTAATATTATTTACAGCAACGTTTTAATTCAATATGTTTTGGAAAAATCCTGATATCTAAAATCTTTCGAATTTCGATGACACCCGAATTTTCTCGCTAATGAGGACATTTATGCACCACTTATCATACTTGCATGTATGAAATATATATCTGAAGAAATATTGAAAAATATTTTGCGATTGTAATTTTTGCGGATTTGTCCTATCCGCAAAATTCCGCAAAAAATGGACAACCGCAGAAAATACCAGTTATATGGTATGAATCAATCTTGCTTGTTTGGTGAATCCATATTGTTTTCATTCCTGACCATTACATCTTTGTTGAAAGGTGTCCAATGATGGATGTATTTGTCTGTTATGAAAGATCTATATTTTTTTTGAATTTACCTGCTTTGATGTTGAGCACTTTTCCTTCAAAAACTCATGACTTTTTGCTTTAATGTTAGCAAATGAACATTTGTGCAAGGAAATGCCATCTGCATGCATTTACATCAGAGGTGCCTTAAAAGTGCTTGGCCCTTTCAGTAACATTGATTAGATTTATAAAAAGATTTTAGGGAAATAATATTCAAGGGGAAATAATTTAGAGAAAGTCAATAAGGAAAAAAAGAGAAAAGAATGGCATGGCTCTGGAAGATCAGGCTTCATGGTCTCTTGCTGTCATGGTTATGAGTTTTACAAGACTTTAATTGGTCACTGCATGGGGCTTTTTATAGAATTGAAAATACATGTATTTACTGCCACTTGGTAAAAATGTAATGCATGTTTGTTTCAGCATGTTCATTGATTGCAAATTTAATATTCATGAAGGAAGGGTGGGTATGAGAAAATAATGAGCAAACTTAATGTACCGATACATATAACCTGCATTTCTTTAAGATTATAAATAGGTGTTCAAGTACATCCTAGAAAAAAACAGTTTTTGCAAGATGCATGATTAATTGGATGTTTATATAGGGTAATTAATCTTGGTATTTCAGAAGACAAGACTCGTAGACATTGTTTTGAGCCCCCACCTGTGTCAGGCGTAGTGTTCCCTATTCCAGAGAAATTTGACAACTACAAAGATTATGTAGACATATTTATCCCTCATCTGCTGCAGGAGGCATGGGAACAGGTAGGATGTGTTTATATGACCAGATCACTGCAGGAGGCATGGTAACAGGTAGAATGTGTTTATACAACCAGATCACTGCAGGGGACATGGGAACAGGTAGGATGTGTTTATATGACCAGATCACTGCAGGAGGCATGAAAACAGGTGGGATGTGTTTATACAACCAGATCACTGCAGGAGGCATGGGAACAGGTAGGATGTGTTTATACAACCAGATCACTGCAGGGGACATGGGAACAGGTGGGATGTGTTTATATGACCAGATCACTGCAGGAGGCATGGGAACAGGTGGGATGTGTTTATATGACCAGATCACTGCAGGAGGCATGGGAACAGGTAGGATGTGTATATATGACCAGATCACTGCAGGAGGCATGGGAACAGGTAGGATGTGTATATATGACCAGATCACTGCAGGAGGCATGAAAACAGGTGGGATGTGTTTATACAACCAGATCACTGTGGGAGGCATGGGAACAGGTAGGATATGTTTATATGACCAGATCACTGCAGGAGGCATGGGAACAGGTAGGATGTGTATATATGACCAGATCACTGCAGGAGGCATGGGAACAGGTGGGATGTGTTTATATGACCAGATCACTGCAGGAGGCATGAAAACAGGTAGAATGTGTTTATACAACCAGATCAGTGCAGGAGGCATGGGAACAGGTAGGATGTATTTATACGACCAGATCACTGCAGGAGGCAAGGGAACAGGTAGGATGTGTTTATATGACCAGATCACTGCAGGAGGCGTGAAAACAGGTGGGATGTGTTTATACAACCAGATCACTGCAGGAGGCATGGGAACAGGTAGGATGTGTTTATACAACCAGATCACTGCAGGAGGCATGGGAACAGGTAGGATGTGTTTATATGACCAGATCACTGCAGGAGGCATGGGAACAGGTAGGATGTGTTTATATGACCAGATCACTGCAGGAGGCATGGGAACAGGTAGGATGTGTTTATATGACCAGATCACTGAAGGAGGCATGAAAACAGGTGGGATGTGTTATATGACCAGATCACTGCAGGAGGCATGGGAACAAGTAGGATGTGTTTATATGACCAGATCACTGCAGGAGGCATGGGAACAGGTAGGATGTGTTTATATGACCAGATCACTGCAGGAGACATGGGAACAGGTAGGATGTGTTTATATGACCAGATCACTGCAGGAGGCATGAAAACAGGTGGGATGTGTTTATATGACCAGATCACTGCAGGAGGCATGGGAACAGGTATGATGTGTTTATATGACCAGATCACTGCAGGAGGCATGAAAACAGGTGGGATGTGTTTATACAACCAGATCACTGCGGGAGGCATGGGAACAGGTGGGATGTGTTTATATGACCAGATCACTGCAGGAGGCATGAAAACAGGTGGGATGTGTTTATACAACCAGATCACTGCAGGAGGCATGGGAACAGGTAGGATGTGTTTATATGACCAGATCACTGCAGGAGGCATGGGAACAGGTAGGATGTGTTTATATGACCAGATCACTGCAGGAGGCATGAAAACAGGTGGGATGTGTTTATACAACCAGATCACTGCGGGAGGCATGGGAACAGGTGGGATGTGTTTATATGACCAGATCACTGCAGGAGGCATGAAAACAGGTAGGATGTGTTTATACAACCAGATCACTGCAGGAGGCATGGGAACAGGTAGGATGTGTTTATATGACCAGATCACTGTAGGAGGCATTGGAACTGGTAGGATATTTAAATGACCAGATTTACTGCAGGAGGCATGGGAACAGGTAGGATGTGTTTCTATGACCAGATTTAATTTAGGAGGCATGGGAACAGGTAGGATGTGTTTCTATGACCAGATTTAATTTAGGAGGCATGGGAACAGGTAGAATGTGTTTATACAACCAGATCACTGCAGGAGGCATGGGAACAGGTAGGATGTGTTTCTATGACCAGATTTAATGCAGGAGGCATGGGAACAGGTAGGATTTGTTTCTATGACCAGATTTACTTCAGGAGGCATGGGAACAGGTAGGATTTGTTTCTATGACCAGATTTAATTTAGGAGGCATGGGAACAGGTAGGATGTGTTTCTATGACCAGATTTACTTCAGGAGGCATGGGAACAGGTAGGATTTGTTTCTATGACCAGATTTACTTCAGGAGGCATGGGAACAGGTAGGATAGGATTATATGACCAAATCACTGCTGGAGGAAGGAAACAGGTGTGGAATAGGTTCACCACTTGAGTACACTCAGAGAGGAATTAAATGCAATTCTGAGCTTTGGTATTATGACATTTTTAATAATTTGGAATGTATGACCCATTCCTCTTTAAACAAAAAACTACATTTCTACCTGTATGTCTGTAAAATTGAAGACTATTAGTTTTGAGTAATGACATTTGTTATTTAATGTTGTTCGCTGCAGAAGGAATACAGAATAATAATGGTGATAACAGAACCTCTTCTTTTTCTAATGACAAAATTTTGACCATTGCTTTGGTCTATGAGATAATGCTTCAAATATTAACTATGTCTCCTGCCTTTACACACAAGTTCAATAAAGATTAGTATGAGCTTTTAAGAATGCCAAGATTATAGATTAATACTTGCATAGACTGAAGAAAAAGTTTGAGGTCTGTATTATCTTTTTGTTGGAGGTCAATATTACCCAGTGTTGATCTTTATAAACACACGCTGAACATTCTTAAAAATTCATGTCCACAATATAAATATAGAGGATTTTATTTAAAGTTTGTTAACCAAAAAAACCTCATTATTTATAAGGAACCTTCAAATGATTTTTGGCAATACATGTAAGTCATATATGTCACGTAAATCCCATGAGGATCAAAATTTGAGGATTTAACTTGTTCGTATGATCTTAACCTGTATTTTAGTCTTATCAAAGCTGGAAGACATGGAAGAACCGGAATTCTTATCCACAAATTGGAGCTGTTTATTCATCAGTTGAAAAAAGTAATGCAACCAGTAATGCATTTGAAAGATACACATGGTATAGTAAGTATTCTTACATCCATCATCAGTGACCTAGTGAAAACTTCAGGTCAATTAGACAAAGTCAGGGTCACATCATCAGCCACCTAGTGACAAACTTCAGGTCAATTAGAAAAGGTTAAAATCATGTCATCAATGACCTTGTGAAAAACTTAGGTCAATAAGACAAACTCAAGATGACATCATTAGCCACCTAGTGACAAGCTTCTGATCAATAAGACAAAATCAAGATCACATCATCATTCAACTAGTGACAACCTCCAGGTCAGTAAGACAAGTTCAGTGTCACATCATCAGTCACCTAGTAACAACCTCCAGGACAATTAGATAAGTTCAAGGTCTTTTTCATCTCTGACCTAGTGACAACCTCCAGGTCAATTAGACAAAGTCAATGTCACACCATCAGTCACTGAGTGACAACATCCAGGTCAAGAAGACAAGTTCAAGGTCACATCATCAGTCACTAAGTGACAACCTCCAGTTCAATTAGACAAGTTCAAGGCCACTTCATCAGTCATCTAGTGACAACCTGCAGGTCAATTAGACAAGTTCAAAATCACATCGTCAGTCACCGTTTGACAACCTCAAGGTCAATGAATTAAGTTCAAGGTCACATCATCAGTCACCTATTGACAACCTCCAGGTCAGTTAGACAAAGTCAAGGTTACATCATCAGTCACCAAGTGACAATCTTGTACCACTTATTTTAAGTAACCAACATTGAAATGAAGACTTCAGAAATTGAAGCAATAAGATACTGTAATCCAGCTTTTGTATGTGTGCGAGAAATATACACTGTACCTAAATTGTGAATAATTTATTTTGTTAATTTGTCATACTTCAAGCTCTAAATATTACTGATATTTGACAATTTGAGTACAGGTAATACATACTTGACCATTTGCTTTACAGGTATAATTACAAAACAGATGTACGAAACAATGAGAAAAAATGACCAGTTGGGTGACAAATTTCTTGTTATCATAAAAGACTATGGCCATTACCTGAAAAGCAAGGAAAGGAAAATGGATGAAAAATTGTACCAGCCAAATTATTGGGACCAGATTGGATACATAGAAAAAATCCAGCCCCATACCCACCCAGAGAAAGTGAAACAGACCCTTAATACATTCAAAGTTTTAGGTTGGTTTAGTTTATTTAACAGATAAATAGAGGATATTAAATGTTTTGTTGTTGGATATAGAATTTAATTCATGAGTGGGACAGGATTTTTATACGCCCGTCTTTAGACGGGATGTATTATGTTATGGCGTTCATGTCCGTCTGTCCGTCTGTTAGCTTTTATCGTGTCCGGCTCATAACTTTAATACTATTAGGCCTAGGATTATCAAATTTTGTCAGCTGATACTTCTTGGGTAGAAGGTGTGTCGCACATTGAAAGTAGGTCGCTCTGACCTTTAATTAAGATGCTCTGGCCAAAAATGGAAAAATCCTGTCCGGCTCATAACTAGAAAACTATAAGACTTAGAATTATCAAAGTTGGTCAATTTATGCATCTTAGGTAGAAGGTGTGTCGCGACAAATTTCAAGGTCACTGTGACCTTTAATTTAAGTGAAATTTAAAAAAAAAAAATATTTTATACTATTACATTACACAATCCCCAAAAATACAAGAGTGTTGCAGTATCCTTATTAAAAAAATGTTAAATCAAGAAAATACTTATTTTTTTCATAATATACTTTACAGCAGTCTATAACAAATGTAATGTTACAAGGAAAAATTCCACCTCTCCCATGGGTGTAATTATCAAGCACTGGTCAAGAAGAATTTGATAACAGAAAATTGCATGTCAAATTAGAGAGAAATTAATGAGTTTAGTGTGAGGAGCTAACTGGTAGAGCATCTCTGATCTAGCAGGTGTTATCTATATCTCTTGGGAACTGGGCAAAAAGAATCAGCTGTGTTGGATTAAATAGTTGGCTAGCCCAACTTTTAAAATGAATTTGGTGAAAAGTAATTAAAACTTATTTGATATTGTATAACAAATTATAATTTAAATAATATAATTATTATATAATATAATTAAAACTAATTATACTCGGGATTGCAGCTTAAAACCAGTCTGACATTAAGTCTAAAAAAAATCAAGTATTTAAAAAAAAATGTTTTTAATTATGGTAGATAGTCCCTACAAATCTAAGAGTAAATTGCAGGAACCTTATTAAAAACGTTGCATCAAGATTACACAAGTTTTTTGTTTCTTTTTATAAATCTTTGTAACAAATTTTTAAAAAAAATCTTTGTTTTCAAATTTAATTTCAGAGTGACATAAATATGCATTTTTATTGCACTACAAAGCAGATAGTATATATAGATCCATTCATCCATTGGGATTAATGAGTGGACATGCATCCATGCAGTTAAAGATTAATTAATGAGTTCAGTGTAGGGAGGCTAGCTGTCTCAATCATTTCTGTTAGATGATCTCTGATCAAGCAGCTGTTATCTGTATCTTTTGGGAATTAGACAGAAGAACTGCTGGTCAGTTTATAGCATATGTCATTTGATGGCCAGCCTTTTATTTTTAATATTAATTTGATATAGATTAAGTTGTTAAGACAAAATTGATATTGTTTAATATGATATTTTTATTTAATATTTTGAAAATATCAACTAATTCAGAGCATCATGTCTCTCAAATCTGAAAGCTGGGGGGGGGGGGGGGGGGGGGGGGGGACAGATGGACATTTGTCAAGCTCTAACACAACCAGTTGAGGATCTATAATGTAATATTTGTTATAATTAATGCCTACATCACAGGAGATGTATAAACAAATATTAAAAGGAATGGAAAAATCATTGAAATCCTTGTATCAAGGTTTACATGATTTTCTTGTACTCTAAACTGTTTATGACAATTGAACAATATTTGACGGGCGTATCATGCTGTGGCGGGGCACTTTATTTGATATTTTCACAAGTGTGAAGCAAAAGTCTTTCACACTATGCCAAAATATCACTTTGATATTGTTTCACATTGTGCCAAAATGTCACTATGATATTCTTTCATACTGTGACAAAATACAGTTGAACTTCGATATCTGGAACACTGATATCTCAAATACCATGGATATGTCTAAGTGATTTGGAAACCACAACTACTTATTCTTTAAGTATTTTACCCTATCTCGAATCTTCGGATATGTTAAAGTTTTTTCTCTGTCCATCAAGTTTGAGATAACGAGGTTTGACTGTACTATGGAATCATTAAATTTCTTGGTGGCTCAATATTCCTGGAATTCATGGGTACCCTGTATCAATGAATTCACATCCTCAACAAATTAATGATTTGGGTTTAGAGTAATCTTTCCTTTTGTAGATATAAGTGAATATATGGAATTACATTCTTTTGAACCTGTTAAATTTAGGCAATCCTTGAAAATTGGCCCCCATGAATTTTAATGATTCCACAGTATCAGTTTTATTCAATTTACCTGTATTGATGTATATTAAGACAGAAATTGAGAAGGGGCTCTTTTTTCATATTTTTCTGAACAAAAGATCAAAGATAATAAAAGCTAGGTACATCATAGAATGCCAGGTTGAAGGTTACAATCAGAGTACATAGATCACAGGTCAATTGGATGGGGAGATTGTATAGCACAAATATTTCTCTTTTTTTCAAGGCTATAACTGTAGAATCGTTGATTTTTCAAGTATCTTCATGTTTAATGTTAAGAATTTTACGTAGCCTTTGGCATTTAAGCTTACCGTAGTTTGGGGTCATTATAAATGGTTTAATTACATATTTATCTGTCGGAAACAGTCATATGGCATAAGCTAGCATTATAGCCCTTTAACCTCCTACTTGATATTTTTATTATGTTTCATTGTTTCAGGAACTGATCCTTCCGCACGGCAGAATGGTGCTATTGTCCTGTGTCTAACTATCCTCAGTCGACGACGCCCACTTTTCAAACACCTGTTGGATAAACTATCTTTCATACAGGTAATTAATCCAAATCATTTAAATGCAAGAGGTAAACTTTGTAATAGATATATTGATATTAATGTATTAAGGACAGATGATACGAACCAAAAAATGGATGTCTGGATAGGTATACATTTTTGGACCTATTTTGATTTTGAATGATGCAAATGGTAAATTTCTAAATTATTAAGAAATTGTAAACTTTTTTTGATGTTCAAAATTCTACTTTTCTGCAATCATCCTTATTAATCTATACAATTTTTTGTCACTTTAAATCCCATTATGTGAAACTTCGAATGAAAAATTAAAAACTATGTGGTTAAACTTATTCATTTTACTTACATAAACATGATTTACATGTAAATTGTTATTTTCAGGATATTTGATAAAAGTTTGTTTGTATCATCTGTCCTTAAAAGTATTTTTAAATTTCTTGGGTGGCAGCAAGGTCGTTTACTGGAAAATAGGATATTTTCTCCATTAGCATCTTATGATAACTAGAAACAAAGTGAATGTTTTGGAGAATATAAGTAATTATAATTATAGTTTGGATTAAAGTGATTGAAATAATCACTTACTTAAATTACTTAGTTTCTCATTTAGCTTCTCATTTTTACTCTTGAATGGCTATTGAAGAGAAATTCTACCAGCAGGGTTTAGTTTCATTATATGTATATATTGGCCATCTTTAAAAAATTGTTTGACTGCCTATCCAGACCGACTGGCTAAAAATGGCCCAGCTCAAAACTTTTTAACCTCCAGGAAACAATTATTTTTTTATGCGTTCCGGAAAATAGATTTTAAAATTTCAGCATTGATGTTGAAATTTTCTCAGAAAAAAAAATTTCCCACCTACCTACCAACCCAATTTTTTCATCCTGAGTCGGGAGTGAGACAACAAACCTTATTTTAAAGTTGGCCTTATATTTTTTTTTCAGCCTTTGGCTTCTTTGGTAACCACTGTGCGTCAGTTTAATGCTGTCAGCAGTCTTCCCAAAAGTCCACTATGTCAGCACATCCTGTCCCCTGGGCAGAAGGAAGTGTTTTACCAAAATGTTACAGTTGCTGAACCTGAGAAGCAGTCTCTAGTAAATTCTTTTATTTCTGTTATATCTCTGATATGCTTCATAATGATAAGTGGAGTAGAATTTTTTTAAAGATTTAATCTTAAAAAACCTAGATCCTAAAGATCCTTAAAACCACACTCCACATTTTTATGAATAAATTATTTTGATTAAAGTTCAGTCAGTTAAATCAGTTTGAATATAAGTTTTTCATCCTATACTGAAAGATTTTCTCCCGTGCTTTTGATTTTCTTTGAATTTACGTTTGGTTACCATGTTATAATATTATACTTTCATGTAAATTAGTTGAATCTGATTCGTCGAGAAACATTTGTTAAAAAACACTATTACCCGCTGAATAATGAAGCCACGCCCACCAGCGTAGCAACAGTTAACATTGCTTGACGACGGGTATTATTCAAAAAAATATTGACTGCGCAGAATTCATGCGCGCAAGGTTACTGTAATATGTATTTGTATAAAACATTCAGTATAATATAATAAATACTGCATGTAGTTGAGTGTAACATTGAAAATTTTAACCCCTCGAAAACCATTGTCAACCTCGGCTGCGCCTCGGTTGACAATGGTTTTCTTGGGGTGAAAATTTTCAATGTTACACTCAACTACATGCAGTATTTATATTTATATAATATTCTCTGGTTACCATGTTATCATATTCACTGGTTACCATGTTATCATATTCTCTGGTTACCATGCTATCGAGGCTATCCTTTCCGTTGGTCATCATGTTATCTTATCCTTAGGTTGTGATGTTATCCTTTCTTTTGGCTGCCATGTTGTCATGTCCTTTAGTTGCCATGTTATCCTATTCTTAGGTTGTCATGTTTTCCTATCCTTAGGTTGACATGTTATGCTATCCTTTGGTTGCCATGTTATCCTATCCTTAGGTTGCCATGTTATTCTATTCTTTGGTTACCATGTTATCCTATCCTTAGGTTGCCATATTATCCTATCCTTTGGTTGTCATGTTATCCTATCCTTTGGTTAACATGTTATCCTATCCTTAGGTTGCCTTGTTATCCTATCCTTTGGTTAACATGTTATCCTATCCTTTGGTTAACATGTTATCCTATCCTTTGGTTAACATGTTATCCTATCCTTTGGTTAACATGTTATCCTATCTTTTGGTTACCAGGTTATCTAATCCTTTGGCTGTAATACATACTGATATATTTTTATAATCTGATTTAGGATCTGTTCATCAGTCCTTGAGAAAAAAATAATGACAATCATGTGTTCCATGATATGTTTTATTCAAGATTCTCTAACTGAAGTGTTATGTTGTAGAAGCAGTACAACGATTCCCAGCGTCTGGCCATATGTACAGCATCAAAGATGATATTACAGGATTCACAGGTGCCTAAGATCGGTCTCCTTCAAGGTCCCCCAGGCACAGGCAAAAGTCTCACTGTCGTCGGCATTGTAGAAAAATTTTTACAGGTATTTATATCACAATATAAACACATCCTAATTTTCATCTTTTTTCTATTAACTTGATGAAATTAGAATGTGGTGTTTGAAATACTGTTGAAGGAGTTGACCTTTGCCATAACATTATAACTGAACACAGAGTAGAAATAGAATTATTATTTTGATACCACCTAATATGTTGGCTATGATTTTTTCTTTTGAATAAATGGATAATTTTCAGACATTTTTTTTTCTCATTTGTTTGTTATAGCAAGGAAAAATTTATTTTTTCTTTGACATTTAACCATTGTTATTAATACATCTTATTACTGCAAAATCGCTTAATTTCAAAGGGGGGGGGGCATTTTTTTATGACTGGAGAAAAAGTAATGGTTTGTTGGAATATGATTTTGTGGAAGAATTGTTCAGTGTATATGTACTTGTAAAATTTCTTGGAGGATAGAATTTGTTAATTGGTCTTTTCATACCATAAAAACAAAGAAAATTAATCTCCCCACAAAAATTAGTGATTTCACAAAATAGAGATACATATTTTAGAGAATTCAAACCTTACCAGACTTAGTGTCTTGGATCTTACAAATCCTGATTTTGCCTCTATAAACTTCAAATGAGAACTGGTTTTTCAATTTGTTGTACATGTATGAGACAGTGCTTTTTTTTCTTAACACTCAGGAAGAAAATACATCATGTTTTGTGGTTGTCACCCAGACATGCCATTGCTTACACACACATTAACAATTTATTAAAAAAATAAAATTTAAGATACATATATAGTTTATCGTATAAATAGAAAAGATGATGATATCTTTATGTATAAAACTTCATTGATGTACCTCAAGCGGTTTTAATTTCATGGCACTTGTCCACAAGCTTTTTGATAACCCCTAGTACATTCCTTTCTGTATCTAATTTATGAAATGGATATCTTTAAACTAAGGATTGTGTTCTGTATTAAATAATTTCTTCCTGCAGCTTTGTGGGTCCCATTTGCGGATTTGTCTCTGTGCTCCATCCAATAATGCTGTAGATCTTCTAATAAAACGTTTGGATGACCACAAAAAAGAAAAAAGAAACACAGGTCTGTCACTATAGATCTCATATATATTAGTGTATTTGGATTGTTACATTCATAAGTTGTTTTGCCTAAGTTGTTGCTGTACATTTTGTAACCTTGTAAAAAGTTAGTAGAACTTTTATAAATAATTATACATGTATGTTGATATAGTAATGTGTTTTTGTACAATCAATTTATTGTAAAGCTTAATCCATTAAATTTTGATTATAATTATATGGCCCCCTGCAGAATAGGAATCACTCTGTCAGTTAATCTGTTTTTGCCTGTCAGTCCATTAGTTTTGTTCATATCTGAAACCAGCATTCATAGATATGAAAGCTTGTCAAGACCTTAAACCTCATAAAAATAAAAGCTTGTCAAGACCTTGAACCTCATAGCTATGAAAGCTTGTCAAGACCTTGAACCTCGTAGCTATGAAAGCTTGTCAAGACCTTGAACCTCATAGATATGAAAGCTTGTCAAGACCTTGAACCTCATAGATATAAAAGCTTGTCAAGACCTTGAACCTCATAGATATGAAAGCTTGTCAAGACCTTGAACCTCATAGATATAAAAGTTTGTCAAGACCTTGAACCTCATAGGTATGAAAGCTTGTCAAGACCTTGAATCTCATAGATATGAAAGGTTGTCAAGACTTGAACCTCATAGATATAAAAGCTTGTCAAGACCTTAAACCTCATAAAAATAAAAGCTTGTCAAGACCTTAAACCTCATAAAAATAAAAGCTTGTCAAGACCTTGAACCTCATAGATATGAAAGCTTGTCAAGACCTTGAACCTCACAGATATAAAAACTTGACAAGACCTTGAATCTCATAGATATGAAAGCTTGTCAAGACCTTGAACCTCATAGATATAAAAGCTTGTCAAGACCTTAAACCTCATAAAAATAAAAGCTTGTCAAGACCTTAAACCTCATAAAAATAAAAGCTTGTCAAGACCTTGAACCTCATAGATATAAAAGCTTGTCAAGACCTTGAACCAATGCCATTGGCATGACTTGAAGATCACTGGAGGAAAACTATTAAGGGAAAGGGTGTGTTGCAACCCAAAAAATGAACTACTTCTTATATTTTCTATGTGTGATTTATTTTTTCCTTTGCCCAGCCTTGCTTGTATTTTATTAAAAGGACAGCTCCTAATATGTATGTAGGTGCTTTTCACTGATACAGTGAAAACTGTGTGTGAATCCAACACCTATGTAATCTGTGAATTCCCACCCTTATTATACCCCACGCATAAAGTTGCGTGAGGTATAATGTTTTGACCCGTCCGTCAGTCAGTCAGTCCGTCAGTCTTGTTTTTTTGTCAGCGCAACTCCTCATAAACCGCTGCACAGAATTTCGTCAAACTTTGCAGATATTTAGGACACAATGTGTAGATTTGCATATTACCTGGAAATTCCGATTCCTTTATTTTTTCTGGGAATTTCGGCACTTTTCAACTTAGATTTTTGGCCATATCTTGAATATAGGGGACACTTCTAGTATACCGGTCCCTAAATATGGCACTAAAATAGGTGCCGTCGAAGGCGGTGTACAATATAATATGATCGCGTGAGCGTTCACAAAATCGATAAAAAAAGGCCACAAATCGCAAAATTGAGCCAAAAATCATGTTCTTTGTGAAAAATTGGGTTTAAGGGAGTATGGTACTGACAAGTCCTAATTTCGGAGTAATTAAAACTCTAAAACATCCACATAAAATGAAAGAAGTACCTTTATATATTTCATAAAATATTATAAGAAAAGGTTCTAGTGAGTAAATCAAAAATTATGACGCACTAAAATAAGGGGGGTAACTCTGTATGATAAAGTGATATTTTTATAACCAATTTTTAAAAAATTGAGAACAACAATAAAAACAATATAAAAATATTTTTTTGAAAAAGATGTCATCCACAATATTGAAATTTTAATTTTAAAACAAAATAGTGCAAGAAAAAAGCCAGAAAGACAAATTAATTTTGATTCATTTATATCATGACAATTTATTGGGAAAATAGGTTCATGTATATGTACAACGTATTTTTTAATAATGAAAGAATAATTAAAAGTTTGATATCTTATGCTATATTTATAGTGATTTGCTTGCTTTACAAATTGCTAATAAAAAATTATAATGTTAGTGTGTAGTTTTGGAGTAATGTGCTCCCGAATTTCCTGACCCGAATTTCCTCTGCTCAAAAAGCTGTTATAAAATGTTAAAATAATGAGATTGCAATTTATTTACTTGCTTATAGTTTCTAACTCTCCTGATTTAGTCGTTTTAAACTCAAATTTTTATTATAGTTATTATTTTTCTCTTGTGACACGGCGGGCAATGCTTTTCACCAGATTTTTGCCGAACAATCCGAAAATCTTCCGATTTCCCCGTTTGGTTTTGTACATTATCAAGTACACGTCACTTCCAGTTTGCAACTCGTACACAAAATGCCGAATCGGAATCAAAGTTGAAAGTAGACTTGGAGGAGGTGTTTACAATTATCTATGAATTGTTTTGAACAAAACAAAAAAAAAAAAAAATAGAATTTAAAACTCCGGCTTATAATTTCTAACTTTTAGTGGAACGGATGAAATAAAGTGAATTGACGAAGACAGAATGCTCGAGGCTTATTGTACATTCTTTCTATGTCTCCATGTTTAATTTTAAATAATAATAAATCTTTGTCTTGAATGAATATTTTCCATCTTCAGCAATATTGAAAGATTAGATATGATTCAGTAACTATTAACTAACCAGCTATTAAACCCAGGTCCGTAGAATGCGGGGGGTGGGGGTGGGGGTTCTGAGTAAAGTATATCGTTCTAGTAAATTTTCCCTTAGATGCTAGTCTCCAATGTCGAGCACTAGCAAATTCCAGGATTTGGATAGTGAAATTAGGTGTTTTTTTTTATATTTGCTTGTCAGATTTTTGAGAAATATTGCCCCCCTTTTTTTGGTCTTTTTTTCCTTTATCAGATTTTTTGGGGGAAGTTGCCCCCCCCCCCCTTTTTGAAATTGTTGCTACAAGTCTGACTAAACCATCATACATGCTGTTGAAGCTAGGGAAAATAGTGACACCACCACAATATACTACACTGTACTTTGCTATGCATGTGTACAATATGGTGTAGAGCAATATTTGACAAAATCAGATAAAATTTTAAGAGCTAAAACCACAAAGTACAAAAATAGTCCTTGACTAAAATAGATGAACTTATGTTTTATAATTTGAAGGGTTTTAAACTATTTATCTTAAATATCTTTTTCTAGTTTTCTTTTTATGGTTAAAATAACCTTTGTTTCTCTAACAATAAGTTTACAAGTCAAGCAGTAGGCTTGTAGCAACGGTTTCAAAAGTTGGGGAGGGGGCACCTTCCCCCAAAAAAATCTGTCAAGCAAAAAGAAAAAAAAAAAAAAAAAAAAAAAAAAAAAAAAAAAAAAAAAACTAAACTCACCAAAAATAGGGGGAGGGGCTACTTCCCAAAATAATCTGATGGGCAAAAAAAAAAAAAAAAAAGAAACCAAACTAATTAAATGTCCATTTCGTGGAAATTGACAGTGCTTGACCTTGTAGCAACGACGGGGTGGGGGGGGGGGGTGGAGGCAATCACTATAGCAAACTACTATACTCGGAAAAAGTAGGTCCCCCCAGCATTCTACGGGCTTGAGCAGCTTTGTAATACTGCACCTGACATAACTCTCACACACTGACAGGAGCTTATAAATGAAGATAAAAACTTACAGTACATGACGTGAGGCAGCTTATTACCTCCTCAATGTAACCATATGCATGAGGGACGGGAGATTATTAATACAAGAAAGTTGTAGGAGATTATACATTCATGACATTGGGTCAGATTATGACACAGATTTGAGTGATAAGCAATTTTTGTGTCAAGTATCAACTACCAATTAGCCTCCATTTGAGAGTAATAGACCAGGTACAAATAACACACCTTTTCTGCCAGAAGCCTTGAACTTGCTGGAATGACCTTGAGTCAAGGTCAGTTACTCAATACATACATGTAACCTTAGGTTATATGCAATATTTATGATCAGTATGAGCATCTCATGTTCTCCATACAAAATACAGGAATTCAAAGTTTTTCTTAAAATGACATTTAACTTGATCAAAGGATCTTGAGTCAAGGTCATTAGCAGTCCTTGTATGCCATTTTCATCATTTTTCCAATGGAAAACCTTGTTAAAAATAAGGAAGATGAATTTCCCAGGTTCTACTCTTTTTTTTAACATGCAGTGTATTTAGCATCTGTTCATACAATGATAAGGTAATGAAATAATTTTTATAATGAAATGTATTTAATATTGCAAAATTCATGAGAATCAAAATACATTAACATATTGAAAACTTATTTGCTCTATCTACAATTAAAAAAAAAAAGAAAAATAATTTGTAATTTGACCATATTTGAATTTATGAAAACTTATTACATTTAGTACCAAACACTGACATTGTATCTAAAAATGATGCTACAGACATGGCAAATTCTGATAACACCAATAATGTATCCACAACTGATGTCATGGACATTTCAAACAGACTGAAGATATATGACTCTTTTCATATAAAACTCTGGGGTCTTTCAACTGAAAAAGTCTGCATTCTGAGATAGAATCCACTTCACTTTTTATAACGAGTCACACACAGTTTTCAATTCACATCTTCCATCAATAACTCCATATCGAATATGTTGGCAATGCCAGTTTTAAACTGCATTCGATAATACTGGGACATCATAGGAAATGATAGTGTATCCAGTGACTACACTTTTCTTGTCGTTACTCAAAACTTTAGTCTAATTCTGATTGTTGCAAGAGAAACTTCTATGTTCACTTGTTATTGTACACCTTCATTCCATTTATTTTTAGACCTGTAATTTTGTCTGCCTGTTTATTGATTGTTCTTTGTGGAAAAAGTTGAAAACTTTTCTCGTCTCATTGCTGATATGATCATGATGTTCCCGCTCTCTGTAAGAAACAATAATCTTGTTTTAGTTATTAGTTCAGGTGATAAAATAATTTTCATTTTAATAACAATCAAATGATCTTGTCCACCTGATCTTGTCAATACAGGCCTACAGAATGGTTGTGGTGTGTGTTGGGGGGGGGGGGTCTGTCCTCCTAACTTTTTTTCTGAGAATAGTATTTGGCTATAGAGTAAATTTTCATTAAGATGTCAGTTGCACCCCCCCCTTTTTTTTTTTACTAGAGGTCTGCATCAATAAACTTGTTACATGTATATGGGCAGTTAGTGATCTCACATACCTAAACCTGTTGGCTTTATTTCAAACATGAAATGTTTAATAAGTTTAACTATGAAACATACAAGTTGTATGTCCCTATGATACTATAAATAAACAATAATTAAGTATGTTTGTATTTATGTATAATTCATAATATTTAATGTCAAACCTAATATACCAGTTAGTATTCATCAAACAGTTACAATTCTTGCATATGGTTAGTGATGGGAAATTGGGATTTTTTTCATAATTGATTATTGGAATAATGGGATGCACTATAATCGAAAAAAAAAAATTGATTAATTTCAAATATTATATTTCTTCAATTTCAAATGTAGAATAAATTGTTTAGAAATTCTGGAGTGATTTCCAAAATACATTTTTGAAATAGTTTGTATCATTGGGTTCATTTATTAGATTATTATTTAGGATTTAGTTAAATTCAAAGAAGAATGAATCAAAAACTAAAGGAATAATTTGCTTTTAACTAATATTTTGAGTAATCGATTATCTATAATTGGGGACCATTTCGATTAGATAATTGATTTAATCGATTAATCATTACATCACTACATATGGTACTTTCAACTTTATCTAAAACTTGTCATGGGTATCAACTATGATATACATGTATTTGTCTAAAAGTGACACATAGGTCTAACTGACTGATTACATGTATTTTTATGTTTTTCTTCATACTGTAATATATCACTACATGTATAAAATACAATTTACTTGCTTACTAGTTGTGAAATCTAGCCAATTATCAAAGAAAATAATCTAGTAAGTAAAGCCAAGAAAAATGATTGGTTAAACCTGCTTTGTTTCCACTTTTATCATGTTCATGCTGGAAAAATTTAGAGTACTGGTAGGTACTGGTAGGCATATTTTTAATTTTTTTTTTTTTTGCGTGGACTTTTTTAAATAAAACAACCAAGTAACACTGATGTCCAGTCTAAGCGAAAGTTTTTTGGACCACACAGGACATTGGGTCCTGTGTAATCAATGAACACACAGGACCGAATCAATTTTTGTTGGACCAAAAAACCTAATGTAAAAAAGTGAAACACGTGAAAATGCAGAGTAGTAAGCCTAACACCTTTTCTTTTACAAGGTATTGCTCCCGCATAGTACTGTAGATGTTTCATAGGGTTTTAATCACCTTCATTTACGTATTTGGATTTGTGAGAAATTTTTTACTTATAACAAACATTTACATGACTCCCCATCAAAATAACAATGCTCAAAACTGGACATAGACACATCGGACATTCTGGTACGGTGTAAAAAATGACGCATCGGACCAGAGGCACTGCACACCGGTCAGGTCTGACGGTCCGATGTCTTTTGCATAGACTGGAAGTCAAAGAAATAGTGTTTTATTTATGGTGGAAATTTTTTATACATGCTATTATTGGGGAATTTAAAATGAATATTCATATTTTTCTTGAAAAAGCATTTTAAAAAAATTAGGGTCAGCTACAAAATAGGGTCGGTTCACTGGGTTGTGAAAGTGGAAACAATTTTGCCTAACAACACCACAGCCTAACATTTTGACAAATGTAAATGTACCTTAATGATAGCTGATGATCCATAAGTTAGGATATTCACAGTATGAAAGAGCTGCTGAAATGGCATGGACATTTTAGAGCATCTGTCATATCACCCCCAGTTCCATAACCCTCCTTCCAAGTTTCCAGATAGCAGATATTAAGGGTTCCAGATCCTGTTCCATCTCAACTTCATGTTCAATGTCCACAATATTAGGGATACCTATTCAAATAATATACATGTACTACTAAATCTATATAGCTGAGATTTCTTCCCTATCACTGCATATATGTAAATGTAGATGCAGTACATACAAAATGAGTGTTTTATTTTATTTTCATATTGTGTGGTGTACATGATTATGATTGAGTTTCACATACTCTATAATATGTATTGATGCTTTTAGCTTTCATGAACTCAAAAGAAAATTCAATTAAAAAAAATGATTATAGTCAAAATTGCAATTCAGACACTCCACCATCAACATAACTTGGAAATAAATAAGGAAAGAAATAATCTTAATAAAAAGAAAAGTCCTGTTTTAGGCCAAAGAATTTAGTGGTAAGTATTATTTTGTGTTGTAGTGTAGTGAATTTTTTATCTAGTATGTTTTGGAAGAAAATATTGTCTAGACAGTGTCCAACACCTTGCATCTGGTTACCTTCAAATTTCATTGAGTTATAACTGTGTCTCATATATGACTTGACATTTATAATAAATTATTGTTTCTTTTAATATATTTTCTATGTTTGCTAAATTTAAAAGCATCAATACATACATGTAGACATGATAGAGTACATGAAACTTGAAACGTTTTTCCAAAATCAAGCGCACCTGAATAACATCAATAAATTTTTGAATTTTTATTGATTCACCAACATTCTGGAATGCAATCATGTCACACAATATAAAAATAAATTACAAAACAGAATTGTATATATATCATGTAAATTACCCCCTCATGTGTGCACTGGTAACCAGTGCTATTGTTTTTATTATAATATAGTGTAGTGCTCTTTATCCCTTTTTCAAATCTATATTGTAAACAACAACTAAGGAAGAATATAACAATTTTTAATCTCAAAATCTCTGTTTTTTTGTTTTGTTTTTTTTTAAAACTTTAACATGAATCGTCACTAATTTATAATGTTGTGTGTTCACTCATGCCCCCAATTCAGAAAAAAGTACCCAGTTCACTCATATATATATATATATATATATATATATATATATATATATATATCTTATCTAATACCGGTATTTTGCTGAGCCACAATCACTTTTACTGAATTTCTAAGGTAGTGTTAGTTAAATGCTGTCAAATACTAGAGACAAACCTGGGCAGATCGTTTTTGCTAGGCTAGAGTTGTCATGCGTTTGTGATTCGAATGATGGGTTTAATCTTTGCACAGTAATTTTCAGTCAGACGCAGCTCACCATCGCCTTTTTTTGAGTCAACGAAGCCTTGCTGTACCGCTGAATAGATTTGGTTGATGAAAATCCTCGTTTTCTCCGCATTTCATTCTTTTCGAAGCATCCGCTTTGTTTACATTACCGAAAAGTAAGATAAGTCGTAAAATTACCTCGACTTGTTGTTAGTTTGAATCCAATGAAATTTTAGTCACATTTTATATGATTTTATATCAAGTATATCTTTAAAATAAGTTGCATTGTAAATTTTTTTCCCAACTCTACTAAAGAGATGAACGACATACGATTCATTTACGTCATTCGGAGTTGCGCGGTGGATTCAAAATCGTCACTACCATACGTCCTTAAAAAACTGGTTTTTAAACACAGTTTTTAAAATGAGAATTAAAAGGTTTCGTAAAATAATGTACTTGTTTAGTAGATAAAACTCCATTTTGCGTTGTTTAGGAATGTGGTCACATGATCAGTTTTTGATGTAATCTCATAAATATTCATGACGTGTGTCACTTGAGTTTTGACGTAATGAAGACTGATGAAGAAGTAGCTGATAGGACTCAAAGTGAAATGCTACTAAAATTGCGAGATTTTTGTGAGAAATGCAGGGATTTAACAAGTGATAACTAATTACTAGTAATTGGTTGATTGAATTGTGCATCACCATTGGTTTGAAAGAAAATATTCTGAATATGGACATTAGGAGGTTAGGATATCGAGCTTAAGTAAACGGCAAGTCGCTTTTACCAATTACTTGCCAAAACTTAGCGCACAATATGGGGCATGTTTCAACATTAGACCAAGGCTAATTCATCCAAGTTTCGCAAAACTTTCCTGTTCTTCCGGTTCTTTGTAAGCAAAAATTGCATGAATAAGCCCAAAGTGATATAGATGCGAGCATGGGTGAATATAAAACAGTTACGATATCCGAGCTATATATACTCTAACCCTAATCAGTAGATCGCATACAATGCCATATTTAATTAACAGTTTGTTTAAGTTTTGCATGTTTCATGCTTTACTCCTATAAGATGGTATATCGGCATGGTTCCACATTAGGCTGATTCATGCAAGTTTTTGGTCACAAAAGGCACTTGGCAGTGCCTTTTGTAAGCAAAAATTACATGAATTAGCCCAAAGTCAGGAAGATTTAAGAGTGGATTTATAAAACAGTTCCAATCTTAAAACAATATACCCTAACCCTAATCACTCGATCGAATGCGTTTTGTTGAAGCGAGGGAAAATAGCAGTTTGTTTACATTCTGCATAGCAACGGCAAGGGAAATAACTGCTCATGTGCAATGGCGTGATTCTGGGGACTGGCATACTAGAAACTTCCCGAGTATAGAGATGACCAGTTTGTCAGCGCAACTCCTCATAAACCGCTGCACAGAATTTCATCAAACTTTGCAGATATTTAGCACACTATGTGTAGATGTGCATATTACCAAGAATTCCGATTCCTTTATTTTTTCTGGGAATTTCGGCACTTTTCAACTTAGATTTTTGGCCATATCTTGAATATAGAGATGAACAGTTTGTCAGTGCAACTCCTCTTAAACCTCTGCACAGAATTTCATTCAACTTTGCAGATATTTAGTACACAATGTGTAGATATGCATATTACCAGGAAATTCCGATTCCATTATTTTTCTGGGAATTTCGGCACTTTTCAACTTAGATTTTTGGCCATATCTTGAATACTGTAAACCAACTATTATTTGCGTCAACTTTTATTCGCGATTCGTCGGTTTGAAATCAATCCGCGACAATTAATTTTCGTGACTGGGGAAATATTCTCTCCAAATACAAAGCAAAATAAATGGTGTGTGGCGATAAATATTCGCGAGTTAAAGTGGGTCGCGAAACTCGTGAATATTTCTCGCACGCGAATAAAAGTTGGTTTACAGTATAGAGATGATCAGTTTGTTAGTGCATCTCCTCTTAAACCGCTGCACAGATTTTGGTTAAACTTTGCAGATATTTAGTACACAGTGTGTAGATGTGCAAATTACCAGGAAATTCCAATTATTTTTGCCTTAAGAGTTTTGCCTATTATTGAAGAAACTTTCCAGCTAGGTAATAAGGAAATCCCTAGAATCAGCTTTTGTAATGAAATTTTATGTGAAATATTTTATGACCTTAAAAGACCCCTATTGATTTTGAGATCAAAATATTAATGATTTAACACACACACAAAATTTTGGATAGTTCCCCCCCCCCCCCCCCCCCAAATTGGTGCTTTGCTGTAAGTTATTTCATAAGTACAGTATATAAACAAATTCATATGACTACATCATAATTTTGTTTCCATCAGTTATTTAAATGTGTAAATTGTCATGTGTTGGACATGGACTTACACTCATTAACAAATCGAAATCACTGAGGAATTTAAATAACAGACTCCTGCACTGAATTTCCTGAAACTTTGTAGGTATTTCAGACATAATGTATAGATTTGTATATTACCAAGAAATTTTGATTCCATTATTTATCTAGAAACTTCAGCCCAATTAAATTTGTAACATACAAAGATTTGAATGTCCTTATATGCAAGAAGTTTTGATGTGATGATTTTTTGCAAGTAATGCCAGTTTTTGAATTATACTGTGTATTTAAAATGCACTGTGCCATTCATTACGTGTTGCATTGTCGAGTTTTGGGGGAGCGTGGGTATGTGAGCTTGCTCACTTTTTCTTTCATTTTTATTCTCATGTTCTGTACACTGTGCTATATCTGACACTCTGTCTTTTCTGACACAAAATTTGTCTCCCAGTGCATTTTGGAGTTGACAGGTTTCACTGATACTTAGTGTTTGGTAGGTTGACATTTTAACTATGCATTTACTGTGCTGTTCTCGTACCTTAACTGCACACACTTAGTACATATATTCATTCTTCATCTATCACAGGTTTTGCCTCAGCCTTGTCGATTGTCAGGATAGGAAATACAGAATCTATCCACAAAGATGTCAAAAAGTTTAGTCTATCAGACATCGTACAGGAGGAGGCTACTAAATGTAAGATCCTAAGATCCCGCTCAGGATTAGAGAATGATACATGGATCTTGTCAATTTTATTATTTTAATAACTAATTAATGATAGATAAAAGTCAGTAACTAGAAAGGGATAGAGGGTCATGAGAAAGAAAAGAGTACCTGCTTATTACTTAGTATTGGTACTTAAAAGAAAATTTATTTACCCTGGTACTTTCAAGGACTGAATGTTTTAATTAATATCTTGTATGCTAATTAGTAATAATTGATGTTTCTGTTAATAGTTTGTTTCTTGGCCGTATACTGTCAGGAAGATGTCAGTGTATATGATCAAACTATCAAGGACATTAATTGATATCTTACATGAAAAAATATTGTTAGCATATAAGTCAGTCCGCCTCTAGCATTTATGTAATACTAAGTCAAAATCTCGTATTTGGCTCATATATGTACACGTTTTGTTTAAAAAACAAAAGAATTCATGTGACCAGAATCAGCATTTTTATAATTTATTTATTTTTTTTTTTTCATAAAATAGACCAGGATGTTTTATATGGATGGAACAAAATGTTGAAACTGAATGAATTGGTTAAGCTACTCAGAGAGCCCCTTTGAAATTTTCTTTTAATCATTTTGAACTTTTACAGTGAGAAGAGAAAAGAAACTGGAAAATATCCCTTCAAGTGTTCGAGCAAACTACGATCAAATGAAACAAAAGATGGAGCAACTGAGGAATAAAAGAAACAATAGTAAAGGAAGGGAGGTAAATCATCTTATTGTAATCAGGAGTAAAGAACAGATTGGAGGTAACTGATCCTACTGTAATCAGGAGTAAAGGACAGATTGGGGGCAACTAATCCTACTGTATTCAGGAGTAAAGAAAGAGAGGGGAGGTAACTGGTCTTATTGTAATCAGGAGTAAAGACAGAGAGGGGACTGGTAACTGGTCTAGTAAAGGACAGAGAGGGGAGGTAACTGATCCTACTGTAATCAGGAGTAAAGGGCAGAGAGGGGAGGTTACTGGTCTTATTGAAATCAGGAGTAAAGGCCAGAGATGCAGGACTTTCAAAATCTGCCTGTATCCAATACTTGTACCCGACTGAAATCAGAATTGTACCAGCCAAAAATATTCACTGAAGCAAAAATTTCATGTTTTTAATCAAATTTCTGCTGCCAGGTACCTCCTATTTCTGTAAAAGTACCACCTGTTTCAAATCATTTTTGAAAGCCCTGGAGATGGGAGGTAACTGGTCTTAATGAAATCAGGAACAAAGGACAGAGAGGGGAGGTAACTGGTCTTAATGAAATTGGAAATAAAGGACAGAGAGGGGAAGTAACTGGTCTTAATGAAATCGGGAATAAAGGACAGAGAGGGGAAGTAACTGGTCTTAATGAAATCGGGAATAAAGGACAGAGATGGAAGGTAACTGGTCTTATTGTAATCAGGAGTAAAGCACAGAGATGGAAGTTAACTGGTCTAATGAAATCAGGAGTAAAGGACAGATGGGAGGTATTTGGTCTTAATGAAATTAGGATTAAAGGACAGATGGGAGGTAACTGGTCTTATTGTAATCAGGATTAAAGGACACCTGGGTGGTTTGGGGGGGGGGGGTTATCTTGTCTTATAGAAATCAGGAGTAAAGGTGTATGAAGTAACTGTTCTTGAGGTTTGCTGATATATCTAGTTATTACTGTCTGCCAGGTTTTCTAGTTATTGATATCTGTCAGGATATCTTGTTATTGATGTCTGCCAGGATACCTAGTTATTGATGTCTGCCAGGATTTATAGTAATTGATGTCTATTAGGTAATCTAGTTGTTGATTGTGTGCCAGGATATCTAGTTATTAATGTTTGCCAGGATATCTAGTTATTGATATCAGCCTGGATATCTAGTGATTGATGTCAGCCTGGATATCTATTGATTGATGTCTGCTTGGATACCTAGTTATTGATGTCTGCCAGGATTTATAGCAATTGATGTCTATTAGGTAATCTAGTTACTGATTGTGTGCCAGGATAACAGAATAATGTCTGCTGGGATATCAAGATGTGAATGTCAGCACAGGGGTGTGCAATTAGCATTGCCCGATGCCCAGGGCTACCATTTTTGGGGATTGGGCAAGTGGTTTTCTGCACAGAGGTAGCCTGTCAGGCTAGTAAAAATTAATACTACCCATGTAATACATGAAAAGTACAACAGGTACTTTCCCTCATTTTTTGCTTTTAAATTCCCAATCAATGAAAAATTTCCAGGCAGCATGCTCATAAAGTTTGTAAATCTCCATAATCTTACCCATTTTGCCTTATTACCTGACCTGTTTACTTCCAAAAATGATAGTTTTTTTTTCCTAATCCAAATTTCCTCCATTCCTCTGTTTATAGTAAATACACATAGATATCCCATTAAATTATCTACAATCACCCAATCAACTGAAGGATAAGTGTTATATGATTTACCAAAAAATATATTTCCAGTGTATTTAATGATTTAATATGAAATTTTTTTTTTGCTTCTATTTAGAATTGAGCTAAGACATTTACCAGAAAAAAAGGAAGATAATTTATTTAAATTCATTTCTATCAGAATTATTGAAATATATATGATATAATATTTCTAGTGAGAATTAAACTAATTTTAAAAAGAATGACCTTAAGACCCTGACTTTTTCAACAATATAAACTATTATTCTTTCAATATAAATTGTAACTTTTCCTCATTCATTTGTGGCTAGTAACTTTATACTTGGGGCTAGTGAGTTTATTGCTACCAGTAGCCCATGGGCTAGTGCTTGAATTTTTTAATTGCACGCCCCTGTAGCAGGAATATCTAGTTATCAATGTCTCCCAGGATATCTAGATATTGATGTCTGCCAGCATATCTAGTTGGTGACATCTGCTGGTATATCAAGGTATAGATGTCAACAGGAATATCTAATTGATGTCAGCAAGATATCTAGTTATCGATGTCAGCAGGATATAGGGATGGGTATCAGCAAAAATTTCGTATCGTGATATATCACGATTTTTTCCAAAAATATCACCATAAATCGTGATATTTTATAAACATTATTTTTACTAAAACTTCAAATGAATTTCCATAATATTTGTTAAAAATATGCTATAAAAACATAACTTTATTTTTAAAATTTTTATTCATTTAATATAAAGCATGTTTGGATGCCGTTGTTTAACTGTTTTCAGCATTTTTTTTTACACTTCCTGTAATTGTCATTCAATAGTTTGAACAAATTAATAAATGATTTCCGGAATTTATAGTTATGTACCAAATACCGGTACTTAAGTCTCCGTATCACAATACGTATCACGCAAAAAAAAAAAATCGTGATATACCGGTATACCGATAAAAACGCGCATCCCTAGCAGGATATCTAGTTATTGATGTCTGCTGGGATATCAAGTGTCAGCAGGAATATCTAGTTATTGATGTTTGCTGGGATACCTAGTTATTGATGTGTTAATTATCTTGCTATAGATGTGTGCCAAGATATCTAATTACTGATGTGTGCTGGGATATCAACACATAGATTTCAGTAGGAATATCATGTTATAGATGTTTACAGGGATATCTGATTATTAATGTCTGTCAGGATATTTCGTTATTTATTTTTGCTAGGATATCTAGTTATTGATGTCAGCAAGATTATCTAGTTATTGAAGTCATCAAGGATATTCTAGTTATTGAAGTCATCAAGGATTTCTAGTTATTGAAGTCATCAAGGATATCTAGTTATTGAAGTCATCAAGGATATCTAGTTATTGAAGTCATCAAGGATATCTGGTTATTGAAGTCATCAAGGATATCTAGTTATTGATGTCAGCAATTTTTTTAAGCTCTTGACTCTGCTTATTTATTGACTTTTGCTGCATTTCAACATAGAAGTGTTCCAAACCTATAAAAAAACATTTTCATGATCTTTCAGGTTGAACGTCTGACAGCTGATTTAAGACAACTAGAAAGACGAGTTAAAGAGATGGAAAAAGATCACTTTCAGCAGATCCAGGTAAGAGTTTTATAATGAAGGCATTTGATATTTATTCACAGGTAGTTATTACATGCTCAAATAATGGTCCCAGACTAGAGCAAGGTTGTAAGAGGGGGGTCAAACTTTAACATTGGAACACACAGAAAAAATCGTTTGTCTTCTCAAGAAAATAGGACCATAAAGAATTGTGGGATTCTCATGTTCAAATCATGTTCCCTAGATTTAAAACTGGAGTCAATAGGGGATCAAAGTTTTGCACTGAAATAAACAAAATTCTGCAAAAAATACATATCATATCTGTTTAGTGTAATTTTAAATTATTTTAAATTATTGAAATCATGGAATTTATGTTGATGGCTACAATATGGGGCTTGCAGTTATCTACATATTTATCAATTGGGACAAGAGTAGGAACTAAGGTGAGCATTATGGCTCATAGGCCTTTTAATTCATTTTTAGCTGGGTTTTCTGCAAGAAAAAAACCATTATTATAGCTGGGGCATTTAGTGTTTGTCATGTCATGTGTTTGTCATGTCCATCTTTCATCCTTCTATCTGTCCTTTCATCACACTGTATTTAGCTCAGTTAAAGAAACTAATCAAGATAATTTTATCAAACTTCATATGCTGATACATATTGATGAGAGCTATTCAAATGCTGCAACATTTTTTTTTACCTTGCCCTTCTCTTTGACCTTGACCTCACTTTTCAAAAATTGTTAAGCTCAGTTTCAAAGAAACTATTCAAGATATTTTTTATCAAATCTTATGTGTTGAAACGTATTGATGAGAGCTATTCAACTGCATCAACATTTTTTTACCTTGACATTTCCTTTGACCCTGACTTCACTTTCAAAAATTTGTGTTTAACTAAGTTTGAAAGATTTATTCAAGATATTTTTATTAAACCTTATTTGTTGATACATATTAAAGAAAGCTATTCAACCACATCAGTATTTTTTTTTTACCTTGCCTTTCCTTTGACCTTGACCTTACTACCTTACTTTTCAAAATAAATTGTTTAGTTCAGTTTCAAAGAAACTATTCAAGATATTTTTATCAAACCTTATTTGCTGATATATATATTGGTGAGAGCTATTCAACTTCATCAACATTTTTTGACCTTGACCTTTCCTTTTACCTTGACCTCACTTTTTAAAAATTTGTGTTTAGCTACATTTCAAAGAAACTATTTAAGATGTTTTCATCAAATCTTATTTGCTGATTATTGGGGAGAGCCATTTAACTTTATCAACATTATTTACCTTGACCTCTCCTTTGACTTTTACCTCACTTTTCTTCAGTTTGTGTTTAAGTTTCAAAGACTCTATTCAAGATATTTTTATCAAACTTCATATGCTTATATATATATTGATGAAAGCTATTCATTTGCATCAACATTTTTGTCCCTGACCTTTCTTTTGACCTTGACTTCACTTTTCTCAAATTTATGTGTAGCTCAGTTTTAAGAAACAGTATACACCTATTTAGTGGCTATGAGGACAATAGCAATTACAAAACAGCAGTGGGATTGGTATTTTTCCAAGAATATCTGTTTTTTAGCATTGTTATTTTTTTGGACAGGATATTTCCCTCACTAGAGCGGAGGAACTCAGCTTAAAACAGAAGATACTACAGTCAGCTACAATAGTTTGTGGAACACTCTCAGCATTTGGACAGTATTTTATCTTTGATTTACTGAGTCATCGGAAACGTGAAGGAAAACCAATGTTTGACTGTGTTATTGTAGACGAAGTAAGAACCAATTAGTTCTCTTTAACATTAATTGTGTAAAATACCTGCAGATCTATATTTATAATCATTTGATTAACATAGTTGTTTAGTCCCAAATCGTATATAATTTTTAACTTATAAAGGGAAAGAGTAGCAATTAATACTTGACTCAAAGAGTTCTAATGAACTATGTGCTTGGCCTTGACTTGTTTTTGGGTTACAAGTGTTTTCATCACATAAATAGGATAAATTAGGTGAGCAATATGGCTCATGGGCCTCTTGTTCTAATTATAGGCTTCACAAGCTAATGAGCTGGACTGCATAATACCACTGCAGTATGAAGTAAACAAGTTTATTTTGGTAGGGGATCCAGAGCAACTTCCTCCCACAGTTACATCAAGTGTGAGTACTATTTTGTAAATTTGTCATTACATCCAATGTTACATCAAGTGTGAGTATTGTTTTGTAATTTGTCATTATATCCAATGTTACATCAAGTGTGAGTACTGTTTTGTAAATTTGTCATTACATCCAATGTTACATCAAGTGTGAGTACTGTTTTGTAATTTGTCATTACATCCAATGTTAGTTACATTTGTATCTGTCATTACATTCAGTCTAATTCATTTTGTTCTGTTATTCATTACATTCCAATTGATGTTTGTGTTTGTGAGTGATGTTTCTGATGTTACATTTCATGTGAGTGATATTTTTTGTTTGCTGTTACATTTGTACTGAGGGTTTTTTTTGGCAGTTAGTTCTTGATAAAATTTGGTGTTTCACAAAGAAAACATGTATGATATAATAGATACTTTTTATCAGGTTATCGATAGTTTCTTACAAATTCTATTAGCACTTGGATTGTTTGTACATGATTAGACAATGCTTTTGGTGATGTGCTATGGCATGATTAAACAAAATTTGTGGTGATGTGGTATGGTACGATTAGACACAGTGATTTTTCTATACCCAATTTAGGTCCGAATATTGGTCCTTTCCCCTCTCAAAAATTACTGATTTTTTCCCAATTTCTGTTGCTTTTTTTTCCCAAAACAAAACTGATGTTGTTTTTGTTATATTGATTTTTTTTTTATGTACGACTTATCTAAAATGGAACGCTATTGTTCTCGGTCATTCAGACTCTTAAAATAATAGTAAGGAACAGCAGATTACTTTGTGCGTTTACAAGACTTAGAAAAACACATGGTCATGTCAAACTTGTGTTAATACATCGTAAGAAAGTGTAATGTGCATGTGAACTGGCGAAACAGAGCTTTATTTGTATTAAGTACATGTACTAGTAACTCTACAATAAGCATCCCTGATTCCACGAAAATCAAATTGTTTCTACATCTGGCAGATACAGCTAGTATTGCAGAGAAATGGCAGCAATATGATTAGCTAGGGTAATTACCTGTGGTAATGTTGTATGGTATGATTAGACAATACTTGTGGTGTGCTATGGTATGCTGTCCTTGTACTTAACTGTAACTGTGTTTTGTTGTAGAAAGCTGCAAGGAACTACTTTGGTCAATCACTGTTTGAGAGGTTTTACCGTCATTTCCAGTCAAGTAAAGAAGACCCCAGTCCTATCTTGATGTTGGACACCCAATATCGCATGCATCCTGACATAGCTTACTGGCCATCCCAGTACATATATCAAGGAAAACTCAAAACTGACAGGTAATTTTACCACATAATATCTGGCATTAAAGCAGCATTATCATTAATAAGATCTCAAGATAACAACTATGTGTATTTCTCATGTAAATCGATTCAATGCTTTCCTTTGAAAAAAAATCTGAATGCTTCTGGTTTTGATGATTTAAATTTTTTTTCTTCATTCTCTTTTTTTCTTTTTTTTAAAAAAACTTTTCAATATTAAGCTCATCATCACCTTATTGAATAAGATTTATGTTTTATTTTACTGTGTTATAACAATCAATTATATAATTTTTATTCTGAAGACATACCTTTTACTTATTTTTAGCTCTTCTGAGCCAAAGGCTCAAAGAGCTAATGCTATGGCCATTTGTGCGGTGTGCGTAAACTTTTTAGAATATGGGCCATATCTCAAGAACCCCTTGGTCAATTATTGTCAAATTTGTCACAGGGTATCCTTGGCCCAAGGGCTCCCTTTTATACTAAAACTGGGGTTGTGACCCTTTAACAAGGGGAGATAATTAGGAAAATAGAAACAAAAGTACTGGTTGCTAAAAAATCTTCTTCTCTAGAACCACTGGGCAGATTATCACCAAACTTACACAAAAGGATGAGGATATGTTGTAGATTAAAATTTGCACAGGGATTTACCCTGGGGCAAAGGGCGTGGTCTCAAGGTCACTTCAAAGTTGACCAAAAATTACATTTTATTAAAATGTTGATATTTTGCTTACTATAAGGACTAGGATCATTAAATCTTGTCAGTTGGTGCATCTAAGGACCTCATATCATGTTGACTCAAAAGTAGGTCACTGTGACCTACTTTTTAAATTTTGCGGCCATTCTTTTTCAAAATGATTTAGAGGCATATTTTGAACAATTTAAGGCCTATGATCATCAAACTTTGTCAGTTGATGCATCTTGGGTCCTCAAAGTACGTCAACTGGAAAGTAGGTCACCTTGACCTACTTTTTGAATTTTATGGCTACTCTTTTTTAAAACAATTAAGGTCATTAATTCGAATACGGGGAGGCTTAGAATCATTAAATCTTGTAAGATGATGCATCTTGGGGCCATAAAACTTATTTATTAAAAAGTAGGTCACAGTGACCTACTTTTTGAATTTGCAGGCATTCGATTTCAAAGCGTTTTAGAGGCATAATTTGGACATTTAAAGTCCTATGATCATAAAACTTTGTAAGTTGATGCATCTTGGATCCTCAAAAAAGGTCAACTGAAAAGTAGGTCACCATGACCTACTTTTCAATTTATATGACTATAATTAAATATTTCAGGTACTAATTGGCTTAGAATCATCAAACTTTGTCAGTTGATGCATCTTGGGTCTTCGGAGTAGGTCGACTAAAAAGTAGGTCACAGTGACCTACTTTTGAAAATTTATGGCTGTAATTAAATATTTTGGGTACTTATTGGCTTAGAATCATCAAACTTTGTCAGTCGATGTATCTTTGGTCCTTGGAGTACAGCAACTGAAAAGTAGGTCACGGTGACCTACTTTTTTTTTTTTTTTGAAAATTTATGGCTTTAATTAAATATTACAGGTACTAATTGGCTTAGAATCATCAAACTTTGTCAGTTGATGCATCTTGGGTCCTTGGAGTAAAACAATTGAAAAGTAGGTCACTTTGACCTACTTATAAAATTTTATGGCTATAATTTTAAAAAATATGTTAGGTATTTATTGGCTTAGAATCATCAAACTTAGTTGATGGGTCCTCAGAGAATGACAAGTGATAAGTAGGTCACCATGACCAACTCTCAGGTACTAATTGGCTTAGAATCATCTTGGGTTCTCAGAGTGTGAATTGGAATTTCAAGGGTTTATCTAAATATACAGGATACTTCGAGGCTTCAAATAGAAGTGATAGGTTGTACAGTTTATCAGAAGAGCGATTCAAGGCCCATGGGCCTCTTGTTTGCATTTGTATTCTGAGTCACTTCCCTATGTTATTGAATTTTCATTTTATGACAGGGAAGCTGACAATATAGTTCTACGTAATGCCATGGTTCAATTTAGTTTTTCTTTATTTTCTTTAGGTCTTTGAGGCAACGCTATAAGGAAAACAGTAGACTGAAGCCATTTGTTCTGTTTGATGTTGAGGACAGCCTTGAACACCTCTCTCAAACCACAGGGTGGGTACTTACATGTATTCCCTCTCTCAAACCACAGGGTGGGTACTTATTCCCTCTCTCAAACCACAGGGTGGGTACTCATTCCCCCTCTCAAACCACAGGGTAGGTACTCATTCCCCCTCTTAAACCACAGGGTAGGTACTCATTCCCCCTCTCAAACTACAGGGTAGGTACTCATTCCCTCTCAAACCACAGGGTAGGTACTCATTCCCTCTTTCAAACCACAGGGTAGGTACTAATTGCCTCTCTTAAACCAGAAGACAGAAACTCATCTCCTTAGACCACGGAGCGGGTACTCATTCTTCTCTCAAACAACAGGGTAGGTACTCATTCCCTCTCGTAAACCACAAGACAGAAATTCCCTTAGACCACAGGGTGGGTACTCAATTCTCTCTCAAACAACAGGGTAGGTATTCATTTCCTCTCGTAAACCACAAGACAGAAACTTATTCCCTTAGACCACAGGGTGGGTACTCATTCTTTTTTCAAACCACAGGGTACATATAGGTACTCATTCTCCCTCTCTCAAACCACAACTAACATACTCCCCCCTTTTCAAACCCAAGGATGGGTATTCATTCCCTCTCTCAAAACACAAGGTAGATAAGGACTCAATCTCTCTTTGAAACCACAGTAAAAGTATTCATACCAACTCTCAAACCACAGGGTAGGTACTCATTCCCTCTCTCAAACCACAAGGTAGGTTCTCATTCTCCCTCTCTCAAACCACAAGGTACATACCCCCCTCCTTTTCAAACCCAAAGGTGGGTATTTATTCCCTCTCTCAAATCACAAGGTTAGATAGCACTCATTCTCTCTTTGAAACCACAGGGAAAGTATTCATTCCAACTCTCAAACCACAGAGTGAGTACTCATTTCCCCTTTCACAAACCACAGGGTGGGTACTCATTCCCCCTTTCACAAACCACAGGGTATGTACTCATTCCCCCTTTCATAAACCACATTGAAGGTACCTATACTCCCCTCCCAGACCACAGGGTAGGTACTCATACCCCTTTTAATTCACAGTGTAGGTGCTCATCCCCCTCTCAAACCACAGGGTAGGTACTCATATCCTCCTCAAACCAAAGGATGGGTACTCATCTCCCTCTCAAGCCAAAGGATAGGGACTCTTCCCCCTCTTAAACTATAGGGTAGGTACTCATTCTCCCTCAAGCTACAAGGTAGGTACTCAATCCCCCTCTCAAACCAAAGGGTAGGTATTCACCCCTTTCTAAATCCACAGGATAGGTACTCATCCCCCTTTCAGTTCACAGGGTAGGTAGTTATTCCCCTTTGAAACCGAAGGGTAGGTTTTTACACCCCCCTCTCAAACCACAAGGGAGGTTTTCATCCCTCCCTCTTAAACCAAAGGGTAAGTACTCATACATCCCCCCACAACCCCCCCCTCCTTCAAACCACAGGGTAGGAGTATTCATTCTCTCTCTCTCAAACCATATGGATAACAAGTAAATTGAACAATTTTGAAGAAACTTAGTTTTAGTCAGAATGGTTTCTTTACTCTCGCTATCTTATAATGGAGTATATTGTTTATGACACTCTTTGTGAAGGGTCGAATGAAAATTGAAAGTTTGCCACACTTCTGATATTCTCTCAGTAAAAAAATATTACATTTGATTTTTTTCACTGAGAAAAAAAATCACACTTGTATTCAATGGATAAATTAAAGTATATCACTGTTGAAAATGAAATAAATGTTTAGTATTGATTTTGCAGTATGCAATATCTACAAAAAAAATTTCAAACTGATTTACCAGGTAGACTTTGTCCAGGAAATAAAAAAAAAACATCTACAGAACTGAAAAGACAGATGTGAGATTTGATTGTTTTACAATTGTCAGAATTTGCTTTTACTATTGTTCCTGAATGTATTGTAACTGACTGTTTAATGTGTTTGCAATCAGGTCTGTGAACAATCCAACAGAGGTAGAGTTTATTGTTCAGTTGTCTCTGGTCATTCTGAAGTCTACAAGACCACAGAATATAGGGATCATCGCTCCCTATAAAAGTCAGAAGCGCCTGCTGTTCTCCAGTCTAAGCCAGAAGTAAGTCAGACAACATTATACACTCAGACATTGTTAGATCCTGTAAAGTTGAGGAATCACATGTTTAATCTTTATTACAGTGGAGTAAGAGACATAGAAATAAGTACTGTAGATGGATTCCAGGGACGAGAAAAAGAGGTCATCATATTCTCTTGTGTCAGAGCAAAAAGCCAGTCTGGATCTATTGGGTAGTTATGATTAAATCTGCTCCAAGAGTCAGATTTTAAAAGTTATAGTGTTTTTTTTTTTTTTAATAAGAAGAAATTCACAATAACTGTAACTATGAATTGCATTTTAATATTGGCTGGTAGGGAACATTGAAGGTAAGATGTTATTGATATGGTAAATATTCAGATATTATCAATGAGGATTATATGTTTTATTATAATAGTTTTATGGCAGACAGAAAGAGGATGAATGTGGCTCTAACTCGTGCCAAGTCTGCACTGTACATTGTTGCTCATCTGGATTCATTACAAGTAAGAGATGCATTTTAAGTCTGCACTGTACTTTTGTGGCTCATCTGGATTTATTACAAGTAAGAGATGTACTTTAAGTCTGCACTGTACATAGTTGCTCATCTGGATTCATTACAAGTAAGAGATGCACTTTAAGTCTTCACTGTACATAGTGGCTTATTAAAAACAAGCATTCTGAGAGTATTGCATCAGCAATACTAGTCCCCAACCGGCAAGTGTAATCTGGTTCCCATTTAAAATTAAAAATGCCATAATTCCATCAAAAATCAATGAAGCGGAATGAAATGCAAACTTGATCTATAACCAATTGATTTTAAGTCACATACCAAAAATCAGCTCAATATCTGCAAGCGTTTAGAAGAAAATTGCGGAAAACCCTTAAACATTGAAAAGGCCGTAATTCTGTCAAAAATCAATGAAGCAGAACGAAATACAAACTTGATCTGTAAATCATCAAGAAACACATACCAAAAATCAGCCCAATATCTGCAAGTGGTTAGGAAAAAAGTGTGGAAAACCAAGACAGACAGACGGACAGACTCAGAGGAAACCTATAGTCCCCTTTGGTTTCACCGGTAGGGGACTAATAAAGAATTAAGAATCAGGGACCAGAAGAGCTTATGCAATAGTGTGTCTGTCCTCCATCCATCTGTCTGTTCTTTTGTAAAGATTTTTTTAAAATACTACTCCTCCTACAGTTTTGATTCAATTTCAATAGAACTTTGTACACAAGTAGATTAAACTAAGAAACATAATCTTATGAATAATTTTTTTTAATTTGATAAGACAGGTGTTGCCATAGTTACTAAAAATAGAATTTTTATAAAATTCTTTCAAAATGTTACTCCTCCTATAATTTTGGTCTTATTTTAATATGACTTGGTACACAAATAGACTACACTACGATACAGAATCATATGTATAGTTTTTTGATTCAATGATTGTTGTTTCCATGGTTATATAGAATATAATTTTTTCTAATTTTTTTTAAATGCCACTTCTTCAACAGTTTTGGTTTGATTCAAATAAAACTTTCTACACAAGTAGACTAGAGGAACACACATAATTGTTTTTATCAGTTTTTTATTTCAATGAACAATGTTGCCATGTTTACTAAAAATATAAATTTCAATGAAATTCTTTCAAAATGCTACCCTTCTAAAAGTTTTGTTCTGATTTAATAAATCTTTCTACACCATTAGACTACACTAAGATGCATAATTCTATGTATCAGATTTTGATTTTGATGACTGGTATTGCCATGGTTACTAAAAAATTTTTTTTTGTGAAATACTTTCAAAACACTACTCTTCCTACAGTTTTGTTCTGATTTCAGTAAAACTCTTTACACAAGTAGACTACACTGAGATACATAATTCTTCTGATGAAAGGTGTTGCAGTGGTCACTAAAAAAAGAAATTTCTTTAAAAAGTTTCCTCCTCCTACAGATAAAGTCAGATTGCTACACAAATAGACTAAACCAATGGATCATTTTTGTGTTTACTGCTGTTGTCATAGCTAAAAGTCCAAATGCTACCATTTACCTGCCTTTGCTATTAGTACAAACCAGTAGAGCTACAGTCTCATCAGAGATTTCTGGTTTGATATTATGGACTGATGCTGATTGGACATTAGACTCTGTACATGTATATGATGTTTGTTTGATATTGTACACTGATGCTGATTGGACATTAGACTCTGCATGTGATGTTTGTTTGATATTGTAGACTGGTGCTGATTGGACATTAGACTCTGTACATGTATGTGATGTTTGTTTGATATTGTAGTGCTGATTGGACATTAGACTCTGTATATGATGTTTGTTTGATATTGTAGACTGATGCTGATTGGACATTAGACTCTATGTGATGTTTGTTTGATATTGTAGACTGATGCTGATTGGACATTAGACTCTGTATATGATGTTTGTTTGATATTGTAGACTGACACTGATTGGACATTAGACTCTGTATGTGATGTTTGTTTGATATTGTAGACTGATGCTGATTGGACATTAGACTCTGTATATGATGTTTGTTTGATATTGTAGACTGATGCTTATTGGACATTAGACTCTGTACATGTATATGATGTTTGTATGATATTGTACACTGATGCTGATTGGACATTAGACTCTGTATATGATGTTTGTTTGATATTGTAGACTGATGCTGATTGGACATTAGACTCTGTACATGTATATGGTGTTTGTTTGATATTGCAGACTGATGCTGATTGGACATTAGACTCTGTACATGTATATGGTGTTTGTTTGATATTGTACACTGATGCTGATTGGACATTAGACTCTGTATATGATGTTTGTTTGGTATTGTAGACTGATGCTGATTGGACATTAGACTCTGTACATGTATATGATGTTTGTTTGATATTGTAGACTGTTGCTGATTGGAAGAATCTGATTGGAGATGCCACACGAAGAAATTTAATTTATTCCGTGGCCAGCGGGAAAGACTTCACCGAAGCTGCTAAGAATATTTTAATTCAGAAATAAGGTATGTTTTATATTTCTGACTTTTCAAATGGCTTCTGATTACACGTAAAAGAAAGCCATGATTGATAAATAATAAACATAGACTGATGTCACGAAAGATAAAATTTTTGAGAGGAAAATATCCAGATCTAGCTTTTGATGTTACCATAAATGAAAAGTGGACTTTAATTTTTCTTAAACAAGGATTGGACTATGGTGTTTTCGTCAATGAGGAGTGGACTTTGATGCTGCATAAATTGAGGAGAAATCTTTGAAGTTGTCTTATATGAGGAGTGGAACATCAGCATGTTGTTGGACATTTCCGTCAAAGTCAAATTAATTAAGATATCAGTAAATTTCATATGCAGTTGCCCCGTCATAAATATGGCCCTGGCATTTAGTGTTTGTCATGCCCAACTTCCGTCCTTCTGTCAAACTTTGCGTTTAGCTCAGTTTCTAAGAAACTAATCAAGATATTTTTATCAAACTTCAAACACTGATACATATTGATGAGAATTATTCAAATTATGCATCAACAATTTTTGACCTTGAGTTTTCCTTTGACTTCACTTTTCTTAAATTTGCATTTAGTTCAGTTTCAAAGAAACTATTCAAAAAATTTTTATCAAATCAAACCTTAAGTGCTGATACATATTGATGAGAGCTATTCAACTGCATCAACATTTTTTGACCTTGACCTTTCCTTTGACCTTACTTTCTTAAATTTGCATTTAGCTCAGTTTATTTAAGATCATTTTATGAAAGCTTATGCACTGATACATATTTTGGCGAGAATTCATGTCCAGTTTTTTTTTTTTTTTTTTACCTTGACCTTCCTGATGACTCTTGACTTTACTATTTATTTTGTATTAAACTTTGTTTTAAAGAAAGCATTCCAAGATATTTTCACCAAACTTCATACACATATACAAATTTTCATGTTGCATTACTAATGAACCATGGACGGGGCCATTCATGTCCTATGAACATATTTGTAGTTTTTCCTGTGGTCTTCAAATTTAACCAATTGCTATAAACTAGTACTAAAATATATGGTATTAATTCATTATGTAGAATTTTGTATCAAAACAGATCATTTGCTTTTTTTGTGTAGTTACGTACATCTGATCATAGTTCAAAATACTTCGTGTTCAAGTTTTGTTTCGTTTTTTGACGAGCATAAACAAATGAACAGTTAGACTTCCAAATAGTGTTCATGTATATACTTACTGTATGTGTTCATATTGAATTACTTAAATATGAATGGGTTGTCATTTTTTACTGAATTATTTAAAGGCTGTGCCAAAATCAAATAAGTTGTAAAAAATGCATTTAATTTATACAGGTACATTGTATATACTTACACATGTAAAAACAAATTATAAGTTGGTTGTCAGTTTTACTTGAGCATTTATTTTTACAAAGGAAATATTGATGCTTCAGTCCCTGGTTTTTTTTGTCATTTTTATTTTTTTATCAATCAGATTAAAGATTTTCAGCACAAAATTGATGGCTGTATAAATTTTGATGTCCAGGTCACAGGGGCTTGCTCCTGGCTTGTAAAAAGTATTTAATAAAAACATATATACGATATACTAAAACAACATAGTATTGTTTAAGTATATCATATGTTTTTTTTTTAATTTAATATTTTTTACACACCAGGAGCAAGCCCCTGTGGTCCAGGTGTTACTGGGAATCAACTTGTGATATAAAGGACTTAATAAAAGACTTAAGTACTGTAGACTTGTTATCTGTGAATAGTAAGAGATGAGGAAGATTTACAATGTAGATAAGATCACTGGGTTTTCTACAGTATTTGTTGCTTATTTCTTTACATTTAGCTTTCTTCAAACCAATGGCTTGTTATGCTAGTGAAATATTGATGTAACCAATATAACATGGTGAACAGTTTTAACTATCAACTCCATAAACTCTGCATAGGTTCATTTCTTGAAATAACGGAGCATCTTCAAGAAATAAAGACTTGGAGGGGTTTTGCAATTGGGAATGAGGCTTATATTCGGCGCTACAAAGGGCAGTGGAAAATCCCTGGAAAATTTTACATTTGTAACATTAAATCCCTCTTCATTCAGCAATTTTTGTTTTTTGCCTAATGAGGTCAGTAGCCTTTATATATACACTAGACAAAATTGCTAACGCACCACTTATTCTTATTTGTGAAATGATCATTTTCCTGATTGGTACTAGTATATAAAATATGCCATTTTTTCCAAAACAGTTGGATTGACAAATGACTTGCTGTCATGTCAAGACCCTTAAAGGACCTTCTTGTCCAAAAACCAATTTCCCGACGTGCACTGCGCACCGTTTTTGCCAAGATATGAAGTTGGTGATTACCAATGGTGGTCCGTGACGTTGCGACGGGAGCAGTCTCCCACTTAAAAATCAAATGATATACCCTGATTGACTACCATATCGCTTGTAGTCATCCAGTGCCTTGGTGTCCCTATCAAATCCACCCAACTTCCGGTCGCCCCAATTTTGTGGAACAATCTTGAAATTATTGTGTGGTGCTCACTCAATGCCGTCGATATCTATTGTAAACATTTTTATGATCGTTAATTCATTTTCAACAATTTTTCACCAGAGAAATTCATAATCATTTATTCTTTTAATTTTTCACAAATTTCCTCAAAGGACCCCCCTGCAGACACCATACTGGCTGCCTAAACACGCTCTTCTAGAGTCAAACGCCGCATACGGTGTAACTTTTTTTCTGAGTTTTTAATTAGTACAAGCATAAAGAACACAACCACAAAGAAAAAATTAGAAATTTATTCCACCAAAAAATTTTGGATATGATTTTATTTTTTTCTTTGAAGTGGTTACGCTTCAGTAAACATTATTATTTATCAGTTAAAGCATTTAAATGTCTCATTTTTTATTAAAGTAATATAATTATATATCAAAAACATCATAAACAAGTTTTGAAAAGAAAAATGTTAATTTATTTAGGTGGTGCGTTAGCAATTTTGTCTAGTGTGTATATATATATATATATATATATATATATATATATATATATATATATATATATATATATATATATATATATATATATATATATATATATATATATATATATATATATATATATATATAAAGCACTAAAAACCAACAACACTGTATATCCTAAGTGTCGGATCTACTAAGTAGATACAAGGTCACGGATGGAAATTTATATAAAGCACTAAAAATGACCAACGACACGAACAATAATAATTGTCAATTATTACTGTTCGTGTCGTTGGTCATTTTTAGTGCTTTATATATATATATATGGTTTTGTAACAACCATTATATCTTTAAGACTGTGAATACCTACCGTTATTCATTCCTTTAACACAACATGAGATCCATATGCCTTGCCCTGTATCGTATCACTTGTATGTAATTTGTTCAGCATTTCATCACTTAAAATCTCTTTTTATAAAAGTTGTAAACCATGTGTGTAAAAACTTTTAAATGAAGATTGATACATCCCTTATAGTGTCCAATATAACAAAAAACATTTCATTTATACATGTACATAATCCCCACCCCCCTTTAAGAATATACTCCCGAAATGCTAAAATCTAAAGCCTTTCTCATATCAGAGCCACTTTGGTAAATAACAAAGTTGTTTATGTCTTCTCAGCATATGCATTTAAAAGTCACAAACCTTTATCATATATATAAAAAAAATTTATTCAACAAAAATTCACTACAATAAAGTATTGGTGTGTCTTCATCACTGGACATGACAGTAGTACCACTACATGTTCAAATATGTAGAATTAATGAAAACTTAGGAAGTTCATTTCTTGAACAAAATTGTTTCTCTGACACTAAAGTTTTCCACCCTGTTTCATCAAACAATGTTTTATACATTCAAACTGTTGAACTTCAGTGATATTGTCACATGTAAATACTTACATATTTTTAGCAAAAAACAAATAAAAAACCAATGAAAAACATATAAAGTGGCTGGTCAGAGGATTTTAGGATGACATGTATTTAAACACTTGTTTCTTTTTTTTTTACACAGATTTTAAAAGAAACAAGTACAGCAGTAAATGTATTAAAAAACCTGCAATCTTATGTGGGGTTATATTTATAAGTTACGTGTTAACTATATACACCTGAAAACTCTTATGCTTCAATATTTATTAGCAAACTATACAAAAGTTGAAAAAATGTACAAAAATGTCAATTCATACTAACAAACACTAAGAAATGCTTAGAATTTGGGGTTTGTCTTTATAATATCTTTGAAAAATAAATACTCTATTTTTTTTTTCTAATTTCCAATGAAATAATTCTATTTTTCAGTGTCAGAGCAATTCATTCACAGAATAAACAACCTGTCCATTACTGAGATAGAGCGAATCATGAGGCTGAAATGAAACACAACATACAACAATTCTCTGGCTCTCTCATGCTTCCTATTCAATCATCTCTCATTCTCTCTCACACACACTTATAACCCGTGTTTTCCCTAAATAAGTCCTTTCATTTTCTTGTACTCTGCGAGATTGAGGGAGCGTTTGGGGGCTGCCTCCTTTACTGGTTGTAGGCTCCTACTGTTGGCAGCCACTGCTGGATCTGAAAAAAGAAACAACTGCTTCAGCAACTGACTCCTGGAAATTGACAAAGGCTGGCTGAACTTTTCTGATACTTTAAAATAGCACAATTGTACTACTTCAAACAATCCTACAAAAGTATATGAATTTGAACTGAACAGAGGTAAGCACTGGTATCACTTGTGAGCGAATTTAAATAATGGCCTTCACATGAGTCAATTAAGCATAAATTGCAGGTGTGATGTAGCTTTCAAATCATGCATCAGTCTGCATCCATATATACATACTTGGTTTGAACATCACTCCTGTTGAATATGAACATATCTAAATGCTGACATTGAGACTACAGAAAATGTGGATTGTCAGACATGAATACTAATTCCCGTATACCCTCTTACTTTGCTAAATGGGTATAATCGTCAATTCCTTTAAGTGGTACAATAAATTCATTTGTAGCCACACTAGAGCCCCAGATCTCACAAATGACAATCAGAGCTACATATTGGTCCTAATACTCACTGGTAGCAGGGACATCCAGATCAATTTCAATGTTAAAATCATGGACAGCAAACAAGTCCTCTGAGGACTTCCGCCGGTCTGGTTTTTCTAGCCCTGTTCCAGATAAATGGATGTGAAACTGGTTTTGATCACTGGTCTCTCTCTCTTTGTTAGCAATCTCCTCCTGTGCATAACCACAGAACCATTAAAATTTACTACTGACAAGGATGACATGAAAAATGTAAATGTTAGCAAAAAATTTGTAAATGTTCACAAAAAAATTGTTGAATGTTCACAAAAAATCCTTAAATGTTCTCAAAAAATTAGAATTTTAGAAACAAATCCAACCAACAGATAATTTACAAGTCAAATATGAACATCCTATCTTTTCTCATTCAAAAGTTTATTACAATTTTAAAATTTTTTAAGAATAGGTCAAACTTTAAGATAAGGTCGTGGGTCAAAAAATAACTATATATTTGGAAAGGTCTTGTCACAGGTAATGTACATGTGAAATATGAAAGCCACATCTTTTTTTCATTCAAAAGTTATGGTCAAGGTTGAAGTTTTGCTACAGACTGACAGACAGATGAATGAGGTTTAATGTCTTCTCCCTTTCATGAAAGAGGGGATGGATATATTTGGTGATTCTTAGATACTTCCCAACTCTGCTTGCCAGGATTGGGGTGGGGTGGGAGGGTAATCCACTGTCTACTCTTGGTGCTAGAGATAAGGAAATTACCAGAGATTTCCTACGTGAGGCCTCTTCAAGTTTTCTTCTTTCTGCCATCCTTTCTTGTACTTTAGCCTCCAATTCTGGATCACGGGCCTGAAAAAATGTTTAATCATTACTATATAAAATTTACTTACACCCAATATCTGGTCAGTGGAATCAAATGGATACAAAAATTGTGATGGTAGCTTTGACAATTTTAATTTCACAAGTAAGATGAATTTAATTAATAACTTTACAGTAAACAATATACAATTCTGAAATGTTTTGTCCTTTGGCTTCAATGTCAGTCAGTATACTTTAAAAGTTGGTCAACTTGCTGGCCATACTCAAACGAAGATTGTCGGTACATACTGTACACTATTAAGATGCTTGAAATTGAACTGTTTATGAAACCATTGAAAAGTCATATCAAGTATTCTAGATCCCAGAAGCACAATACAATTTCATGATAACAATTATAAAATTTACTGAAACTATGGTACTATTGGGAAACAGATTACTGAGTTTACAGCCACTAGGAAAAAAAGTTCACATGTATAGAATCCTGGAAAAGAAAAGGCACCTGAATAGCAAACAACTCTTTTCCAATTGGTAATAGATTGTAAAATTTTCTAAATGTTCAAAATTGCAATTCTTTTTTAGCAATGATGAAAAAGACTTTAAAAAATAGCATGCAGAACAGGAGAAACATAAAAACTAAACAAGAACTTGAATGAATAAATAATACAGCTTTATTCAATATTCTCCTTTATCTCATTGAACTATGAACTAATAGATTGTGTTTAAACAAAATAAATACTAGTATTACTTCTTGTAAATAAAAAAATTTAACAAAAAAAAAAATAAATAAATAAACAAAAAAAAACTACTTATTACATACACATGCTATAGCATGCAGGATTTTCTGCAGTGAAAAGGAAAAGATAATTTAATCCAAATAAATAAAAACAAGCAATTCATGTTTATAAGGGATCAGACACAAATACCATTTCAATTCAAAGACACCTTAAGCAAAGGATTACTGTAGAGTAGATTATCAAAAGTGTAACTAATATGAAGATCAGAGCTAGAGAATCAAAAGTGTAACTAATGTGAAGATCAGAGCTAGGGTACTAAAAGTGTAATTAATATGAAGATCAGAGCTAGAGAATCAAAAGTGTAACTAATGTGAAGATCAGATCTAGAGTATCAAAAGTGTAATTAGTGTGAAGATCTGAGCTAGAGTATCAAAAGTGTAACTAATGTGAAGATCAGAGCTAGAGTATCAAAAGTGTAACTAATGTGAAGATCAGCACTAGGGTATCAAAAGTGTAACTAATATGAAGATCAGAGCTAGGGTATCAAAAGTGTAACTAGTGTGAAGATCAGAGCTAGAGTATCAAAAGTGTAACTAATGTGAAGAACAGAGCTAGAGTATCAAAAGTGTAACTCTTTAAATGTGAAGGTTAGAGGCTTAGGTAATATTTATGATCAGGGATTTAGCAGTACTTCATTTTGTGATTGGTAAGATTATATAGGACATAAGAATTTAAAAGTTTACAGATTTATGATGAGGGAGTTGAGAGTCCTTTGTGACTTGGTAAGATTATACGGGAGGTAAGAAGCTGTTTACAGATTTATGATGAGGGAGTTGAGAGTCCTTTGTGACAGGATTTGACTTACCTTTGTGACCAGTGTTGGACGACAGGAGCGTCGAGTGAAGGGATCAGCTACAGCATTCTTCATCTCTAAAAACTCCTTCTTTGATGCCTCCTCTGCCAGGATTTGGTTCCTCAAACGATTTCTTTGGTTGATATAACTAAGAACAACCACAAAATTGTTTAGTTTGGGTTATATACTTAATTTTATATTCTAATCAAAAGTAGTACCAGGTACTACAATTTTATGAACACTGCAAGACCTACCAAAGGACAGAGATTCGAAAAAATTGGCCACAGTAATAAAATTGGACTATCCTTCTCTGTTCTTTGCACTTCAGTGGTACAAACACTAGTAGATACACAGAACATGATAATTTTATGATAAAAATACTAAGTTAATCCTATCTGTGAATACTTTATATCAACAAATCATCAAAGACTTAATAGATGAAATCTCCCTGATATATAAACTCATATAACTAGTGTCATAAATCTGGCAGCTACAGGAATCTACGGTATGTCATATACTTGGCATCCACCTATCAGGTATCAAATGGATAAATCTGACATATAAATTTGATATCCAGGTCTACCTAAAGGATACATCTGAAATTCAAGCCCGACTAATGGACATCTCTCTGATACAGAACTGATATATGCCTAATTACCAGAAGATTATAAGTCTATGTTTAAACAATTTCAATATCACATCTACAAGATCTTCTCCCTTACCTAATGGATGATATGTTGTTAGTTCTCCTCCTATCCAATTCATTGGCCCTCTCTTCCAATTCTTCTAGCTCCTGTGAGATTTTGTACTGAGCTGCTGTGTCCCCCTCTAAATCAGCTGCTTCCTGTAAAAAACAAATGTCAAAGACGTGTGTCTACTTCCTCAGATGACACTGCCCGAAATTTAGTTCTAGTGTAGAAGACATTAAGGTAAACTCAAAGAACATAGTCAGAAACTTAATTCTCAACTCAGATTAAATTATTTCAATAACAATCAATTTTACACTCCAATGATAATGTGTAACAATCAATTCTACACTTAAATGATAATGTGTATCAATCAATCCTACACTTAAGTGATAATGTGTAACTATCAATTCTTTACTTAAATGATATTGTGTAGCAACCAATTCTATACTCAAATGATGATGTTTAATAAATTCAAAACCATTAAAACATGAAAACAAGTGCCCCTACCTTTTGTTTGAGTAAGAGGGTTTTCTTAATGGCATAATTATGAGGATTCTTTTTAAATTTCTGCTTCTCAGCAACAATCTGAAAAAGCATGAAAATCTTCAGTACTAAGTCATATCCTTTCTAGAAACAGATGTACTCAGATTCATGTCTTTCAAAAAAATTGTATAATTTACACAGAAGAAATTTTACATACATTTATAAAGCAAAGATACACTGTATTTACTATTTTAAATCCACATGTATGTTACTGCACCCACTCCAGTGCAGTGCTAATTCGCAACTTTTTAAAAACTTTTACCTCTTCGATATCATTTTCTTTGAACTTGTAATTGAGTGCTTCCTGAATACTTTTGGCCTTCTTGTCTATATCCTGAAGTGTAGGTAAAGGTATGTCTCCAAGAGTCATTGCTTCTTGCCATTTAAAGAACTCTGAATCTGTGAAATCTTGGTTAGATACAAATTCCAGTCGATAAACACGTTCAGAATGTCCATGCCTGCAATTATTTCCAAATAAGCAGTCATCATCCTGATAAATAAAACATATTTGAAAAATGTTGGTTTTTCACAAATACATCCTTTAGTACATTTATTTACCGCAATTTGAGACCCTTATTTGTTCGTGTTGTACCAAGCTGATATATTTTTGCAGTTTCCATTGTGTCAACAATTTCAGCGATCTAGCAAAAAAAAGGTTTCTTTTTAAAAAATATACAGGGTATATTCTGTGTGAATAAATTAGATTATTAGATTTAATAAGTTACTTCAATCTCAACTTGATGAACATTTATATTACTTATAAAATTTGATTCTTCCATACGAAAGAATTCATTCCATTGTGGTATAGGATTGTGACTTACTCTATATACCGCGCGCCCCTCGTGGTTACCAATACCAATTCTCACGTAACAGCCGCACACCGTCTTCTTAAAGAATGGCATGTGACACCATCTAACGACGTAAAGAAAATAATGTAAAGTGATTTTTGTCACTTGATTTATAATTGTAGCCCTTCCAAATCATGAAAATAATCATGGCCTAAATTTCAGTGGCTAAATGTACATTGTACTTGGTAGTAAAATCATTATTTTAAATAGTTTTCCTGCAATACTTATTCAATTATAAAAACAAGAGGCCCATGGACCACATCACTCACCTGAGATACTATGGCCCTGCCATTCTCCATCAGCACCCCCCCTCCCCCATATATTCTTATGTAAAACTTTGATCACATATTGTTGCCCCATCCTAGCCCCAGGAATCAGAAATTGAAGAAATCTGAAACCAACTTCCTGAAGTTGTGCTATATAAATATGACTAATCATGGCTTTGCTGTTCTTGAGTAAAAGTTATAAAAATAAAAATTCCTGTATATTCTTATGTAAAACTTTTATCTTCATTGTGACCCACCCTTCCCCCCAGGCATAATGATTTGAACAAACTTGAATCTACACTATCTGATGATGCTTCCATATAAATATGTCTAATCTTGGTTTTGCTGTTGTCGAGAAGAAGAATTTTTAAGATTCTTCCTATATTTTGCTCTGTTAAACATTGATCACATATTGTTGCCCCATATGTATTTCTATGTAAAAGTTAGATCTATTGTGGCTCCATCCTACCCCCGGGGGTCATAGTTTGAACAAATATGAATCTGAACTACCCAAGGATGCTACCATATAAATATGACTATCATGGCTTTGTTGATCTCGAGAAGATTTTTAAAGATTTTTCCTGTATATTTCTATGTAAAACTTTGATGACCTATAATGGTACCACACTAACCCTAGGGGTCATGGTTTGAAAAATCTTGAATCTAGACTATGTAATGAAGCTTTCACCTAAGTTTCATCTTTTCTGTCCTATTGGTTCTAGAGAAGATTTTTAAAAGATGTCATTAAATTTTGACTTATTATTAGGGATGTCAATTTTGTCCATTATTCATATTCGAATATTCAATGAAAGTATTCGAATATATTCGAATATTCGATAAAATAAATAAAATTTAGTTAATTTCAAATGTACATCATTATACTCTCATGGCAGGTTTGCGTCGGTATTTGGAAGTAAAATTGGACATAGACTTTTGTAGGCGCACAATAAGGAATTCTACATTTGACATCTGTCAATGTTTGAAATAAATGATTGATTTAAGTGTATACAACCGAAATATAAATGTAACAAATGATATCTATACAAGTTCAAACCAACGAACCAGTGGTTTAACCAGGGGCAAGATTGTCGTTTACTCTTCAGATTCAAAAACACGTAATTAATTACAATTATCTGCTTAATAAAAGATGTAATATAATCTTTGATACAATGTTTTGACAATATAAACAAACAATTCCATGGACAATTTTCCTAGCTCATTAATTTCCCGATAATGATTTTAAATTTTTAAAATCATATTTAACCCGAGATAATCAAGTAATTGATGCATTATTCTGAAAATGAGCCCTTTACAATATTACAGGCTGATTCTATCAAAGATGTAATTCAATGATCAATAAAAATTATTTTCATAAGTACATCCTTCACGTCTCTTAGACATTCAAAAAGGTTTCATTTCATTGTCCTCGGTTCTAGATCCGATCATATTAAACTACTGAAAGTACTTTTTGTATCATACATTAATAGTCCTTGTTTATTTCTATATACCTTACTATTTCTTTATACCTTACTCAAAATGAAAAAAATTGGAAGATCTATAAGACAAGAAAGTAGCGAAAGGAATCAGGGGATCGCTGGTAAATAAAACGGGGATAATTCCAGAACTGTTCTAATTAAAATTTATTACCTTTTTTGTGAAATCTGAAAACCACCGAATATTCGAATCTCAAATTCATATTCGAATATTAACTCATCGAATGAATATTCGAATGTTCGAATATTCGTTGACATCCCTACTTATTATCTATCCTAGAAAGAGAGTGCGGCAGCTGTGGCTCTTCATTTGAACAACTTGAATCTCTTTCACTTAAGAATGCTTTGTGGCAAGTTTGGCTAAAATTGGCCCAGTGGTTCTTGAGGAGAAGTCAAAAATATGAAAAGTTTACGGATGATAGACAGATGCCAGACACCCTTCAATCTGAAAAGCTCACTTGAGCCTTCGGCTCAGGGAAGCTGACCAAGAGCATATTCTAAGACAACCAAAATAGATGTACACACATATTTTAAACCCATTTCATTTACAATTTTAAGCATTTATTGCAATATTTAAGTTTTAGACAGAAAAAAAATTCTGCTTCATTTACTTACTTTTCCAACTTGTGTCGTGACAGACGAATCTTGGAGAGATCTTCTTTACAAGACACAAATTTGGGTTTCCTTGATTCATAAGACCTATAATGAGATTTTTCCAACATATATTGAAAATTAAATTTATGGCAACGAATGCCATAAAATTTTGCAGTAAATATCTTAAATGTTTTTACTGGTAACTGATGCAAGAATGAGAAAAAAAAATTCAGATGAGAAAGATTTAAATTGTGATCAGTTGTATAATGTTCATCTACATTAAACACAGGCACTTGTAATAACATAAGGTATCTAACTTTGAATTTAAATGGAGTACCCTCTCCCCAGAATTGCAACCATTATGCTTGCAGAGAAAAATGTACTCGTAAAGTGTTTATTACCATTCTCTTCCACAATTATTATTTTTTTTTTTTTAATCTCTTTTCTTTTATCTATGGAAACAGTGTCCAAACTCTGCTCACCAACTGGAAAATTCATTTCACACTACAAAGTTCCATGAACTCATCACTGGCAGAATATCTAGTTGAATTTTGATTAGCTAAAAGACTGTTTCTAAAATTACATTGGAAAAATATTGTACAGTGCCCACTGTCCAATCTGACAACAGTGGAATCCAGCACACTGAACTTTCCGAGCTCATATTTTATAAATATTCCCAAATATTTCATATTTCTTTTTAATTTATATAGATTAAAACACTGTATATTCCGACCACTGTACACTCCAAACACCACTTTAAGTTGTCCATCAAATTTTAAAATATTGCATCTGTTTGATTGAAATTCAATTGCAATCACAATGTTTTAGAGTTACATCTTGTTTGTATAAAAAGTTGTGTGACAATATTAAATGCACAAGTAAACAATGGAGAAAAACTGGACAAAAATGTAGTGCAGAAAAAAAAATACCACTGTGTAGAGAAGGTAGACAAAATATTTATTTTAATATCTACTGTCAGTAAGTAAAATGCTAAAAATTAAACTGCAACATCTCTGCAGTTCCATTTAAAAAAAAAAAAACATCGTACAATGTATATTACTAGAGTTTACTAACGCTGTTTTTAAAAAAAAATACTAGTCAGCCGAAGGTATATTTTATACAAATAACACACAATTATGCAAATACTTTGACAATAAAAACACATGTGCTGTAAACCTAATGAAAAATGATTTTTTTTTTGTACAAAGTCATCCAGCCAGGGATTTTTTTACCCTTTGATTCCAGGGGCCGGGGTCGTCAAGATTGGGAAAAATAGCGATATTTGGCTGAAATTGGGAAAAATATCTTCATAGAAATAAATAGGAAAAAACAGGCAAAAGTCAAATATTTAATCATTTTTCTTATTTTTTATGCCCCCGGATCGAAAGATCACGGGGGTATATTGTTTTTGTCCTGTCTGTCTGTTTGTCTGTTTATCTGTTTGTCCGTTTGTTTGTCTGTTGTCAACTTTAACCTAGCCCATAACTTTTGATTGGTTGGAGCTATGACTTTCATATTTCACATGTGTATTCCTTGTGACAAGACCTTTCTTTGGGTACCATCATATTTGACCTTTTGACCTTGACCTTGGAGTTTGACCTACTTTTGCAAAATTTTATGAGACTTTAACCTTGGCCATAACTTCTGAACAGTTGGTGCTTGGGGTTTCAAACTTCACATGTGTATTTTTTGTGACAAGGCCTTCCTTTGGATACCAACCACTTTGACCCTTTGACCTTGACCTAGGAGTTTGACCTACTTTTGAAAAAACTTTAACCTTGGCCATAACTTTTGAATGGTTGGTGCTAGGGCTTTCATAATTCACATATGTAATCCTTGTGACAAGATCTTCCTTTGGATACCAACCACTTTGACCTTGACCTTGACGTTTGACTTTTATTTAAAAAACTTTAACCTTCGCCATAACTTCTGAACAGTTGTATCTAGGTCTTTCAAATTTCACAGGTGTATTCCTCGAGACAAGACCTTTCTTTGGGTATCAACATCTCTTATCTTTTGGCCTGGATTTTGACTTGCATTTGAAGAAACTTTAACCTTCGCCATAAGCTGCCATATGGGGGCATCAGTGTTTCACAAACATATCTTGTTTCATAGTATGAAACTGGCTTAAACCAGCTTTAGTGATATGAAATAATAGCAGCTGTTGAAGTTCAGAAGCTTAAAAATGACAAAGCCGCAGGGTATGATAAGATTGTAAATGAACATTTATAAGTTCAATCAGGGACCTATATACTATATAGGTCCCTGGTTCAATTGTCATCTTTTTTACCTTTATGTAAGAAGTACTTTAAAATAAAATTTGATAGTGGGTTTGTTCCAGATGAGTGGTTAATCGGTATTGTTTAACCAATTTATAAGAACAAAAGCGATTCAACCGCGCCTGAAAATTACCGTCCTAGGCAAACTCACAGTAAACTGGAGTCAATTGGAGAGACTGACATGATGCACATTTATTTATTAAATAACGATCCCGATTTTAATATTTAAACATCGATCCCGCATTAAAAAGTATGCATGCAAACATCCGTAGTATTCCGAATAACTTCTCGGAACTCCTCGGATGGCTCGTACATCGCACATAGAGAACATAAACACCTTTTTTGTCATTATTTTATTTTAATAATTTACAATTTAATACTTTTTTTATATAGGGAATTTTTTGCTTTAATATTGGGAAAAACATGCACTTTTCAGCATTGGGAATGGGGCCGAATTTCGGCCCCAGAGAGACCCTAAAAAAATTCCTGCAGCTAATCATAATGCTCAGAAATATTCAACAATGAGTAATCCGACACACTGTCTAATCCGACACACTGTCTTATCCGTCACTGATTTTATTTCCCACTACATGTGGGATAAGACAGGTTTCACTGTAATGTTTTTAGGAAAATAATAGTAAAAAATTCATATTAAAACTACAATATATATACCCTTGTACTGATTTTTGTAGATTAATTTTTTGTAGAAGAGAATGGTAATAAAGAGCTTGCCAGTGCATTTTCTCTGCAAGTGCAAATGACTTTGATTCTGGGGAGGGTATCACTCCATGTAATTTGGAGTAGGATACCTTGTGTTATTATTATACTATGTAATAAAAAATTATAACAAAAACAAGTGCCTGCAGCTTCAAGTCAGTACTTATAAAAAATTTTTGTTTATCTTTTTTTGAATATCTTTTTTTGGTGTATAAAGAAAATAAATAAAATGACAATCCAGAAACATACCAAATGATTAAGCAGATTTCCAACTTCAGTTCAAGGTCAAATGGGAAAAAACTTTTAAATCATTCATTTTGTAACAAAAAGATTAAACAGAAAACACTTACTCCTCCCCCTCTGAATCCGACCTTGCAGATGACCTTGAACTGCTACTGCTTTCAGACTCAGATCCAGAATCATCTCCCCGCTCCTTTTCAGGTTCAGATTTAGGATCCTCCTCTTCATCGTCATCATCATCAGAGTATATATCACTTGTTTTCAGCAGTTTCTTTTTTTGTTCTTGTTTTTCTTCCTGTTTTTTAATCTGTTCCTCAGCTATTACACAATTAAAAGAAAACATTTATTAATTATTTCAGCAAATACTTCTTTTTCTATCTTAATAAGCACATGACTCTAAATCACATATATACATGTAGCTTCTTGTTATGTTCCCCAAACGAAGTTTGGGAACATATTGTTTTTACTCTGTTTCTTATTATTATTATTATTATTAAGGTCTTCCGTCTTCACGGAAGACCTTATAGTGATTCTACTGTTTCTTATTATTATTATTATTATTATTATTATTTTTTTCCCCAAAATTTTGTGCAGGCGATTTCTCAAAAACGATTCAGTGGTTTTAAATGAAACTTTCAGGAATTATGCGTCGTCAAATGAACTTTGTTCATCAGAAGGAAAATTTGGAAAACTCGCTTCTGGTGCCAAGTTATTGACAGTTTTCTGATTTTAAAATGAAATTTTGTCCCCCCTTTTTTTCAAAAATGGTTTAAGATATGAACTGGAGACTTGTTAGAGATGATAGGTTATGTCTTCTAGATGAGGGGAATCACCTTTTTGTGCGTCGTCAATACTTCCGGTCGTTACCGGATGCGAATTTAAAAAAGTCGTATTTTTAAACTTTTTTGTTTTTCTATATTTTTCTTTTATTTTAACAAGGTTAATAGAGACTCTTCTGAAAATGCTTTATATATAATTTATTTTAGAATTGATCAATCCAAACTCTAGATATTCGCATTTCTAAATTTGAAGCGGGTCCAAAATGGCTGCTGTCTCTGTAAACTCCGATAAGTAGGTCAGAATTTACGGAGTCAGCCGAGCGTTTGTTTGAATGAAAGTACCATAAGGATCAAAGAAATGTGAAGGAAATGTTGGATTGTCACATCACAATTACGTTGCAATTCTGTTTCGCAATAGAGTTTTAATCCGGGGTTTCCTCAAACGTCTACTATAATTTTTCTTGTCTGTATCTCAAAGTAGAAAAACGACATGACTACATGTGGAAATACGATAACTACAACCTTTTGTTTTACACCACGGAAAAACTGATCCTAAACCATGGTTATAAGTAAAAGCTTTTCAAGAAACTTGCCTGACTAAAGCAATCAATATATAGTAATTATTACGTGGCCATTGTTTTTTCCCCATGCAGGCTTGTGTCATATTAAATGAACAGAAATAAGAAAACCATTTTTTTAAAGATTGTTTAATGAAAATGATTTAAATATTTTTTTTCTAAAAGATGTTGTTATTGAACATAAATGGTATCAGATTCCTTGACCGTCGCAGGACGAGACATATGCATGTTTTTGGGCGAAACATTCTAGTCTTCCCATGAATGTGTAACTAATCGGGATAGTCCACTTTGGGGGTAAACAGGAAAATAAAACTTGTAGAAAATCTTACCTAAATCACTGCTTCAGTGTTACTTATCCATACGATATATAATAAGTACAATATGATAAATATACTTTCTCAAGCTCGATATTCAGGTTATAAGAACATACATTTTGAAATTTCATTGAAACCATCACCATTCAATAGAAAATACATTCCGAAGGATATGCGCGAATATTTACCCGTGACATTTCGCGCGAAATAATGTATCGTGATCAACCTTTCGTAGTAGACAAATGGTCTGATGCAGAAGTATATAGAAGTGCAGAAAAAGATTACATGGACATGCCTGTATATGGACTTACATGAAATAAAAAGTTGAATACATAAAGAATAAAAGAAAGTAAACAGTATCAACAGAGAATGGCTAAAGATATGAATATGAAACTTGCTGAGGTGATAGAGCATCAAATGTAGATATATTTATCGACAATTAATTTTCGTCGTTCTTACTTCCGGTCGCAAACGAAAGTGAATTCAAAAATGTTATATTTGCAACTTTTTTGTTTTTCAATATTTTTCTTTGGGATTTACAGGGTTAATAGAGAGTCTTTTAGGAGTTTTATGTATGTTTTCATCTTTTTGATTGAAAAAGTTTGCAGAGATTTTTTTTTAAATAAAATTCACTTCCGGTCGAGTGATTACCTGTCCTCAAAATCAGAATTTATTCTCACAATATTGCTTGGCAACAGTAAACGACTGAAGTCTAAAACTTTCAGGTCTGATAGTCAGTCATCAGTTTATTTGAATCGTGAGAAAATCTTGTATCGCCGTTACTTCCGGTCGTGACAGGAAGTGATGCAAAGAAGTGAATGGTTAATGGTTAGCTTTCTTGAATTTTCACGCTGAATTTCTTTTATCACTTTTTCAGAGTGAATTTTTGCTTTTATTTTCAGAATCGGACGGAAGACCTCTCATTGCTCGCAATGAGTTTCTAGTTATTATTATTATTCTTTTTTTCTACTTTCTTCTCCGGTACTTTTTTGTCCGGGAGTGTTCTCATAGAACCACTTATCCGATTGACATGAAACCTTTTTAGGGTTAATAGGCATGTTGTGTAGGTGTTCGGAACGAAGGTCATTTTGCGCGCACATGCATGCACGTGCGCGCGCGTGCAATGAGTGAAATGACTGATATACTTGATGAAGCCGTAACTTTTATATTTCTTGATGAATTGCTTTGAAACTCAAAATATAAAGATATATTAGTAGTCTAAACAAGATAACATGGTCAAATTAGCATGAACTCACGCGCATGCACGTGCGCTCTTCTCTGATTGGCTGATACAAAAATCTCAATAATTTCCTTGTTTTTTGACAAAATACTTTGAAATTTAGAATATAAGTATATATTGTAAGGTGCTACAACATGCTATATAGGAAATTTCTTGAAAACACGCGCATGCAGGTGTGCTGCAATCTGATTGGTTGAAACTTTAAATGTCTATAACTCCCTTGGTTTTCAACAAAACAGGATGAAATTTACGACATGGATAGGCACATAGAGCTCCTACATTATGATACTATCAAAATTGAATGCAAGGCCATGCATGCGCGTATGCTGAATTCTGATTGGCTAATACTTAAAGGGTTACATCTCTCTTATTTTTCAATGAAATTCTTTAATATTTAACACAAATGTATGCATTGTGAGACACTATGAGAAAATAAATGTGAAAAATGTAGAAAACATGTGCAAGCACATGCGCTGAAATTTGACTGGCTAATACCCATATAGCTATATCGGAGTAGTATTCCAATGATATACCCTTAAAATTAAAGTGTCCATCTATATTACAAAGGTATTGTCTAATTTATTGAAGGTTGTAGGGAATGGGGCATCATAAGGGATTGGGGAGCCGTTTGGGGAACATCTGTAACGGTTCCCGTTACAATTAGCACTAGTTTAAATGTATATTTAAAAAAAATTCATATCTTCTTTTATTTGTTTATGGATGGGCTCTTCCCCTTTTTTCAATGAGAGAGCTTCAAAATGAGAATTTTTCAAAGTCATTTTTTTCTCCCATGACCTATTGTCTACAGTCCTTTTTCCTGAGAGTCGGAGAGAGAACCAGAGTCTCACCTATTTTCTTTTTTTCCTCTCGTTTCTTCATAAGGTCTGTAAGAGCAGAGAATTTTTTATTATCCTTCTTCTCCTCCATATTTTTACGTCTTTCGATACTCCTTTGAGTGACTGATTTCAGATCTTTTAGGTCTTGGACAGAGGACACAAGTACTTTCTCCTTCTTCTTTTGCTCTTTTTTCTTCTGTTGCTTTAATTTTTTCTCTATCTCAAATCTAGCAAAGACCAAAAAACAGAACAAAATGATAGTTTTTTTTTTACTGAAGACTTCTGATTTTCACTTTGCCAAAATGTAAACATAGGTAATCAAAGATTATGAAGCTCAACTATAGATGTTATCTATAAGTAAGGCACCAGCCTTACTTACACCAAATTTTTGTCCCCTGCTTTTGCATGTTTTTATCTAAGGTCTGACCTAGTGTTTAGTGCTTGCTGTTTTTATCTAATGCCTGACCTAGTGTTTAGTGCCTGTTGTTTTTATCTAATGCCTGATCTAGTGTTTAGTGCCTGTTGTTTTTATCTAATGCCTGATCTAGTGTTTAGTGCCTGTTGTTTTTATCTAATGCCTGACCTAAGTGTTTAGTGCCTATTGTGTATTTATCTAATGCCTGACCTAGCTTTTAGTGCCTGTCAACTTTATTTAATGCTTGACCTAGTGTTTAGTGCCTGCTGTTTTTATCTAATGTCTGACCTAAGTGTTTAGTGCCTGTTGTTTTTATCTAAGGTCTAACCTAGTGTTTAGTGCCTGTTGTTTTTATTTAATGCCTGACCTAGTGTTTAGTGCCTGTTGTTTTTATCTAAGGTCTGACCTAGTGTTTAGTGCCTGTTGTTTTTATCTAATGCCTGACCTAGTTTTTAGTGCCTGTTTTTATCTAAAGTCTGACCTAGTTTTTATTGCCTGTTGTTTTTATCCAATGCTTACCTATTTTTCAGTGCCTGTTTTTTTTTCTAAAGCCTGACCTAGTTTTTAGTGTCTAACATCTTTATTTAACACCTGACCTAGTTTTAAGTGCCTGTCGTCTTTCTATTCTGTTGTATAGTTCCTGCTCTCTTTCTTTCTCTGTCATTTGTTCTAATCTCAGTCTGTCTTCTTCATCCCCTATCAGATTTTCATCATAGCCATCATTAAACTGTTCCTCTTGATCTGAGTCGGAGACAGCTCCATCATCGCTGGATGACACTTCACCTACAAATAAGGTAATCCTAACATTGGACATGTTCTTCTTCTACTGTATGATCATAATTATGTTTTAAGAAGATAAAAAATCTACATTTGGGTATCAAAGAACTACAAACATGTTCCTTTATGAGGAAGAAAGTACATCTTCATGCAGTCAAACTTGTCATGGAGGTCACCTTTATCCAGTAGTCACCTGTCCTAAGCAGGCATTTTATTTCCAATCAATGAAACATCCTATATAATGTATCTCTAATATGTCACCTGTATAACATAGTCAGCTGTCATCAAATTTCATGCTAATTCGCCATTTTTCCTCATCTATAGTGGCCATTTTGTCCAATCCTGTGACCACACAGAGAGTCAGGTGATTCCCATTTTTTTGTTACTAATCTAAATATTTGGTATAGCATGACGCTATCAAGGAAGAAAACAATTGGTCTAATTGATTGGATAAGCTTATATATTATTGGAACAAATGCAAAACTCAAACAAGGGTTAAAGTAAGTGCAATTTAAATCTGGTTTAAAATTCTTATAGAGATATTAAATAGAACATAACCTTATTTGTCTTTTAATGGATATGGTAATAAGATATTTTCTAATCATTAGTTCACATTTCTCATACCCAACTCCAATAGCAGCAAATCTATGTCATAAATTCTTGTGGCTCAGACATCTATTAATGTCAAACATTTTTCAGGCTTACACACCTGTTTTCTCTATGCCATACCTTCTCCAAGCTCAAACACCTGTTTTCTATGTCATACCTTCTCTAAGCTCAGACACCTGATTTCTATGTCATACCTTCTTCAGGCTCAGACACCTGTTTTCTATGTCATACCTTCTCTAAGCTCAGACACCTGATTTCTATGTCATACCTTCTTCTGGCTCAGACACCTGGTTTCTATGTCATACCTTCTCTAAGCTCAGACACCTGTTTTCTATGTCATACCTTCTCTAAGCTCAGACACCTGATTTCTATGTCATACCGTCTTCTGGCTCAGACACCTGATTTCTATGTCATACCTTCTTCAGGCTCAGACACCTGATTTCTATGTCATACCGTCTTCTGGCTCAGACACCTGGTTTCTATGTCATACATTTGTCAGGTTCAGACACCTAATTTCTATGTCAAACCTTCTTCTGGCTCAGACACCTGATTTCTATGTCATACCTTCTTCAGGTTCAGACACCTGGTTTCTATGTCCTACCTTCTTCAGGCTCAGACACCTGTTTGTCACTTTCTGCTCCACTTTCATCTGATGACACAGCTGCTTTTCTCTTTGTTTTTTTGGATGAAGATTTTGTTTTCTTTTTCTTGCTTCCTTTCTTTCCAAAATTCCACTATACAAAAGATAATAACAGATTAGTGTAAACCTCATTAATATTGTGAATGTCAGCAGTATTCTCACAATGATTAGGTAAATTATACTCATGTTTAACAAACCAATAATTACTGTGTAAGAGACTCACAGAAGGGCTTGACTTTGTATATTAAAATTTTGTAAACTGACTTTAAATTACATTTATATATGTAGAATCTTTAGCATATTAATACAGCAAAATTGGAATTTTTAGGGAGACGAAAATTCAGCGATTTGTCCTTAAAAAATGAGTATTGAATTTTAATAAGAAGTAATTTTAGCAATTTTATGGTACATAGCAAGATAACAGTAACTTCTAATGCAGAATAAATTGCTAGTGATACTTAATTTTAGCGATCTCAACACCCTTGATAAAAATGCCAAAATTGAATCCTCGCTAAAATTTCTCTTTATACAGTAATTATTATTATTCTATGCAGTTATGTGGAGGTCAAAACTCCTTTTAAGTTTAATTCTTTAATTTTGAGATCAAAGAATTTAACATTTCTATACAGTCATACATTGAAGTTAGACATTTTTAGTTGTCTTTCTAATGTAAAAAATTACATCTTCGTCACTCTCCGATGTCTCTGATTCCGAGTCACTCTTGGCTTTAGCTGCTGCCTGAGGCTCCGCTGCCGCTGGACGCTTCCTCTTGGCCAGAGCTTTGAAATCCTGAAAATACCCATCTTCAACTTAATCTAATTTCACAAACTTTCAAAGTGAAAGTGTGTGCCAAAGAGACTATGTCAGAGGCTAACACTTGTGAACATTTGAACAATTTAGCATCATTAGTAGGAATACATCAGTACAGATTTAGTGAAGAATTGAAGATCAGCAGACTTTTACATTTAAATTCTTTCACAGTAATCTTTACTTAGAGCAAACTGTTCAAAAAGTTCATTTCTGTATTTCCTTCTTCTTACCACAGAATTTGTTGTGCATAAATGTACAAGCTAGTCATATATATATAGGATCTCCCATGATTTGTAGTTGGATATGATTTTTATCCAATGAGTTGTGTGTTTTTTATCCCCGAGCCTTGGCGAGGGGATAAAAACACACAACGAGTTGGATAAAAGTCATATCCAACTACAAATCATGGGAGATTCTTTTCATCCCATGTTTAATACTTCACAACCAATGTTTTACACTGTTTTATATGGGACTCCACTTTATTTTACTTAATCGCGCTAACGCAAAAACCATTGTGACGTCACAACTGTGGATTATGAAAAAATTATCTAATGAGTCATATCCACAGGATAAAGGGGTAAACATGGGATAAATATATATATATATATATATATATATATATATACATACATACATACATACTGGAAAGTAACCAGGTTTATCGAGGTAAAAAATATTGGTTAACTCATGAATTTTTCAGTTAACCTTAATAGGTGACAGTGGTTTAAAACCTAATTGGCTCAATACAGTAAAACAGACTTACAGCATAGTGCTATGGATGGACAATTTTGCTTGTTATAAACATGTTAATTGGGTAGATTTTACTTTAAGACACGAGACTTATGTCACTCAGCTGAAAAGGGTTAGTCTTGAACACTGATCGACTGATTAGGTTAGTCTTGCACCCGAGAGATTTTGGTTACTGTAGATTCCTTATTTTACACACCAAGTACTTGATATCGCAAATTATTATGCTTCCTGTCAGCTTGTCTCTACATAGTCAATACCCAACTATTTTCGCATAGTGGTCTAAGGATTTATATAGCGTAAGCATACTATGCCGAAATAGAGCACGGCTTCTTTTTCTGAAGAAAATCCGACAGCGCCCACGCCGGGGATCGAACTCACGACCCCAAGATTATCAGTCCGACGCGCTACCGATTACGCTACAGACGCCGTTATTTATAACACTGTATTATAATATATATAAACTTAGTTTCAAAGATTTTACACTAAAAGAAAAAAAAATAAAAAAAATAATTTTTATAAAATAGTATCTTGCAATTTTTTACCCTTCACACAACTAAATTTCTCAACTATCTGTACATGGAACAATCAAAATATTAAAGACAAAAGATCATGACGTACATGTAGCACAATAAGACGTCATAATAGGGGTGTACTAACATGAATGTAAGAGGTGATGAAACATTGGAAAGGGAGAAAATATTGTCGTTTTTATACAACAGTCAGCATAATAATAACAATAGTGTTGTACTTTGCATGCACTATGCCTAAATAGTAGTCAGGGTTTGACACATAGTGCACTTGCCTCCGACTCGTGCACCATGTGTCAAACCCTGACTACTATTTAGGCATAGTGCATGCAAAGTACAACACTATTATATAAATGGCTCTTAGATGTCAAATCGCGAGAACAGTAATTCACGACTGGACAGTTGATCAAGAGATTTTAAATGGACTTTTGCACCATAAAATTAAAAGCAGGTAATTTCATTTTGCGAGCACTGCTTCTCGCAAAATTACGCAATAATTAATTACTCGCATATATTTAGGAATCTATAGTAGTCATTACAGAAGTATTCGACTGATTAGGGTTAGTCTCACATCAATTCAAGAGATTTGGGTTAGTACTCACACACTATTTGACTGATTATGGTAAGTCTAGCATCAGCCTGGGAGATTTGGGGTAGTGTCTTGTTCTTTTAGATTAATTACGAAAGACAGCTGCATCTGTGTTTTTTTGCTAGATCTTTCAGTATCAACGACATCTCGTTGATTAGTTTACCATGAAAAAATGCCTAAGTACGAACGAAAGGCACTGAGCATGCGCCGAATGCACTTCATTAACTATCATTTTTGTCAGTTTTTCACTGAATAAACAACATTTATTGAATGTTTTAAGAGAATGAGGTTTAAAACTTCGTTTAAAATCCAAGTTTTAAACTAAACTTTTATCCGTAGAATTTGATTTTGGGACCAAAAAGGCTCAAAACCTCATACTGGGGCAAAAAAAAAGCTCAAAACCTCATATAATTTGTTATGTCTGTCAGGTTCACAATACATATTTAAAACCAAGGGGAATGAAAATCACTTCACTATAAGCATGAATTCATTGAAAGCATGTTTGCTAAAAGCATATTTTACTGTTTTAGTCCATAAAACCTATGTACATTTCAAATGTCTTAAGATATACATTCATTTTACATAAGCTTGCATGCTTGCAAAGATTAGATACTTTTGGAATAAAATTTTTCCCTAATTCATTTCACTCTAAAATGAATGTATATGCATCATGCTGGTCAAAAGGAAAAGTTTACTAGTTTGGGTATTATAACTATAATCAATATTCTTTTTAAATGAGAGTCAGGTTACCTTTACACATTATCATTTTGTCTTTTACCAGCTGTTTACTTATTTCATTCAGTGTGATAGCAATAAATAAGAGATATTAATGAACGGTGTTGATTATCCTCAAAAATTTTTCGTTCATTCTTAAATTATAATTAATATGACGGGGATCCAATATGACTAATTCAGTGAATGTCTTAAAAATTATCTTGCTAGTATGCAAAGAAAAATGAGTGGGCTTTCATGGAGTAATTAATAAATATAATATTCTGTAAGAGTATTGGGAAGATGTGTAAAAACATGAACAGTAATGTTTTATGTATCAAAACTGGGGGGAATTGGATATTGTTTTGCAAAATTGTTTATCTTTCTATTTTTCCTTTCTATTTATAATACTGAACTGATATAAAATGTATAGGCCTATGCTGTGTTAAAATATTAATCCACAATTCAACAATGCATGTAAAACAACAGGCTCAACCTACTTCGTCAAGGTTTGAGCCACTTTCACTATCGTCACTGTCTGAATCAATCAGAGCAGTCGTCTTCTTTCGTTTAGACATAGTAATCAGGTTTGTAAGAGTCAATTTGAAAACATGGACACTCTTTGGCAGCGCAAAATATCTCTTTTTACCCACAATCCATAGCGAAGGTCGTACGACCTAACATCTCTTGTAGGTTTGAAAGAAATGGGTCAGATTGCATTTAGCACTACAAGCGTCTGAATAATCAGGATGTAAATACGGAAGTGAAGAAATCGCATTCATTCTCACAGATTTGTCAATTTGACATGAGAGAAACAAAAACATTTTATTATTTTGGATACATTTGAAACAGGGAAAATGACACACAAGTATGGCAGCTGTGTTGAAGAGAAATTCACGAACAAGATCGTCAAAACGATTCTGTAAGGAAAAATTTTGCTGTAAAACTGAAAATACAGAGGCCCAATATTATTGCGAGGAATGTGACACAGACCAATGTATTGAATGCGACGAAGCGATACACAAAATAAGTGTCAAATTTGAATTTCACGATAGAAGAAAGATAGAACCGCCTCCTTTCGAAGATTTATGTCAGATTGCTAAAGCTCAAAATTTGCTCGTCTGTGAAGAAGATAATTTTGCAGATTTGAGATGTGAAGTGTGTGCCTTAAATTTCTGCTTCATTTGTTTTGATTATTATCACAAAGGCAGCAGAAAAACTCACAAAAAAATCTTTTTCAAGGAGTTCAGACAAAGACAACTACAAGACCAACTGAACCATCACATTAAACCTTCTAGTCCATTACAGGGGGCAGATGACAGTTTAACATTTATGTCATGTCCGCAATTGCAAGATCAGTACCCTGATTTTAGTTCACAGCAGACAGAAATTTCTGAATTGGAATCACATGCCAATACTCAGAACGAAAGCATGAACTCATTTAGCAGTGCTAAATCCGATCATAGTCAACCAAGTAGCATTCCAGATATTTGTTTATCAGCAGGGAGTGAAATGTCCAACATTGAAGCTCAGCTTGCTGAGAGCATTATAGATCTAAATGATCCTTATGACAACATCAAGAGCTTCATGTTGATAAATGATCAAGAAGTCATACAGGTATTCATGAGATAAGATTGTATTTATGATAAACAGTGAAACCTGTCTAATCCGACATGCACTTGGACACAAATTTCATGTAAGAATAGACAGTGTGTCAGATTGCACAGTGTAAAAAACATGGAAAATAATAAAGAAAGGATGAAAAAAAAGGTCGGAACACACAGTGAAACAGATTGCACTGGTGTCAGATTAGACAGTTTTTTCTGTAAATAACTTCCAATTTGATACATTACGTGTCAGTCAAGTTTCAATTTTTTATATATTTTTCTTTGAAGTTTTTGTATATACAGTCAAACCTCAAGAGTTTTAGAAGTGAACTGAATGGGGTTGAGAAAAAACTTAGAGATATCTGTGGATTTGAGATATCAAGAGTAAAATACTTAAAGAATAAGTGGTTGGGACTTCCAAATCACTTCAACATATCCAAAGTATTCGAGATATTGGTGTTCAAGATACCGAAGTTCAACGGTACTTTTTTTAGAATCAAAATTGTTCATACAAACAAATGGATGGAGACAAAGTTATCACTTTGTGTTTACCATGTTTTACAGGCAACGCAAAGAGAGACAGTATTATCCATTTATAATAATTCTCTATTATACATTTACAGTATTGATTATATGAGAATTTTTTTGGCCCTATTATTACTATAATAAGAACTAGAGATTGCCTGTGTAGCTCAACATATTGAGAGAAAATTCATCTGTTTGTTGTATTTGAGCAACTTGACTTATCTAAAAATATTTACTAGGTAACTGCAAGTGTTTAAAACAAGGGTATCAAGCCATTCTTCATTTGGCAGAATTAATAGCACATCTCATTTTAATAATTTAGTATTTATATGGCCAGTCATGATTTTTTTTTTTGGAATACCAAACCACCCAACCCTATTTGAAATAAATTAATTATTATCATATAAATTATTATCATTTTTATTAGCTCACCTCAACGAAGTTGGGGGAGCTTATGTAATACCCTCGGCGTCGGCGTCCCAGGTTAAAGTTTTTGGAGCAGTTTTCTTTTTAAGTACTTCTATGCCCTATATATCAATCAGAGATGCATGGAGGATGCTTCTAGTGTGTTTCATTGTACCTGTCAAAGTTTCAGATGCTGCAGTTTCAGCTAAAGAATGACCAGGTTAATGTTTTTGAAGCAGGTTAAGGGTTTGGTGCAGGTTGAAGTTTTTGGAGCAGGTCTCATTTCCAAGTAACTATAAGCCCTATATTGACCAAACTTGCATGGATGATACACCTAAGGATGCACACTACTGGACTTGCTTCAGATGCAGGATCTGACTTACATTTTCCGTAAAAGTGACCAGGTTTAAGTTTTTGGAGCAGATCTCATTTCCAATTAACTATAAGGCCTATCTGAACCAAACTTTCATGGATGATGCATCAAGGGATGAACACTCTCAAACTTGCTTCAGATGCTGGATTTGACTTGCATTTTCTGGATGAGTGACTAGTTTTAAGTTTTTAGGTAAGTCCATTCCCAAGCAGCAAGCCATATCAGACCAAAATTGCATAAATGTTGCATCTAGGGATGCACACTACTAGATTATTAGTTTAGTGTGAGACTTTGCCTTACTTAAAGACAACATTCGTTGAGGTGAGCTCTGTAATCTCTGATTACCTATGTTTAAAACTGTTATGCATTAATTTCCATTAAGAACTTCCATTCTCTTAGAGTTTTAAGGTAGACTATGATGTACTATAATGCAGACCTTACCCTTGATCACTGTACTCAAGTCATTGTACTCAGAGGAGTCAATATTGTTCAAATAAGTACATCTGCATAATTTTGGAAAAAGCATTTCTAAAGAAATATACCAGGTAGTTGCATAAAAATCTGGAAATTCCTTATTTCTTCAAATTTTTATTGATTTTAATTTTACAGATAGAGGATGAGGAAGAGTTTGCCCAGCGTCTTGGATGTGACAACAATGAACTTGTTAAAGTTGTGTCTATATTTGGCAACACAGGAGATGGCAAATCATTCACACTGAACCACACATTCTTTGGTGGTAAAGAAATTTTTAAGACCTCTTCACACCAGTCTTCATGCACTGTAGGAGTTTGGGCAGCATTTGATCCCAAGGAAAAGGTCATTGTCATAGACACAGAGGGTCTCTTAGGAATTACATCCAATCAGAATCAGAGAATGCGCTTACTGCTGAAGGTTCTAGGAATATCTGATATCATAATTTATAGGTCCAGAGCAGAACGATTGCACAATGATATGTATCAGTTTTTGTGTGAGTCTTCTTCAGCCTATACAAAACATTTCTCAGAGGAGCTAGAAGCCACCGCAAGAAGATGTAACAAATGTGTGGGCGATCTGACACCTGCTGTCATTATATTCCAGGAAACTGTGAACACAAATGTTCTAACTAACTCAGGTACTACTATTCTTACATTACTTGTATTGGATTGTAGACTAGATAAGATTTCTATTTTAATCTATCTGTTTTATTGACAAGTTATATCATATTTCACAGAAATCTTCACCTTGGATTAAGTACTTCAAAAATCACATAATAACAGTTAAAACTATGCACGAATTAAAGAGAATGTTTACAAATTTACATTCAACTGTTATTCTTACATTCAGCCAATTTTTTTATCCACTCATTATTTCATCCCTGAAATATTAAATATAGCAATAAACAAGCTCCATACCATCAGTGTATATCTATGTTTTTGTCTGACAAGTTGGAAGATTTATTAAAGAAGAGCAAAATAAATGTTATTTTTATGACATTATATAAAGTATGCAATGTGCATTGAATTTTTAATATTATACTTTCATGTAAATCACTTGTGCAGTAGAACTTAGCAACAGTCAAGATTGCTTGACAAAGGGTGATATTCAAAAAAAAAAAACAAAAACAAAAAAACATATATTGACTGTGAGGAATATATTTGCACACTTCACCTTTATTTGTATAAAGCATTCAGTATAACATAATAAATACTGTACGTAGTTGAGGGTAAGATTGAGGATTTTTCACCCCTCAAAAACCATTGTCATTCTTGGCTGCACCTCAGCTGGTTTTCTTGGGATGAAAATTTTCACTGTTACCCTCACAACTACATGCCATATTTATATCTTGTAATACTCCTTTTTGCTCTTTTTAGGTACAGACTCTGCTGAGAAGTTTATATGGAATACATTCCGTCAACTAGAGTGTACTATGCATTTTAAGGACCTGACCTATGTAGGGGTACGAACAGAGAGACCCCCCACAGATTTCTCCAGGTTCCAGACTGTCATGTCTCAGCACTTATCAGACAAGACAAATCGTGCAGCACGAAAACCAGCAATTGTCTTCAAAACTCTCAAGGTTTGTATATCTAGTACTGTATACAGGGTTATTTTCGCTCTGTGTTATTTTCACCCTTTCACACTTTGAAACAATTCTACACCATTTTAAATTCGCTCAGTCACAGTTCTGTTTAAGAAGTAATACTGTCATCTAGGAATTCTCACCGTCCTAAATTTGCTCACTTGTGTTGAGGGGGAAAGGGGTGAAAATACAATGGAGGTGAAAATTTCCCTATATACAGTATATCATCTGAGGGGGAAAAATGTTAGATTCTATTTTTTATAAAAAAAAAAAATATATATATATAAACTTAATTGTTGGAAAATGGTAGTTATATATAAATTTAGATTAAAATTCTGCTCAACATCTAATATAATGAAAGATAACAGTCTTATCAGGGACCAACCTAGACCCAAAATTTAGGGAGACTTCACTTCTCCCTCAGAGAAATGTAGGGAGAAGTTTTGAATTCTAGGGAGACTTTTTGGCGTGCGTGGCGCACAGTGATCATTATTAAACTTTTTAAAAATAAAAAATTTCATTGTTTTTTTTACTTAAATACATTTCAATATTTTTTTCTGTAATATTTAAACAAAATAAAAACTAGTGCTAATTGTAACGGGAACCGTTACAGATGTTCCCCAAACGGCTCCCCAATCCCTTATGATGCCCCATTCCCTACAAGCTTCAATAAATTAGACAATACTTTTGTAATATAGATGGACACTTTATTTTTAAGGGTATTTCATTGGAAAACTACTCCGATATAGCCATATGGGTATTAACCAATCATATTTCAGCGCATATGCTTGCACATGTTTTCAACATTTTTCACATTAAATTTCTTATAGTGTCTCACAATACATACATTTGTGTTAAATATTAAAGAATCTCATTCAAAAATAAGAGAGATGTACCCCTTTAAGTATTAGCCAATCAGAATTCAGCATACGCGCATGCATGGCCTTGTATTCAATTTTGATAGTATCATAATGTAGGAGCTCTATGTGCCTATCCATGTCGTAAATTTCATCCTGTTTTGTTGAAAACCAAGGGAGTTATAGACATTTAAAGTTTCAACCAATCAGATTGCAGCACACCTGCATGCACGTGTTTTCAAGAAATTTCCTATATAACATGTTGTAGCACCTTATAATATATACTTATATTCTAAATTTCAAAGTATTTTGTCAAAAAACAAGGAAATTATTGAGATCTTTGTATCAGCCAATCAGAGAAGAGCGCACGTGCATGTGCGTGAGTTCACGCTAATTTGACCATGTTATCTTGTCTAGACTACTAATATATCTTTATATTTTGAGTTTCAAAGCAATTCATCAAGAAATATAAAAGTTACGGCTTCATCAAGTATGTCAGTCATTTCACGCGCGCGCACATGCATGCATGTGCGCGCAAAATGACCTTCGTTCCGAACACCTACACAACATGCCTATTAACTCTAAAAAGGTTTCATGTCAATCGGATGAGTGGTTCTATGAGAACACTCCCGGACAAAAAAGTACCGGAGAAGAAAGTAGAAAAAAAGAATAATGATAATAATAACTAGTTATAATTGTAACGGGGACCGTTACAGATGTTCCCCAAACGCTCCCCAACTCCCTTTTGGTGTCTTATTTCCTGTAAGCTTCATTAAATAAGGCAATGAAGTATATTTGTCGTTTTTTGCATTTTACGCGCGCGCACGTGTATGCATGTGCAGTATGACCATGTCATCCCATCTATTCTATTAATGTATCTTTATATTCTCAGTATCAAAACATTTTATCAAAAATATATAAGTTCCGGCTATATCAAGTATACAAGTATACTGGTCATCTTAGCATTGCGCACACGCGCACCAGCATGCATGTTCATAATGACCATGCCACTTGTCTACACTTATAATATGTCTGTTTATTCTTAGTATCAAAGCTTTTCATCAAAAAATATAAAAGTTACGGCTATATTAAGTATATTGGTTATTTAACACATTGCACGCGCGCGCATGTGCATGATGTCCACATCATCTTGTCTACACTTTTAATATATCTGTATATTCTTAATATCAAAGCTTTTCATCAAAAAATATAAAAATTACGACTATATTAAATATATTGGTCATTTAACACATTGCACGCGCGCGCACGTGCATGCATATGCATGCATGTGCATGATTACCATGTCATCTTGTCTACACTTTTAATATATATAAATATTTTGAGTATCAAATCATTTCATCAAAAAATATAAAAGTTACGACTATATCAAGTAAATTGGTCATTTTACGATTTGTGCGTGCGCGCACGTGCGTGCATGTGCATGTTGACCATGTCAACTTGTCTACACTTTTAATATATCCTTAAATTCTGAGTATCAAAGCATTTCATCAAAAAATATAAAAGTTACAGCTATATCATGTATATTGGTCATTTTACGCATTGCACGCGCACGCACGTGCGTGCACGTGCGCGCAAAATGACCTTCGTTCCGCAAATCTACATAACATACCTAGTAACACTAAAAAGGTTTTAACTCAATTGGATGTGCAGTTTCCGAGAACACTCGCGGACAAAAAAGTACCGGAGAAGAAATAAGAATTAAAAAGAATAATAATAATAACTAGAAACTCATTACTAGTAATGAGAAGGTCTTCCGTTATACCACTTCCTGTTTGCATGAACATGTCTTTTCCAACGTCGATATTGGCCTGAAACTTATGTAAAAACAAAATAACTTAAAAAAATACTTTTTTGCTTCGTTTCCTGTCACGACCGGAAGTAATGACGACACACGATTTTTACACGAAGCAAATGAACTGATGACTGACTATAAGTCCTGAAAGTTTTAGACTTCAGTCTTTTACTGTTGCCGAACAATTGTGGGAAAAAATTCAAATTTTGAGGACAGGAAAACACACGACCGGAAGTGAACTGAATAAAAATCTCTGAATTTTCTCTTGACTTTTCCAGTATCTACAGCATGTGTAAAAAACATTTCAAATACTTACTCGTATCTATAAGTGATATTTATGAGAAAGTTAAACCACGAAATAACGTAGTTTATCTCCTAAAACCGGAAGTTTAAAGTTCTTTTCCGGTGGAATCTAACATTTTTCAAAACAGCGAAAGGGAAGCAAGAAAGTGAGGAAAGTTTTAATTTTAAAAAGAAAAGTTGAAATTTTCGATTTCTTCGATCACTTCCTGTGATGACCAGAAGTGACGGCTGACGCTTTTAACCCTATGTGTTTTGCCTTCTCACCAAGTTTTATTACTCCTATAAGTTTAGTGTCTTACTTTCATGCCGTTTCCGAGATATCGCTGAAAAAACTTTTCATTTTGGGGACAAGAAAACACGGAAGTGAACTTTACTAAGATATTTCACGTCACTCTAGACATATGCAGTCTCAATAACATATATAAAAATCATTAAAAGAACACTATCTATAAGCGATATGTTGGGGAAAATTCAAAACCCCTATTATGTAGTTTTTCTCTTATAACCGGAAGTTGTCGTTTTTTGTTTCCGGTGGAACCAACACATATCGTAACTGTGAAAAAGATACATTTATATGATGCAAGTCTTATTCCAAAAGAGAAAAGTTGAAATTTTTGATTTCTTTGATCACTTCCTGTGACGACCGGAAGTGACGACTGACGCTCTTAACCCAAATGGTTTTGTCTACTCCTCAAGGTCTAATACTCCTAAAAGTGTGGTGTCTATATCTCTTACAATTTCTGAGATCTCACTCGGACAAGTTCTCATTTTGCGGACATTTAATCGCTCGACCGGAAGTGAATTTTACCAAGATATTTGACGTTACTCTAGACATTTGCAGTCTTGATAACATATTCAAAAATCAGTTCAAATACGTTATATATAAAATATATTTATGGGAAAGTAAAATACTCAAATTATGCAGTTTTTCGCTTATAGCCGGAAGTTGACGTTTTTGTTTCCAGTGGGACCAACATATTTCGAATCTACAAATAAGATGCAACAATGTGATGAAAGAAAAAAATCAAAAAAGGAAAGTTGAAATTTTTGATTTCTTTGATCTCTTCCTGTGACGACCGGAAGTGACGGCTGACAGATTTAAACATATTCTGCAAACATACTTGTCATGATCTATAATCCCTGAAAGTTTGAGGTCTTAATCTTTTACCGTTTCTGAGATATCGTCCGGACATGATCTCTTTTGAAAAAACGGAAATTGGACATATCTGACGACCGGAAGTGAATTTTGCAAAATCCTTAAAAATGTTTTTAGTTTATTTTAATTTTCATAATCCCTGAAAGTTTCAAGAAAATCCATTGAGCCATCTCTGAGAAATCGCTTGAACAAAAAACGGGAAAAAAATAATAATAATAATAAACAGTAGAATCACTATAAGGTCTTCCGTCTGAAACGAAAGACCTTAATAACTAGAAACCTTGTTGCCATGGCAACAAGAAGGTCTTCCGTCCCTTCTCTGTCTTCATAGAAGTTGATTCCTCTTTAAACAACATGTTATGTTGTGCATTCCCTGTCACACCTTCATACAAAATTCCTTCGCCATGCGCTCGGCACTTTGAAGTGAAAGTTGCGGATATTTTGGATGAGACCTTAAAAACCGAGGCCACGTGTCAAGGCTGGTGTTGGCACAGATAAAGATCCCTCATTGCTCAATGGCCCTGAGTGCCGAGTAAAAGTTTAAATTTGAAGCCCTTCACCGCGGTGGTCACGTCTCTATATGAGTGAAAAATTCTCGAATGGGACTTAAAACAACATACAATCAATCAATCAATCATACATAAAATATAATTAAACGTTTATATTTTGAAAATATTGCAAATCTGGAACGAAAAAAAATACGAAATATAATTTTAGGGAGGGGGGAGGACCTATGTTCCAAAACATCTTTGTGTGATTTTTTTTAAACTTTGAGATTCTCACACTTAATTGTACAAAATACAAAATTATGTTAAATATTTTTTTTAATTTAAGACCTACATGTATCTACACTATTTTGTTTTATTTTACCCGATTTCATGCATTTCAGGTTACCCCCCCCCCCCCCCCCCCCCTCCCTGAGTCAGCACCACACACGCATAACAAAATGATTGACACTTCACGTGAAAGCATATTTTTTCACATACTGTTTCAAGTATACAGATTTTTATGTGTTTCATTGTGTTAATACACTGTATTCCATTAATTAACCATACCTTTATCCGCTAAGTCGCTTTGAGCTCTTAATTATGGCGGATCTTGCTCTAAACTAAATGTCATTGAAGTTACCTCTCATTTGAAATTGCTATTTTTATTTAATCAAGATGAGAAAATAATAAATTCTACTTTCAAAATATAATTTGACAAATCTCCGATTTGTGATTCAATTGCATAGGTACCTAGCTACATTAACATCTTTACCTTATTTTGTCATATCACACACATATGCACATTAATTAGTGCAAAATTCAACTGCAAACTCTTTATGAAGGAGTAAAAAGACACAGTACCATTGTGAAGTCAAACACCATTGCTCTGACGTTGAACGACATAGCCCCCCCCCCCCCCCCCCCCCCACTTAAAGATAAAATATTACATTTGAGCCCAAACAACAGTGTGAAAAAAATTGGACATTCTTGGGATTGAATAGTGCAAAATTTAACTGCAAACTCTTTATGAAGGAGTAAAAAGACACAGTGCCATTGTGAAGTCAAACACCATTGCTCTGACGTTGAACGACATAGCCCCCCCCCCCCCTTTAAATATAAATAAAATATTACATTTGAGCCCAAACAATAGTGTGAACAAATTTGGACATTCTGGGGATTGAATACGAGTTGCCCGCGTGAAAATTCAACATGCTTACCATTACGCCATCAAAGACCATCGTATCAAAGTAGCAAGCATAAATATCTAGAGTACGGATTAATCTATTTTGAATAAATTATATATTTAGCATTCTGATAAGATTCTCTATTTAACCTATAAATATCATAAAAAAATAATGAAAAAGAAAAAAGTTCAAAAAACTACCCTTTTTAAATCACTTCCTGTGACGACCGGAAGTGGTGACGACACACGAAATGTTTCCATCACACATCTACAAATCACCTTCTATCATACCTGAAAGTTTCAGACTCCTACTTTTAACAGTTTCCGAGAACATTCACGGACTAGATTTTTAGTGGAAAAAGTGAAAAATCGTAATAATTCGTGACCGGAAGTGAATTTTTCCAAACTTTTTCAATATTTCAAAATGGCATGAGATAACACATCATTCCTGAAAATTTGGCTGAAAATGATTGAGTAGTTTTTGAGATATCGCGATTTGAAAAGGTCAGAAAAATAAAAATGAAAAATAATAATAATAATAATAATAATAATAAGAAACAGTAGAATCACTATAAGGTCTTCCGTGAAGACGGAAGACCTTAACTAGAAACTCATTGCAAGCAATGAGAGGTCTTCCGTCCGATTCTGAAAAAAAAAAAACGAAACTTCAAGCTGAAAAAGTGATAAAAGAAATTCAGACACTCTGAAGATTTAACCCTGGTCGTCAGTGAAAAAATCCAACGTGCTAACCATTCACCATTCATCTTTTTGCATCACTTCCTGTCACGATTGGAAGTAACGGCGATACAAGATTATCTCACGATTCAAATAAACTGATAACTGACTACCAGTCCTGAAAGTTTTAGACTTCAGTCCTTCATTGTTGCCGAGCAATATTGTGAGAACGAATTCTAATTTTGAGGACAGGTAAACACGCGACCGGAAGTGAATTTTATGAAAATCTCTGACTTTTCTCTAGACATTTGCAGTATCTACAACATACATAAAATTAATTCAAGCACTTTATCGATAAGTAATATTTATGAGAAAGTTAAATATAAAAATAACGTAGTTTATCTCCTAAAACCGGAAGTTGACGTTTTTGTTTCCGGTTGAATCATACATATTTCATAACAGCGAAAGAGATGCAATAAAGTGATGCAAGTTTTAATTTAAAAAAGAAAAGTTAAATTTTTTGATTTCTTTGATCACTTTCTGTAGCAAGTGGAAGTGACGACTGACGCGTTTAACCCATATGGTTTTGCCTACTCCTCAAGGTCTATTACTCATAAAAGTTTGGTGTTTTAATCTTTTACCTTTTTTGAGATCTCGTGCAGAAATCTTCTCATTTTAAGGACAGGAAAACACGCGACCGGAAGTGAATTTTTGAAATATATTTATGGCTACTCTAGACATTTGCACTCTGAATAACATAATTAAAATTCATTTCAAAAACTAAATCTATAAAGAATATTTATGGGAAAGACAAATACTCAAATTATGTAGTTTTTCTCTTATAACCGGAAGTTGTCGTTTTTGTTTCCGGTGGGACCAATATCTTTTAAATCTGCGAAAAAGATGCAATAAAGTGATGCAATTTTTAATTAAAAAAAGAAAAATTGAAATTTTCGATTTCTTTGATCACTTCCTGTGACGAAAGGAAGTGACGGCTGACGCTTTGAACCCAAATGGTTTTGCCTACATCTTAAGGTCTGCTGCTCATATAAGTTTGGTGCCTTAATCTCTTACCGTTTCCGAGATCTTGCTCAGACAACTTCTCCATTTGAGGACAGAAAAACGCGCGACCGGAAGTGAATTTTACAAAGATATTTGAGGTTACTCTAGACATTTGCAGTCTGAATAACATATTTAAAATTCATTTCAAATACTTTATCTACAAAAGATATTATTGGGAAAGAAAAATACTCAAATTATGTAGTTTTTCTCTTATAACCGGAAGTTGACGTTTTTGTTTCCGGTGGGACCAACATATTTCGAAACTACAAAAGAGATCTATGCAATAATATGTTATAAGTATTGATTTAAAAAAAGAAAGTTGAAATTTTATGATTTCTTTGATCACTTCCGTAAGCGACCGGAAGTGCTGACGACAAACGAAAAGGTGATTCTGTTCACTTATAAGTCATGCTCTATCGTCTCCAACAAGTCTCCAGTTCATATCTTTAGCCATTTTTGAGAAAAAGGGGCGACAAAATTGCATTTTAAAATCAGAAAATTGTCCATAACTTGGCACCGGAAGCCAATTTTCAAAATTCCTCCAAGATGTATCAAGTTCCCACAGATGCGCATTATTCCTGAAAATTTCATTGAAAACCACTGAATAGTTGCTGAGAAATCGCGTGCACAAAATTTAGGAAAAAAAATAAGAATAATAATAATAATAAGAAACAGTAGAATCACTATAAGGTCTTCCGTGAAGACGGAAGACCTTAATAATAATAATAAGAAACCGAGTAAAAACAATATGTTCCCAAACTTCGTTTGGGGAACATAATAATAATAAGAAACAGAGTAAAAACAATATGTTCCCAAACTTCGTTTGGGGAACATAATAATAGTAAAAGTAAAAATAATTAAAAATATTCTTTAAAAAAAATTTTTATATTTTTCCAATTACAAGGTATCTAAATATCTAGCAAAATATATAAAACAATGACAATGTAAAAGTTTCTAATTGATAAACTTGTTTATCAAACTTTTTTTCATTTCTTGCATAATAGTATGCACAATTAACTTTTAAATGATTCACACGTTTTTCTCTCCTCTCAGGGTTAGATTTTCAGGCTCTTGGCATAGTCATAATTTTGTTATTTTCTCTTCAAAATTCGTTTTCAATATTCAATTCTTTCTCTAAAAAAAGTTTTGGTGCACTACTGCATGCTGATTGAACTACTTATGTTTATCAGACATGTGTAATTTCTTAGACAGTTAATAACTCTACAATTTAACAGTAAAAATATGTCTGTATTCAAAGCATTTATTTATTAATTATTTGACAATAAAAAGATCTAAAATTATCTCCAACATCTTTGGCATGACATCGATAGCTGTCGAGCTGTTTTGCGTCTTGTTGTGTATAACTTGAAACAGTGGACTTTTTCATACACGGAAGCGTAAAATCGACAGAGTATTCGATGCATTGGTCATTAGTAGCAAAACAGGTGCAAGTGCCCTGCTGTTTCACTTGTTTCAGTAGTAATAACACCAGATTTATAAAATAGTGATGATACTGCCACATTTCTTAATAGATTTTTTATGATTTTCAATAAAGGGGTTGCAAATATTAAGGTGACGTAAACTTCTCTTTCGTGATAATTTATGGCGAAGTTTGGAGCTCAAAAGCAACTATTTTGCCTCAGTCACCCCCTAGGTTGGTCCTTGCTTATAAAGCTGAGGGCTCATATTTAATTCCAAAACAGATTTCATTTACAAACTTGAGGGATATATTGATTGTAAAAGGTCTTGTATTTGACTTATTTGAAAAAAATTACATTTGATGATTTTTCTTGTAATTTTGCAATATAGAACCTGAATGAAAAGTTTAATGGGGAGGTGGAGAAGCCAGCATATGGGACATTCCCTGATCAGCTGTTTTCCTGTTCCATGAAATGTCTGTCATGTGGGTTAGTACACTTCTAAACTGTCGTAAAATGTGGAGAAAGAATCCTTGTTCAGAAAAATGTCAGTATATTTCTGGTAGCAAGGTATTATTACAAATGACTTTGACAGAGCTGGAATTCTTTTTATGATATGATAGAAAAAGATTTTTCCTTAGGAATTGTTGAGGGTTACTATAACCCACGCTACATGTTGTGGGGGGGGGGGGGGGTAGAATGTTTTTGACCCATCCATCACTGATCAGTGAGTCCATCAGTCCAGTTTTTTTTGTCAGCGCAACTCCTCTTAAACCACTGCACAGAATTTCGTCAAACTTTGCAGATATTTAGGACACAGTGTGTAGATGTGCATATTGCCAGGAAATTCTGATTCCTTTATTTTTGCTCTTAGAGTTTTGGCTATTATTGAAGAAACTTTCCAGTTAGGTAATAAGTAAATCCAGTGTAATCAATTTTTGTAATGAAATTTTATGTGAAATATTTTATTACCTTAAAAGACCCCTATTGATTTTGAGATCAGAATGTTGATGATTCAACACACACACACAAAAAATCTTGGAGAGAAGTACACAAAAAGTTCTCCCCCCCCCCCCCCCCCCCAATTTATATGACTACATCATAATTTTGCTTCCATCAATAATTGTCATACGTTGGACATTGACTGATACCCATTAACAAATCAAAATCACTGAGGAAATGAACAGTTTGTCAGCATAACTCCTGCACTGAATTTCCTGAAACATTGTAGTAGGTATTTCAGACATAATGTGCAGATTTGTATATTACCAAGAAAACTTGATTCCATTATTTATCTAGAAACTTGAGCCCAATTAAATTTGTAACAGACAAAGATTTGAATATCCTTATATGCAAGAAGTTTTGACCTGATGATTTTTTTGCAAGTAATGCCCCTTTTTGAATTATACTGTGTATTTAAAGTGCACCTTACCATTCATTATGTGTTGCATTGTCAAGTTGGGGGGGGGGGGGGGGGGAGGGCATGGGGTATGTGAGCTTGGTCATTTTTTCTTTCATTAGGTGAAGTTTTTAAAAAGTATTGTTGTAAATTTATATCATAATTTATTTGCTTGTTTTATATATATTAGGGAGGGTTGTACAAGGAGTATGAACCATGATACAGACACTGAACCCCATGAAACTGACAAGCGATGTAAATATCAGCATCAGTTTGAAAACAAAGTCTATTTATGTAAGGTAAGATCTTATTGTCTCATGAAACAGACACACAGAATCAGTTTGAGAACAAAGTCTATTTATGTAAGAAAAGAACAGAAAAAAAATCAACACTGAAGCTTCTTAGCGAGTAAAAGAAGTTGAATGATACTTGAGGAAGTCAACTCAGCCTCTAATTTTTTTTATACTCTTTCAATTTAAGTTTATTTGTAGCAATTTAAGATTATCATTATTTCCATACTTGAAAATCATGCACACTTTTTCCAGTTAAAAGCTTGCTTTACTTAAAATCTCTCTGTTTCAGTCCTGTTACTTGTCTGGGAAAGAGCATGTTGTCATACCAAAAACATCAGAATCACGAGACAGTGCATGGAGTGGGCTCATCAAATACATGTGGGCAGGGTAAGTGGTGCAGTATACTAAATAATTATAGACAGAGTTAGTAGTTCAAACCAAGTGATTCAGACTCATCAAATACATGTGGGCAAGATAAGTTGTTTAACTTAATCAAATACAAGTGAGTGGTTTCTCATTACCAGGAATCTACAATTTAATTCATTCAACAACATCAAATGATGTAGATGGGGAAAATGGTTCAGTCTCAACAACTTCATTTTGGTAGAGTTCGTGTTTCAGCTTAATTTAATTTGCATGTTTAGAATAAGCAATTCAGCTGCATAAAATACAACATTGAGGTGTTTGGTGTAAGTAGTTTTTAATCATTGTATACATGAGGATGAAGTATCTGTTTGGTTCTCCATCAAATACATGTATATAAGGGTTGAATAAATGTATTCATCCAAAGCATGTGGAAGGGGACATTTTACCCCCTCTCTCTGGTAACAAAGTTGTAGGGGGTATATGGGAATCACTGTGTCCATCCATCCATCTATCTAGCTGTTTGTCTGTAGAACAAAGTCAAGATTTAGATTCTTTTCTGATTTATATCAAGTGGTTTCCAAACCAAACTTGGTGATATGGTACAAATGTTGATAGTTAATTAGATGCTTGCTTTGATTAGGGGGAGGGGGGTATTGATCCTATAAGGACCACTGAATATACTTGTATGAAGAATTTTTATTTAATCATTGTATTATTGTAATATTTTTCTTACAGGGAAGTATTGGAGTGTCCGAGTTGTGGAGTGATATTTCGAAGTCGTCAGAACTGGTATGGCAATAAAGACGTGGAGGAAATAGTTCATACTGAGATACGCCATGTATGGCCTGATGTAAGTTCCTTCTTCTGATGTTTCCAGGGAATACTGGGTAGATTTGTGGCAGTTTTTAAGAAATACTGTGTAGTATTGTTGCAGTTTTTAAGAAATACTGGATAGTATTGTGACAGTTTTTAAGGAATACTGGGTAGTATTGTGGCAGTTTTAAGGAATACTGGGTAGTATTGTGGCAGTTTTAAGGAATACTGGGTAGTATTGTGGCAGTTTTTAAGGAATGCTGGGTAGTACATGTATTGTAGTAGTTTTTAAGAAATACTGGTTTAATAGTATTGTGGCAGTTTTTAAGGAATACTGGGTATTATATTGTGGTATTTTATAAGGAATATTGGTTAGTGTTGTGGCATATTTTTTAGGAATATTGGGTAGTGTTGTGGCAGTTTTTTTAATGTACATGTATATGAATCTTCATATTTATGCATTGAATTTCAATATAAATATAAAAATATAGATTTTGGGAAGTATAAGAAATAAGGCTGGTGTGATAAATATGTGTTTTAGTGATAATTAAGCCCTCACAAACTGTTTAACAGATTTTTATAACATAAGTTTGTGAGTATCCAATGTCTTAAATAAAATGTCATAGACAATTTGCTACATGCACAATTTTATGTTGTCCTTTTTAATCAAATTCAAGACCATTATTCCAGAATATGGAAAAGACATCTTTGGAGGAACTTTTAAAAAGGTTTAAAAATTTGATTTGAAATCCAGAATATAGGAATCAGTAAAGTGTTCTTTTGGATTGCAGGGTTGTAAGATGTTACAAGGAACCAACAATGCTGCTCGCAAAGTGATTGATAGTTTCCATTATATAGCAGACTCCATAACTAGTGTGGGATCTAAACCTACAAAGGTGATCTCTGATTGGATGAATGATCGTATCGCTCCTGAGTACTGGGTTCCAAATTCACAAATTTCTGTAAGTATTTCAGTTGCTTTGTCATGTTGTATGCAAAAAAAAAAACATACTGTCTTTATTGTCATACATCTCCAGCAGTAAAGTTCTATGGGTAAGTAAACTGTTATTAGTAGTTTGTTTTGTTTATTGTAGGAGTGCCACCAGTGTTCTAAGGAATTAGAGAATGAGCAAAAACACCACTGTCGAGCCTGTGGTAAAGGTTTCTGTGATGACTGTAGTTCTCAACGGCGACGAGTTCCAGAACGAGGCTGGGGGGAAATGGTCGTCAGGGTGTGTGACAAATGTTATGGTGGAAAAAAATTGTCAGGTGTGTAAATTCATTGTTCTGTTCAATTATATATAATTGCTGCTGTTTTTCAGTCAATATGATGATTTAGCCCTGAGGAGTACAAAATTCACTGAGCCGCGAAAGCGTGAGGTGAATTTTGTATTCCAAAGGTGGCTAAATCATTGTAAAAAAGCAATTATTGTTTTATTTTCTGATTAAATGATACAAACTTGTTCAGAAATCCATGCCATCTTAACTTGTTTACATTTGCTGAAGTCTTAGCCAAAAGCAGTGAGAGAAGTGGGGTTAAAATAAACATAACAAGCTGTATTGATTTGGAATTTCTTAATCTATTTAGGTGCAATGTAAAAAAAAAAATGTCAGACACATAACATCAATTTTGAAATTATGTAAGGGGGGGGGGGGCATTAGAAGGAAAAAAAATTGACAACTTACCTGAAAAAATCTTTGATATCTCCCCTCCCCCCTAAAAAAGGGAATTCTCTAAATTTCAAATTTTATTGGGGGTGTTGGGTGTTAGGGTCCATCAATATTTGGAGGGATTTAACTATGCTGTTTCAAAAGGAGGGGGAACAGCCTTTCAATGAACATTTTCATACTACTTAATTAATAGTAAAAATTGTTTAAAAAAAAGGGGGGAGACACCTGAGTGGAAGTTTGTTGGAAGTGAAATAACTTTTCAGAACTTTCTGTATTAAGCCACAGCTTTTTTGTCCATTCTACTTCCACAAACCCGTGGCTGCCTACTACAAAATTCCCTTAAATATTAATGACACATTCAACTAATGGAATAATGATCTGACACTTGAAGTATAACCAACATACATCAACTTGCATTTGAATTCCTGTCTATTACTGTTAAGCTTTGTAAGTATTTTAGAATATATTTTACTTGCCTTTGTTCATCAGGATCTATCTTATTTTTATCAATAAATATGCCATGCATAGCAAACATGATTTCATTATGGGTGCCTCCATGTTAATGAACCTGAATTTGCCACAGAATGATATCATTGGTCAAGATTAATCTGGCATCATTTAATAAATATTCAGTGATTCATTCACAAGAACGAGAGAATTTTGTATTTGGCAGTTATTGGTTTGTGGAAATTGAATGCCAATGGACTCAAAATCCGTGGCTTCTGACATTGTATTTTTATCAGTTTGGAGGTTCTCAATCTATTTTTAGTCCAGTGTGAAAAAAAATAAGTCCTCATATTCACCTGGAAGGTCAGGTAAACATAATTTTTTTTTTTTCTACAATGTTGGATCTCAGCTCAGAGAGCTAGGACTTAAATAAAAATCTGACACTGGTTTCAGTAGTCTTGTACATATGAATCTTCTGTGAACCAGTTCTGCTTGGTGTACAATATGTACAGAAACCTTTTTTTTTTCAATACAACACTGAAGTTATAGAACTTACTTATCACTTGATAAGTAAGTTCTTTAATTTCAATGTTGTGAATGTTCTGCATACTGTAAATGTACATAAATTAAACTCAAAATATAGCAAAATCTTCCTCTTCTACTGATTAGGGGCAATATGACACAATTGTGTCTGAAAAACAATATGTGTTACTCCTAATCATACAGTAGCTTGTTTGTGAATTATAGGTGAGAAGCACCGCAAAAAGGGCTAACTTTAATATGATAAATGCTAAAATAGTAGATTTAAAGTATAAAGATGGGACTATTTATGTACAGTCAAACTTCATTATCTCAAACTGGATGAGACCGAGAAAAAACATTGAAATATTCGAGGATTTGAGATATAAAGAGTTAAATACAAAAAGAGTAATTAAAACTTGCAAGTGACTTCGACATATCCATGATATTTGAGATATTGGTGTTTGAGACAAGGAAGTTCAACTGTATTTCAAAACTTTCAAAATAAATTTGTTTCAACACCAAATAATAACTTGTTGTATGAGAATTATCATTCTTTAACTTTTTGATAGATTCAAATGACAGCACAAAAAGCAATTCTCAGGTCACTGCTAGGAAGGTGGGAGAGGTCGTGACCTCAGCTATAAGTGTGGCGGCGTCCACACTTAATTACCCTATAGGTGAGTACCAATTCTAAGGTCACTGCAAGAGAGGTGGGAGAGGTTGTGACCTCAGCTATATGTGTGGTGGCATCCACACTTAATTACCCTATAGGTTAGTAAATTTTAAGGTCAGTGCTAGAAAAGTGGGATAGGTCATGACCTCAACTCAAAGTGAGGCGGCTTCTACACTAAATTACCCTATCAGTGAGTACCAATTCCCAAGTTACTGTTTGAAAGTAGGAGAGGTTGTGACCTTGGTTATAATTCTGAATTCCTCTACAGTTCATTACCATGTATGTGGGTTGCTGCTAGAAAGGTGAGTGAGGTCGTGACCTTGACTAAAAGTGTGGCAGCCTCTACACTTAATTACCCTATAGGTGAGTACTAATTCTCAGGTCACTGCTAGAAAGATGGGAGTGGTTGGGACCTCTGCCATAAGTGTGGCAGCCTCTCCACTTAATTTACTCTACAGGTGAGTACCAATTCTTAGGTCACTGCTAGAGAGGTGGGAGTATTCGGGACCTCCATCAGAAGTGTGGCAGCCTTTACACTTAATTACCCTAAAGGTGAGTTCCAATTCTCAGGAATAATTTCACCCTGCTGTGCTGCAGGTGTGAGTATATGTTTACACATCAGTAGGCCTTTTCACAAAAAATCTTACGACTAAGATTAAAATTTAACAACTCTGTAATTTCTTTGTTTAAAAAAAAATCCCTAAAAATTATTCACAATACATTTTAGTTTAACAGAAATAGAAGTTTTTTTGTGACTTACCATATCTTGGATACTTTTACGAGAATTAGAAAATTTTTGTTTTAGTCAGATATTTATGGAAAAGGTCTACAGGCAATGTGTTTTTCAAATATACAGACCAGTTGATGAAAAATGATTTTTTTTTTTTTTTTTACATAATTTTGTACCTCTTAGATGGATTTAGATTTTGATGACACCTGTAGTTTAGCAGTTTTGACTTTGATGTTTCATACTCCTTAGTCATTTTGGTAAAGGGGCCTGGACACAGTTGCATTGCCGTTTTTTTTTTTGTTGTTGTTGTTGTTTTTTGCATTTTTAAATTTCTACTTTTATTAAAAAAATAACTTCAGTTTAAAGATTTCAACTTACATGAAAATTGTTAAAATTCAATGACAAGCACATTCTTCAAAAAATATGTCAAATATCATTGGCACAAGCTCTGTTATTGTTAATGTTTATGTTTTACCAGGTGTGTTTCAATTTGTTTCACATCACTGACCACAAACTGACAATACTGGCGAGTTAAGAACTACGCACACTAATTCTCGATTCCCGCCTACATTTTACACCCATTTAATTCAATACTAATTACAATTTGGCCATAAAATCTTTGTTGAATGCAAAGAAGAGTTCAATGGTAATTGATTAATAATTTTAATACCAGTGTAAAATATTTAATTACTCTTAACACCAGCTCTATTTATAAGGGGGTTAGACGATGTTTTCCATTGAAATCAGGCTTGAAATTATCATCTTATTTTAAAATTTTTTGGATGTGAATAAATGTTCTTAAAATCTTTCCTTATGTTTTATGCATATAAAATTAAACATATGTAATTGATAAAATACAACATTTAAGTGGTAAAACCCCTTTGAAATTGGTGAAAAAATAAGCATTTTTGTCGTTTTTTGTCTGTAAATGTATGTTCCCCCCCATGAATCACAAAAAACTTTGGTATGAATTTGTGAAATGACAGTCCATATTACCTGTAAAAAGGAATTTTTGTTTCTTGGGGGGGGGGGGGGATGATGTTTTAAAAATATTTTCTGTTTTCTGTTGATTTCTGTAGTGAAAAACACAAGTTTTACCAAAATTATAGAGTTATCCCTCTCTGTTTTCCCAAATAAGTAATGTTTTATGAAAATTCATAGAAATATTTATATAAATATGAAAAATCATTCATATATGTTAACTTTTGAAAATTGACTTCGAGGTAGGCGGGAGAACAATACTATCGTTCGCAGTTCTTTGCTTTCTCACATTTCTTCTCTAAATTTTCTGGATTACAGTTTTAATATTTTCTTTAATACACAACAAATTTTCCACTTTTCTTAAATATCAAGAATGAAGTTTATTACATGAAAATGCAAGGAGGCGAATAAATCAAATGCGTCCCTAAATTGGTAGTTGTAATAATTTCCGGATAAAAGGAGTTTCTAAATGCATTTTCATAATATTTCAGTGTGAAATGCTCTAGCAACATATAAGTTATGATATTTTACTGAAACTTTTAGAAAATATTAACTTCAAATCTGTGTCTAAGCCCCTTTAATTTTCCCAATGTTCTTACAGGAATGATTAAAGACACAGCTCGACCTGCATACTGGGCACCTGATGAATCAATCAAAATGTGCCATGTCTGTGAAGAACCATTTGGCCCAAAACTTCGGATCCACCACTGCAGAGCTTGTGGACAGGGTGTCTGTGAGAGTTGCTCTCCTAACAAGCGCCCTGTTCCAATGAGGGGGTGGGATTACCCGGTCCGCATATGTAGAAAGTGTGAGAACAAAAGGGACCATCTGTAAACATTTTCATCATTCAGCCACAGGCTTTAATGTTAATTCTTGTTTCCCCAATAAACACAACAAACAAATTCGACTAAAGCAATAATATACATTTTACCATGAAAGAGGAATAAATGAAAGATAGTTATGAAAGATATGGTTGGTATGAGGTTGTAACCTCTCCTAGTGTTGTTATTTTACATGTTATTATCACCAGGATGATGAAGACATGTTATCTCAGACTTTATCCTTAATTTCATTGTCCTTTTTTTAAGTCCAGGATTCATAATGTACTTTAAAGGAGACTTTTACTTTATGTCCAGGTGCTAAGATTACAGTTGATACTTTCTAAACAGGTGTTTTTTTAAAATTATTTTTTATTGTAAATGGGAAAGTATCATTTTTTGACATATCTGCTGTGAGTAATAGTTGCAGATTCAAGACAGGAATGTATTCATTGTTGATTAAGATGTGTAATGTTGAACATTATGTTTTCACACATGCCTTCCCTTAGGATTATTTATGATAAGGCATGCGTATAGTATAAAGTATGCTATACGTTTCATAATTACAGGATTTATACAAGGCCTTGATTCAGTTCTTTTTGGCAACATCTTTCTCTGTAATTGGACAAAATTAATAGTCACCATACTGCTTATATTTTACAGAATGCAAAATGTATTCATCTGAGCCATTTTCATCTGGTAAAGGGTACATTTATATGAATGTATTTATACTTACAGTGCTTCAAATGTGTATGTAAGAAAATCTTTTCCAGTGTTCTGAATGATGAAAAGTATACTTGTATAAACTTCCAGGTCCTAATAATTTGCTGATTATAGTGTAGTCCTCGTAAGATTCAGTGTTGAACTGAGGAAATCGGTTCATTTACATGGATAATTAATGAATATTAATGAACATGCAAGTCAAAATGAGGGTAGAAAAAGTATAAGAGTCGTCTTTAATTTTTTTTTTTCACATTTAACATTTTGATGAATGGGAGTCAACTTTGTTTGAAATTATGAATGAGGATATAGTCACCCGTTTGTTGTGTGTAGTTTTTTAAGTAAAAAAAATGACTTTTTATTTTCCTAATCAATGTAGTTCAAGAAAATAGAGAAGTCGTGAGTGTGAACCCCCCCCCCCCCCCCCCCCCCCTTTCTACCAGAGTAAGGTCATTCTGAAGTCATGCCTTCACAGAGTTGAATTGTTAAAACTTTTCAGCATTTGACTTTCTAAAAAATTACCTTAGTTTTGACAATTTTTACAGTAAAGTGTGCCCTCTTATTGAATTAACTGGAAATTCACAGCAGCATTTTGACTCTTGATTAAGTTTGGTGACCTGTGTGTTATGTGTAAGTACTTTTCCTTAACTCAGTATAGCTGTTTGTTCTGTGATAACGAAGTGCAATGGATCCTTTAATTTGTTAGTACATTGTATTGGTTGTATTGATTTCTGATTTAGGACAAAAATAAAATCATAGACTGTGTTCTCTTGTATTATTCACTTTACAATCTTCTTTACCAGGTACTTGTGATATCTTGATTTTGGTATAACTGTCACAAAAAAAAAATTCAGAGGGTTCAAGATACCGGAGTTTAGACTCGGTCATAATAGATTCAGGAATATCAGAATTGGACACATCCCTGTTATTTGACATACTGGTGTTAAAGATACCAATCATTTGTATGTGCATATCTATAAATACAATGTAATTTTCTCCCAGTAACCCCTCACAAACAGAAAATTTGAGAAAAGCAAACATTACACTGTTTATCACAAGGTGCTAGGTAATTACCAAGAAAAGCAGGGACAGTAGTTGAAACTTGACACAAAGATGTTTATGACTTAAGGGCATATTGGGTTATGATATTAACAAAGGAAACTAGTTGTTCAGTATTGATAAAAATTGTCTTCCCTTTACTAAACTGTCACCTGGAGCTGGAGATTTTGCCATCCTTGAATCAAGATACAGTGTTTTAAAAGACTTTCAAGCTACCAACTAAACTACAAATTGTATGACTGGTGTACATGTAATTATAATATTTCATTTACTGGAACCTTCAGCTTTGAGACAAGAATTAAGTTTCATACCTTTTTGTCAATGAACATACTGAACCCCATTTCAATCAAAGGTTTTAGTTACGTGATAATTTTAATACCCAGTGACCTTTCACCGAGCCATTGTGACCTATTAAATATGACCTTACCTTGGATATATAAGAAAAATGTTTTCAAGTCATGGGCAAAACATCCTTATTAAAATTGAATGCCTTCTGAAAAAGATTCCACATTCCATTTATAGGTCACCTGAGCTGAAAGCTCAAGTGAGCTTTTATGATCACCTGTTGTCTGTCATCCATCCGTCTTTCTGTGAACTTTTCACATTTTCAACTTCTTCTCCAGAACCACTGGGCCAATTTTAATCAAAGTTGGTACAAAGCATCCTTGTGTGAAGGGGAGTTTAAATTATTAAAATGAAGGGCCAAGCCCCCTTCCAAGGGGAGATAATCAAGAAAAGACAAAAATAGAGTGGGGTCATTAAAAAATCTTTTTCTCAAAAACCACTGGGCCAGAAAAGCTGAAACTTATGTGGAAGCCTTATGAGGTAGTGTAGATTCTAAATTGTTCAAATCATTACCCAAGGGGGTAGGATGGGGCCATAATAGGGAATCAAAGTTTTAAATTGAAATATATAGGTAAAATCTTTTTAAAAAATCTTTTCAACAAACAACTGGGCCAGAAAACCTTAAATTTATATGGAAGCTACCTGAAGTAGTGGCAAGGTGGGGCCAAAATAAATATTACAAGGGAGGAAATCTGGTGAAGAACAGCAGGGCCAAAGTTACTCAGGTTAGCACTGTGGCCCATGGACCTCTTGATTTTTTTTTTTTTTTACAGACAGATAACCAAATAATATTTTCTTCCCATTAAGGGATACATAGTTGCAGCTCATATATGATAAAAGTTTTAAATCTGAACAGAGTTCTAGTCATAAGGGTAACCCAACATCATTTGGACAAGATAATATTAGGCAATAGAAGAAAACAAACATTTTACATATTGCTAAATGATACTGAATATGTAGTTACAGTATTTTTAGCAGGATTAACATTTTTGATGCCTTTGATACAAAGCCTGTCAATAAAATAATATTATATAAATAGAAATTCATATTCATGCATATACACTATGCAAGCTATGATTTATGATTGCTATCATAAATAGTCTATGACACACGTCAGAAAAAAAAATAATCAAGCACTTAACGAGGCCGAGTCTAATTATTTCTACCCTAGATATTTTAATAAATTTTATTGAATAAATTTTTACTATTACATTAATTATTCTAAGATAAAAAAAATCAAAAGTTTACCATCCCGATTTCTTAGGGAGCCATCACAAAAGTTGTCAAATTTTACTATTGGACCCTATGGGAATTTGTTGGAAAAGCGCCAAATTATCACATTTTCCCTGTATTCTTTGTATTTCTGCCTTAGGAATTTCCTTTTCAGTCAAATAAATGAAAGTTATTGTAAAAAGTCACCAAATTGTGAAATTTCAAAAAAATTGACCATCCAGTTTGGTTTAGGAATTATTACAAAGTTTATTTTTTTTCCAATGCCCAATACCTCTAAATTTGCCATATTGCGGTATACATCGGCGCAGATGAATTATTTTGGTAAAAAATAACAATGTTTAGATTGCTGGTATGTTTCTTTTGATGTTCTGTTAACAAATTTTAATAAAATGTCCATGGACGTCTTGAATACTCAAACGAGTCAGGTGTCATTCTTCAACGACATACATTGCCTACAGAACCAAAACAGTGACATTGTGAAAGCCATCCCAGCGTTTGTTCCTAATTATTGTCTTTAAAGCACATTTTAAGACCCATAAATGTTACTGATAATGTAAAATAATGTTAATTTATAAATCAAAATTGTAATACTTAGGATAAGTGTTAAGTTGCACCTAAGACTGCATGAAACTAAAAAAGCTGCGCAAAGTCATGCACACTCGAATTAGACTCGGCCTCGTTAAGCCTATGGGCCTCTTCTTCACAATTTCAATCCTGTACACAACAGAAAATCTCTCACGGTCAGTTCTTCAAAAAACAAAAATCTCTAATTCTTTATAATATGGCATTTACTTAGAAATTAATAAATATTTTACATACATGTACATGTACACGGTATATGTATATACACAAACACTATTATACAAACATAACTTTATTCCATAAAACTCTTTCTCTCTCTCTCTCTCTCTCTCTCTCTCTCTCAAATGATAAAGGCACGTGGAGTAATTTTTCAATGTTAGATGTCTTATTCCACTGTGCAACATCTGTTCCAGATAAATGTAATGGTAGATATATATAAATAGTTTGTATTCAGGACTTTTTGAAGAACTTCCACCATATCACTACTCCTAAAATCCCTAGTTCTACAAGGATTACTACAATCAGAATCATCTTATTGGTCATCACCCTGTCAATATTAAAAAAACAGAGATTAAGTATGAAACATTGGTCATCACCCTGTAATTATTAAAAAAACATAGATTAAGTGTGAAACATCAATATTAGTAACAAAGATCATGACTGTAGCTGTACAATAAATCCCTTTTGCTGTAGAAACTGTAAAATGAATTCATGCATCCAGTCCATTTTGTGGAAAATAGATGAATATGCATACAATACTTATTACTGGTACAAAGTATATTATACTGAATGTTTTATACAAATACATATAACAGTGAACCTTGGGTGCATAAATTCTGCGCAGTCACTATTTTTGGGAATATCAACCATCGCTAAGCAATGTTGACTGTTAAGCTGGAGGGCATGGCTTCATCATTCAGCGGGTAATAGTGTTTTTTAACAAATGTTTCTCGACGAATCAGATTCAACTAATTTACATGAAAGTATAATATAAAGATATGTGTACAAACAATGGTATCCCCCTCCCCCAAACAATATAGAATTCAGGTAACAAATTGATCTAAGTAGCTTTTTTTCCAGAGAAAATTTATGAATGATTACAGGATAAGAAAGCGAAGGACAACTGAGTGACTCATGTGACTTTAATGAGACCTTATTAAATTGAAAGAAATACCAGCTTTCCAATGGTTATCCAAACTTAAGGTAATGACGTCTTACCTCATAGCCATTGTTTTTAGAATTTTCCGACTTCGGCTAAGATTTGAGTCTGTATCAACCAGCTGTCAAATAAAAAAAATTACACAATTAAAGATAATGAAGTGATAATTCAAGGTAAAGGGGTTTTTTTTAATACAATGTAGTATGGCATTATTGACATTTTGACCATAGATTTTGGCAACATCACTATTATTTAGCACTAAATGTATCTTCCTTTATGATGTAAATCCAGTTGGGAAATTTATTGATGATGGATGAAGTTGCCCAATATTACGGTATATCTCAAAAAAAAACCCAATATATATATATTTATTACAATACATTACATTTTCAATAGTGAAATACTGTGATTTATTTATTGAATAAAAGTGACATTCTCTCACAGTGTGAAAGGATACCAAAATGATAATCTCTCACAGTGTGAAAGGATATCAAAGTAAGTAAAAAATAATTTATTTAGTGGTTAGTTACCATCTCTATCTTATGACAGGCCAGAAATTAGTTTTTACTTACTTTGATATCCTTTCACACTGTGAGAGAATATCATTTTGGTATCCTTTCACACTGTGAGAGAATATCACTTTTATTCAATAAATAAATAGAGGATATTCAATGTTTTGTAGATGAATATGGAATTTATTTCATGAGTGGGACAGGATTTTTTGATATTTTTACGAGTGCGAAGCACAAGTAAAAATATCAAAAATTCCTGTCCCACTCATGAAATAAATTCCATATTCATCTACAAAACATTGAATTTTCTTTTTATTACATTTTCTTTGATTTTCCCTCTGCCTCTGTCACTATGACAGTGTCATAGGCTTGACGTCATAGTTGAGACATCACAGCTTAGCAAACATTACATAGCATGGCTTTTAGCAACATATTTGGGAAGAAATTTGCAGTTTTAGCTGTATCAAGTTACTATCTCTATCTTATGACAGTCCAGAAATTATTTTTTACTTACTTTGATATCCTTTCACACTCTGAGAGAATATCACTTTGGTATCCTTTCACACTGTGAGAGAATATCACTTTTATTCAGTAAATAAATCACAGTATTTCACTGTTGAAAATGTAATAAATAAATAAATAAATAAATATATATATATATATATATATATATATATATATATATATATATATATATATATATATATATATATATATATATATATATATATTACTAAGCCTCCATGTGACAGCTATGGCCAAGATTAGAAATTCTAAATGGAAGTCAAACTCCAAGGTCAAAGTTGAGAGATAAAAAATGTTGGTACCCCCAAAAAAGTCTTGTCACAAGGAATACACAAGTTTTAACACCAATCATTTAAAAATTATGGCCATGGTTAATTCTTTTCCCAAAAATAAATTAAACTCCAGGGTCAAGAGGTAACAAATGTTGGTATTTAAGGGAAATCCCTGTTTAAAGGAATACACATGATATATGAAAGCCAAGATTAAAAATGTTCAAAAGTAGTTTAAACTCCAAAGCTAAGGTAAAAAATGTTGATACCCAAGGGAAGGTCCTGAAAAAAGAAATATACCTGTGAAATATGAAAGCCATAACATGAGCTCTTCAAAAGTCATGTCCAAGGTTAATTTTTTTTCAAAAGTAGGTCAAACTCCAAGGTCAAAGTCAAAAGCTCACAAATGTTGGAACACAAAGGAAGGTCTTGTCACAAAGATTACACAGTGAGTTATGAGAGCTTTAGACCAAATTCAAAAGTTATGGCCAAGGTTAAAATTTTTCAAAAGTAGGTCAAATCAAACTCCAAGGTCAAGAGGTCACAAATGTTGGTACGCAAGGGAAGGTCTTGTGTATTCAAGGAATACACATGTGAAAATGAAAGCCACAGCACCAACCTTTAAAAGTTATGGCCATGGTTAAAGTTTTTCAAAAGTACATCAGATTCCAAGGTTAAGTCAAAAGGTCATAAACGTTTGTATAAAAAGGAAGTCATAAATGTTCATATTCAAAGGTAGGTCTTGTCACAAGGAATACCTTTATTGATTATAAAAGCCCTAGCACCAACCATTCAAAAGTTATGACCAAGGTTAAAGTTTATCAAAAGTAGGTCAAGCTCCAAGGTCAAAGTCAAGAGATAGTGTTGGTATTCAAGAAAGGTCATGTCACAAGGAATACACGTGAAATATGAAAGCCCTAGCTTTGCATAGTTAAAATGGAAAAAAATTCTGGACCAGAGACTCACTATGAGAGATCAAGAACTTTGGGAGATTGAAGTTTGAGTCATCAAGTGTTACCTGTATATGCTGAATACAAGAATTTGAAGGTTTGCCTGGGAAGATTTAATAAAAGAAATTTGGTTCTGTTTAAATTTTTGATAGTTTACCCTGTCTTTGGTCCTCTCTAGAACCTCCCGCTGTCGTCCCAATTCATCTATAGTATCCACCCCGATCTGGTCTGTTTCTGCAGAGATCTGGTGGGATCGAGCGATGCTCTCTGATGTTCTGTTTAGGATTTGTGTACCTTCCATTAACCTAGCTCTTTGTGAGGCCTCTACTCTCTGTAAAAAAAAAAAATTTAAAAAAATTAAAAAATTACAGGTAAACTTCGTTATCTCGACATCGACGGGACCATCGGAAAATGTCGAGATATCCGAGGTGTCGAGATTCAAGATTTCACTGCATAGCAAAACAGACAAGCTTATTATGTGCACATGACTTCAATATAGACTGTAGCTCAACATATTTCAGAATTCCCTCTATATTAATTTAATCTAAGAAGTTATTTTAAAAAATCTTGTTTATAAAATGTGTTCTTTATCGAAATCTTTCTGAATCACAAAGTTTCAGCACAAAGTTACAGCTGCCTTTTTGTCAGAACAGGATACGAAATGCGCTCTATAAACTTCGAACCGTATAAAGTCGACATCCGATATACGGAAAAAAATTAAATACAGATTATTTTTTTTTCTTATTTCATTCAGGAAGAATGTACATTAAAATTATATTTTTAAAGAGTTTTGTGTATCTAAATTAATGTCGTGATGTTACAGATGCATGAATTACAGCTGATTCGGTCAATCGTGTCGTTAATTGGATTGTCGCCATCGTCGCCTTCTGTACAAATTAAAATTCTATGGTATAAGACAACAGACATTAAACTGGATTCATGATTTTCTATCGGATAGAACACAAACAGTAGTAATAAATGGCATTTCCTCCACTTCTGTATCTGTCACTTCTGGAGTGCCCCAGGGAACAGTCCTTGGACCTATCCTTTTTCTTATTTATATAAATGACTTCCCTGAATATCTCCATCATAGTAAACTAAGGCACTTTGCTGACGATAGTATCATCTACAAAGAAATAAAAACACCAGAAGACTGTCACAAACTACAATCAGATCTAGATGCAGCTGCACGGTGGGAGTCTGATTGGCTTATGGCTTTCCACCCAGACAAGTGTACTAAACTTACCATCTCTCATAAGAAACGGACATATTCTAAAAATTACATTCTACATGATCATGTACTTGAGTCAGTAAGTTCAGCCAAGTATTTAGGTGTAACATTATAGTCAAATCTAAAGTGGAACACACATTATGACAATATTATTGCAAATGCAAATAAATCATTAGGATCCCTTTAACGAAATCTGAAAATTTCAAACACAGAAGTAAAATCCAGAGCCTATCAAGCAATAGTGCGCCCTAAACTCGAGTATTGTTGTAGTGTTTGGGATCCACATACGACACTGTATAGACAAAAACTTGAAATGGTTCAGAGAAGGGCGACTCGCTATGTACATAACAATTACCACAATACCAGTAGCGTTACAGACATGATTAGTACACTACAGTGGCCAACACTAGCTGAGCGACGCCTCAAAACCAGATTAATAATGTTTTACAAGGTAGTTCATCAACTTGTTGCTATACCTACAGACATACTCATACCTACAGATGCAAGAACCAGACAAAATCACACACAAACATACAGACACTTACAAGCATCAAAAGAAACATACAAATGGTCCTTTTTTCCACAAACTATAATACAATGGAATTTGCTTCCCCAGTCTGTTGTCCAAGCCACTAAAGTAGAAATTTTTAGAGAACAGCTAACCCCAGCTGTCCTCAACAGTATCATGTAAAAAGTAACATTTCTTTTAATCACAAATGTAAATAAAAGCACAGTTTTTCCTTATATTAGTTTGCTTAGGTCACGCATGCACACCAGCAAGTAATCTTCAGTGCTCTGAAGTTTTGTTGTAAATAGAAGAAGAAGAAGAAGTCCATTCTCGAAAATTTTATTCCTTTTTAGTTCGGCTTTTTATTATCATGTTGCCGTCCGCCATTTTGTCACATTTTCATTTCATTCTCATGTCATGTCCATTGATTCATGGCCATTTTTTCATCTCACCACCATGTCAGTAGCTTAATTTAGTCACTTTAATTTATTTTTGTGTTGTGTTGTGTATATTTAGTGTCGCTTTGTCATGATTGCATAAATTTTTTCTCTCATTTTTGTCAGTAATGTGATTTGCAACACATAACTTGTTTGTCAGTGTTTATATTAGACTTGCTAAAGTCTCTATGTTTTAGTGCTCTCTTTCATACATGTATTTTATTTCTTTTTTGTTTTCAGTTCTTACCATCAATGTTCCACCAATCATGTCATTGAATATATAATCATGTCATACCATTGTGTGTTTTTCCGTTTATTTCCGTGGAAAATGTGTGGTTTATACTAGCTGCATGCCAGCATAATTCTTTATAAATGTGTAGTTCACAACACGTTTTAAAACTATGGGGAATGAAAATCACTTCACTATAACATAAATTCATTATAACATGTTTGCTATAAACATGTTTTACAAACATATATATTGCTTGGCACTATGGCTTTTGTAAAATGCCATGGTTACTGACCTCGTGACCTTTGAACTTGATCATAGTGCAGATATACAGCATATTTTTGACATTTAAGAAGTATGTATATGCTATTTAGCATGTGCACTGTTTGTCATAAAACATGTTGAAAAATACCAGTGTTACAGTCCACTTGACCTTGACCTTTGACCTATTTTGCACACAAAAAAAATACTCCAGATGATTTAACTTATGTCTTTTGAATTTTGAGAGGCAGGATGTTGATAATTAGCATTTATATATATTTATGAGCTCATGACACTGTACCTTAAAACTATGTGATATACAATTCTTACCACACAAACATAAATTTAAATACATGTACTATGAAAAATGCATTTATTTTTTTCTTTGTCAGATTCTATCACAGTCATATTATCTGTGGATTTTTTTTTTTTACAGGCAAACACATGAACTATGATGGTAGTAGCAAATAAATTACTGACCACTCTTAACTTTATTTATATCTTTAATGAAGCTATAAAGCAGGCGACATATGCTTTCCTTGGAACACTCTAGTTTAAACTCCACATGCATTTTATCTCTTAGAAAGTTTGAAATGTTCAGAAAGAAACTGGGTTGAGTACCGGGTGTAGCATAATATTTTGATACCGCGATATATTGAACCCAGGTTCAATATATCGCATAATATTTTAAACCCGGGTTCATATTTTCACTGCGATATAATGAACCCCCTTATAAAATATTGAACCCGGTGGGTTCAAGATATTATGACCATAAAATATTGAGTCCCCTACCCTTCTAATTTAAGAGGGAGGGGGGTTCAAGATATTATGACCATAAAATATTGAGTCCCCTACCCTTCTAATTTAAGAGGGAGGGGGGTTCAAGATATTATGGCCATGAAATATTGAGTCCCCTACCCTTTTAATTTAAGAGGGAGGGGGGTTCAAGATATTATGGCCATGAAATATTGAGTCCCCTACCCTTAAAATTTAAGAGGGAGGGGGTTCAAGATATTGTGACCATAAAATATTGAGTCCCCTACCCTTTTCCTTTAAAAGGGAGGGGGGTTCAAGATATTATGGCCATAAAATATTGAGTCCCCTACCCTTTTAATTTAAGAGGGAGGGGAGGTTCAAGATATTATGGCCATAAAATATCGAGTCCCCCTACCCTTTTAATTTAAGAGGGAGGGGGTTCAAGATATTATGACCATAAAATATCGAGTCCCCTACCCTTTTAATTTAAGAGGGAGGGGGGTTCAAGATATTATGGCCATAAAATATTGAGTCCCCTACCCTTTTAATCTAAGAGGGAGGGGGGTTCAAGATATTATGGGCCTAAGACTATAATATATTGAACCCCGGGTTCAAAATATTATGGCCATAATATTTTGAACATGGTGATCAATATTTTATAAGGGGGTTCAATATTTCGCAGCGATATTTTGAACCCGGGTTCAAAATATCGCGGGGTTCAATATATTATATGACACCGGTACTTGTATAAAGATTCAAAAGATTCCTTGGTATTATGTAGCTGGTAATTCCTCTTGAACTACAGAGACTGGGTGAAACAAAATGGTGATCAATATATGGATGTACAGGATTACTTACATCATTCCTGTCAAAACCAAAAGTGTCTGCTCCACCAAACCCTGCACTTGTACCTTTTTTCTGGTAGTAAATAAAAAATGAAAAGCATTCATGATTTTATTTCCTAATTGGCTTTTTAGTTCTTTGAAAATATAAAATGAAAATTCATTTTCTGATTTGAAATTGGTTTTGTGAAACTAGGTTGCAGAAACTGAATTTTTTCTATAAATTAAATTTAACAAATGTCTAACAAATTCCACATTATGCAAAGAATTTTAATACAGATGCTCTACACATAATATCCAGGTCCACATCATACACATGCCATACACATAATAACACACATATCCAGGTCCACTATCATATACATAATAACACACATATCCAGGTCCACCATCATACCCATAATAACACACATATCCAGATCCACCATCATACACATAATAACACACATATCCAGATCCACTATCATACACATAATAACACACATATCCAGATCCACTATCATACACATAATAACACACATATCCAGGTCCACTATCATATACATAATAACACACATATCCAGATCCACCATCATACACATAATAACACACATATCCAGGTCCACTATCATACACATAATAACACACATATCCAGATCCACTATCATACACATAATAACACACATATCCAGGTCCACTATCATACACATAATAACACACATATCCAGGTCCACTATCATATACATAATAACACACATATCCAGGTCCACCATCATACACATAACACACATATCCAGATCCACCATCATACACATAATAACACACATATCCAGATCCACTATCATACACATAATAACACACATATCCAGATCCACTATCATACACATAATAACACACATATCCAGATCCACTATCATACACATAATAACACACATATCCAGATCCACCATCATACACATAATAACACACATATCCAGATCCACTATCATACACATAATAACACACATATCCAGATCCACTATCATACACATAATAACACACATATTCAGATCCACTATCATATACATAATAACACACATATCCAGATCCACCATCATACACATAATAACACACATATCCAGATCCACCATCATACACATAATAACACACATATCCAGGTCCACTATCATATACATAATAACACACATATCCAGATCCACCATCATACACATAATAACACACATATCCAGGTCCACTATCATATACATAATAACACACATATCCAGGTCCACCATCATACACATAATAACACACATATCCAGATCCACTATCATACACATAATAACACACATATCCAGGTCCACCATCATACACAAAATAACACACATATCCAGGTCCACTATCATACACATAATAACACACGTATCCAGATCCACTATCATACACATAATAACACACATATCCAGGTCCACTATCATACACATAATAACACACATATCCAGATCCACCATCATACACTTAATAACACACATATCCAGATCCACCATCATACAAAATGACTGCTTCAACTGACTATTTTTACATGTATATTTGTATTTCATCAAACATCATAAAAGAAGGGTTTGTCCAAAAATTGATTCTAAACATTAACCAATTTTATCATATCACACTTAACTCACCAATGATCTGTTGAGTTGGTCAATTTCCCTTCTGTAGTTGCGCAATTTACTCAACATCTGTGTACGAGCCGACACAGGGGCTATCCTGGCCTCAGCTTCCATCTCTTGGAGCTATACAGAGAAAATGAAAATTTTAATCAACAAGCAGTGAAACTTATGTATTCCAAACTGCTTCAGTAAAACTCATTTTGTACAAATACAAGATAGCAAATTTATGGATATAACAAAGTTTTCAGACCTGTTTACCCAAATTGTTGTCTCTCAGTAATTTTTATTAGATTTGTCAGTGAGATATGGCACTTGCCCATAAGATTTCACTTTTTCCACAAATGTATCTTGATTAACAGGACTCTTACTTTTTATGAATAAATCATACAAAAGTCTGCCTCGACAGACTTGTTTCTCTGCATATTTTTTCATATTATTTCAACTTTGGGATCCAAAACTCAGTATTGCATTTGATTTTTGACTAAAAAAAAATAAATCTGAATTTCACTAACATGTACAGTCTTATCTATTTTCCATGAGTTAAAATTTACGAACAAATCGAGTTACGGTGGGGTTACAACTACATAAATGCTATTTTGGCTTTTAGGAGAAAATATGGGACGTCTTTAGTTAAACCTCTCTTGAGCTTTAATTGTTCCCGCAAAATTGGTTAAAACACCTGACAAATTAATGCAAGCAAATTCTGCAACACCATCCACTGTTCTCCTGTGATTATAAACTTCGTCATTTTCTCACAGCAATGTCTGTTTTTACCAATATTTAGCGTCAGTTTCGATATAATTACATGTTATGCTTAACACACTCCTAAACACATGCACCTGCAGTGTGGATTGATAGCCCCGCCCCCCTTAATTAAAGAAAAATGTAAGAGCTTATAATTTCTCAAAAATATCAACTTCCCCGTCAATCACATCCATATGTCATTCAATGCAAGCAGATTATATTTTTTCTAACGTTTAAAGATTGGCCTTGTACAGAATAATAAAAATACACCAGGTATTAGAAACAAAATTTGTAAACAAAAGGGGGGTTCCCTGCTTTGAGACATAATCAAAAGGTAAAAATAGTGTTACCTATCATAATTTTACAAGCACTATGTCAGCGAGATGATCATAATCTGTTTTGCTTTATATACCCAGTAATTGGTTAATGGTGATACAATTTAAATCTTGATCAATCAGATAAAGCGAAGCAGATCTGCAAACTCCAAAATCTCCTTCAAAGCAGTCAATGGAGATAATTTTATACATCCAAATAATAAATCGTCTGATTATGGCACATAAAACACGAATAATGGGGTTTAGGTTAAAGTATGCTTAACACACTCTGATGTCATTTTCAGAGTAATTACGAAATAAAAATTTAAAAAATGACGGCACAATATATTTTCCTAGACTTTCAATAATTCCAAACTCATTAACTTCCATTAAATGATTAATATTTTATCAAACAGTTTTCAGAACTTTTCAAATGCCCTCCGTACATTTATATAGCCAATTCCCTATACAGTATGTATAAACTTTGACAAATTCAGTATATATAGATTATTACAAATAATGGATATAGAAGTAAATCCATATGTGCCGAGGACTTTGCTATATTTACCGGTTCATTAACAGTTTTAGTGGGGAGAGAGGGTCCCATAATTAGTCCACAAAACAATTATTTAAAAAAAAGGGGATTATAATTTATTATTATTGAAAAAGCTCTTCTATATTAGCTGAATATACATGTACCAGCAGTAATTCACAAGTGCACCAATAATGTTCTATTAATTTTGAATTTGCCAAATACTGGCAAACATTGTTTTATATTCAATTCAATCAACTTAATTCATGGCTATTAGTCTTTTGAATATAAACACAGGAAATAATTAATGAATTAAAGGAGAGTTAATTTACAACAAGTGCACAGTTCAAAGATGAAATACACAGAATATAGATAAAAAATGTAATTTTGTTTATAGAAAGACTAAATGCATGCATGAATCAATGACTATATGAGAAAAAGTGATTTTTAATTTTTTTTTTCTTTTATATACATATAAACATAAATTTAAAACTATTTTAATTTTTTTTTTTATAGATTAGTATTATTTTATCTTGTATTTTTCTTACAATGATGTTGGCTTCTTCCACATTTCTTTCTGCATGTCTTATGGCCGTTTTCTTTTCCTCTGGGGAGAAAAAAAATGAATATCAACTATTAATACTAAAAAAGATCAACAGAGAAAACAACTCTGCCCTATTATCAGAACACATTAACATCCTTTTACCGGCATATTAATTTAAATGTCTCTGTGTGTGTGTGTCTGTAAGGGTGTGTCTGTGTGTGTGTGACTGTGAGGATGGGTGTGTGTGTTAGATAAATTAAGTATTCATGACTTCAAATAAATTGTCAATGAATATTGCAGCAGAAGAAACCTATTTTCAAGAAGTGAATTCAAAACATTTGATGGGCTAGACTACCAGTAAATATGAGAGTGAGACTGAACTCAAGACAGGTGATATCTCACCCGAGTTATCCATATCTGGGCCAACAATGACATTTTCATCGAATTTCCTTGCTGCCATTTTTGCCTCTCCCCTTAACACATACACCCTAAACATTATTCCCAGCTTATTTCTAATTACTATTTTTTATATAATAACATATGATTATATTAGTCATGGGACATGTGACAGATACTACAAAAATCTTAACAGTTCAGGGATAAACATATATCTCAAATGGAAGAAGAATTTTCTGCTACATTGCAGGTATCTGGGAGGCATCTTAACTGTGGCAAGGGCTGTCTGGAGACACAGTTTACTGGTTTTTGATGATAGAACACTTACTTGTGATATCTGTGTCGCCGGATTCATTTATTCATTCAAAACTGCGTTTGAACCTGGGTTGACCTCTAAAAAAGTCTAAACCTATTCCTCCGGATAACTATTTAACACTGGAACATTTAATCCAATTTATCAAGAAAAAAAGTTTTAGACTTCTAGACTTTTTAAGACTTTTTTAGAGGTCAACTGGGCTCAAACGCAGTTTTGAATGAATAAACGAATCTGGTGACACAGATATCGCAAGTAAGTGTTCTACCATGATAAATGTTTTTTAAGTCAGCAGAATCAGTATTTTTAATCGCAATTTCCATTGCAAAACAACATCTGTGCATCCAAAATATGTCTATGATAATGCATCAATCCTAAAACATCGATCGAAGTGGGACCTGGTTTGCTTCTTCATTTAGTCAATTTCTGAACTGTTTTTATTAGGCCTTTCGTAGAGAAGTTGAGGGGGAGTATTGAAACGAGCCATCAACTTCTCAACAGAGAATATATTATATGGTGTAAGGGTGGTCAAAAAAAAGGAAGACAATTTGAACGTGACAAGCCCTTGTGGTAAGAGTTTTTATTTAATGTCACATCATTACTTTCCCGTAATCTACACAGGTGAATGTACACCTAGGCACCATTCACCTGTCTGCGACATGAATTTTCAAACCGATGGGAGGTCATTCCAATTTGTTCCTCTTTCAATCGATTCGAATTACAAAACCCAGTCATACATGAAAGCATCTTTTCTTACCGCCAGTATAATTTGGAATCTTCCTCTCTATTCTCTCTCTAAGACTGTCTAGAATCGACGTAAAGTCGTCGTCAAGTGACTCAAACTTTTCTGAAGACATCGTCTACTGTGACAGTTTCTTTCGTGTATGTTGATCATGTGACGAAATTCGAAATTCGGGAAATAGAATTTAGACAGCTTGTCCTCAAAGTATTTCGATTTTACAATATCATTCAAATAAAAAACTTTGATTATTCTTGTGAGATGAAATATTTTAGATATTATTTCAGACTATAAAAAAGTATCTTAACAACATAACCTTGATGTTTTTCAGAATATTTATAGGTTACTTAAACTTTATTTTGACCTCGGGTTCGGAGTTACATCGTACTTTCACAATGGATGAGAAAGCAGACTGAATAAGTTCCTTGTAAAAGTGTTGAGGCCTTTAGCAGTTAGGTAGGTGACATACATATTCAGTTAACAACAAACCTGTGTAGTCCAATCACATTGAATCAAGGGTAAACTGTAAAACGAAATCGAAACGAAATGAAACCAAACCAAACCAAACCAACTGACCAAATGAAACGAAACTAAGTCGCAAGTGAATACTAGAATAGACTATGATCGGCTTACATGTTTTAGATATTCGTAGAATAGCTGCTTCAATCTTGGAAGCAGTCCTGATTTTTTTTCTTTTCAATTCTATACCCGCTAATTTGCCGAAACTACAACTACAACCCTCAGGGGTCAGTCCTTGGGCAATCTAAAATTCGCTCCTCTACTATACGCTTCAACACAATCTCGTATTGAAGCCTTCAATACAAGATTGTGTTGAAGCGTATAGTAGAGGAGTGAAAATGCAAGTCTAATTTTAATTAGATTGGTCCATGGGTCGTTTCTATTTTTAATTTTTATTAATGACTTACCATCATCTGTAACATCTAAATCAAGGCTTTTTGCCAATGACTGCATCCTTTATGGAGACTTTCATTACCAAAATGACTGTTTAATCCTTCAAAGAGACCTTGACTCTTTAGCTGATTAGGAGCATGTTTGGGAGATGCAATTTCATCCTCAAAAATGTTGTTCATTCAGCATCACCAGATCCCACACACCATTTCCATTTAAATATAACTATACTTTAAAAGGACATACACGAGCTGGAATTGATGAAGACAGCAAAATATTTAGGTATAACGTTATCCTAGTTAGAATAATTTAACTGTGTCTCTGGTCAGGCCCTCACCATGTAGTTTCTTAGAATGCCAGGTCCCATATACTCACAATAGAGCAGAAAATTGCAGAATCGCTCCGAAATCGGGTTTTTGAGAATATAAATGAAGTTGCATTGAAAATAAATATCAAATTATTCATATTCACAAACCTTTTTTGAGATTGTGGATAGTGATTCAGCGATAGTCGCCGACGATCGAAAAATCGTCGTTGAAAGGTTGGCGATGCCGACAATCGATAGCATAGCACCAAAATCGATAGTCGCTATATATATAGCTACTTTAAGCATAATGCTAAATCTTAATATATATTATCTTTTTAGGTAGTGTTTCCTTTCTTTTCTTTTGTACAAAAAAGTCACACTGATTATTTTTATGTATCATCCATGTGCACACATACAATGTGTCCGTTCGCCTGTACTAAACAATGCATTAAACTGAGTCAGTGAATGATTCGTAAAAATGCTTTGAAAAATATAATAATGACTAAATCTAAATAAAATTCCCTTCCATTAATGCAAGGCATAATTATTTTATGCAACGAAAGAACTGACGACGAAATAAAGCTATCAAGAGCACATTGTCTTTTAACCTGAATTTCCTCTGCTCTCACACTAGTGTGTGTTTTTTATTCTATAAAACGAATGCACAAGAAGTATTGGTATTTTTATTGTGCATACCCATATGCTATGTCAGGGACCTAGTATATAGGTCCCTGGCTGTGTATACAATTTAAATTATTTCTCTGAATAAACTGATAGATTCAAATATGATTAACATTAAGAAGGTAGACAATTTGTTGAACTGTTCTTTATATAAACAGGAATAAATTAAAAAAAAAGAAGTTAAAAAAAAAGAAGAAAATTTATCTTTTGAAAAATCAAAATTTTTAAACAAATTAATTTATCATCTTATCAGTAGTTTAGTATAAACATGATTAATGTCATAACAAATGAAGCACTTTGTTTACATAGTTATCAGTTTAATAATAATATAAAACTAAAATTCCTTTTTATTGCACTGAAATTTAAGTTAGTGTAATTCTTCCCTTTAATAAATATAGTAAAATATCAGCAGATTCATTAAAACTTAAATACAGGCCTACATTTTTACTTATCAGTTATATTTAGACACTAGTGCCTATAACTATAAAACATAATACAGGGCTTTTAATTATGTAAATAAAAAGAAACACAAGAAATCTGAAATGTCCGATTATTTTCGATTATGAATCGAAATGGTGTTTCTGATTCGATTCGATAATCGAAAGTGTTTTCCGTCCGATTCTGAAACACTAATTGTGGATACCTTTTACCCCAAAATTTAATGCAAATATTGGAAGAATTCAACACTTTTTCTCAATTTTTTTTTTCCCGCTTCAAATTTACATGCCATATTGACATTTGGAACTCTCTAAGGCTTTTTTTTTTTTAATTACCGGTATTTTATTTTTTCAACACAATTCATTCTATACAAAATGTCCAATATCTTTTCTTTAACAGAATTGTGCATATATAGAATTACAAGAGAGAGAGAGAGAGAGTTACAAAAATAGTTGGTTCCACCTGTTCCACTGAGTGTCAAATTTCTCTTTTTCACCATTTTTATATGATATATATTTTTGTGTTTGGTAAAAATAACTCAAGTCTGATATCGCAGAGTGCACATTTAGAGTTTTTTTTTATGTGCATCTAGAAGTATAAATATAACTAGAGCCGAGCTCGTTGCAATGCAACGAATAGGTCTTCCGTCGGAGCTCCGGACAGAACATAGCGACCTTGAGTCAAGGTCATGCAACATTTTAAGGTTATAAACAATCCTGTAAGGGGCATCAACTTACAATGTTTAACAGAAGAAAGACAGTAAAAGAATGTAAAATTCCCCTGTCAGTGAACTTGAACTTGTGCAAATAATCGTGCGTCAAGCCAGGACACATTCTGCAGCTGGTTAAGAGCAAACACCATCTGTATGTCATCGACAAAAAAAAAATTCACAGTCACGTATTCTTTCAGACTATTCATCCAAAACATCATATTCTAAGTGACCTCGAATTTAAGTCAAGGCCATTACACACTTTGGATGATATATTTATCATCTTTTCAGTGAAATGTAAATGCATGCAATTTTTTCTATTACAAAATTAAAGACCTTTTTGTTTGTTTGTTTGTGTGTATGTTGTTTAACGTCCCTCTCGAGATTTTTCAATCATGTGGAGACGCCACCATATTTGCCGATGGAGATCTGCAAATTTTGACCTATACTCGGCACTCATGGCCATTGAACAGTGAAGGATCTTTTTCGTGCCAGCACCTACTGCCAGACGGGACTTCAGTTTATACGGTCTCATCTGAAGGATCGGTCTCTGCGTCCCATAGTGGGATTCGAACCTGCGACATAAGGATCAACTCCTTAATCCATGACTCTAGAGGAGACACTCTTACCACTGCGCCACGTGGGCGACTAGACCTTTTTGAATTTTACACTTATTATATCAGTGACCTTGAACTTGCCTAAATGACCTATTTTAAGGTCAAAAACAACCTTTGAACTAATTATGAGCTTCCAGTGATACTCAATGACCAAGATATTCCTGAAAAAGAATATTGCACTTTTCTGTCAGTGACCTTGAACGTACCAGAAAGACCTTGGATCAAGGTCAAAACACATCCTTGGATCATAAGCAATCTCTGTATCAAGTAATAGCTTCCAGTGATTTTATATTACAAAGTTATAGCATGGAAAAAAAATTAATATTTATCTGCCATTTACCTTGAACTTGCGGGAAAAACCTCTATTCAAGGTCAGGACAAACCCATCTCAAGCAATCTGAGAAAAAGTTTCCTGTGTTCCTCCCACCCCTTATAAATTTATAATCCAGGCACGAGTTTTGCCACTTCTTCTGCCAATCTAGTACTATGTTATCTCAAACCGGTGGATCATAAGCAATCTTTGTTCCTAGTATGAGCTTCCAAAATTATAGCACATACAGTAATCTTACACTTTTCTGTCAGTGACCTTGAACTTACAGGAATGACCTTGAATGAAGGTCGTGGCAAACTCTTTTTGTCATAAGCAATTCCTGTATCCAGTGAGCTTCCGGTGACTCCCTATTAGAGATAAATGAGTCGGACAAAACTTTGCTATTTTTTTTAAGTGACCTTGAACTTGCCGGAATGATGTTGGATCAAAACCATGACACACCCTCGGATCATTAGTAATCTTTGTACCAAGTATGACCTTCCAGTTTCTTCATAACAAAGTTATATCCTGGGCAAACTATCACGTACAGCCGGACAGCTAGGCAGACGGACAGTGTGATTCAAAGACTCAAAACACCCCCACCCCAAACCAACACACTTCGTTTGGGGGGATATATAAATTCCTATGTTAAATTATGAACACTCTTTCCGGCCCAAACCTTCTCCCTGGAATCAAGATTTGAAAAATAAAATGAATGTATGCTATGTTGGAAATTTTCTCATTCTAGTCCATGGGTTCTTGAGAATACTATTTTCAAATGACCCCATGCGCGGATCTAGAGGGGGTTGGGGGCAGTTAAATGTATATACTAAAGCAAGTAAAAGTAAACCCCCCCCCCCCTAGAAAACGCAGACCCTTCCTCGATAACGCGGATCTGTGTTAAAATGGTATGAAAAGTCTTAGGTATGAAGCTTTAAAAGTCAACGACCCCCCCCCCCCCACACACACACACACACGCACGCACATAAACACACACACGAAATAGGTTTTTCACGTTTGTGAAAAGAATTTCTTTTTTTTTGGATCGTCAAGAAATTTCTGGGTTGAAATATTTTTTTATTGGGATCCCCCCCCCCCCCCCCGTGGAAAAAAAATCCTTGATCCGCGCCTGGACCTCATCTAATTTTTACTACATGTATCCGTTAAAAGAGGATGTGACCCTTCATTTGAACAAAACTTTACCAAAAATATTCTATGTTAATTTTCGTTGTTATGGCTCAGTGATTCTTGATAAGATAAAATGAGAAAATTTTACAAGTAACTTTAGAACGACAACGACGATAACGCTTATATACGCCAAGAAAGCAAACAAAGCTGAAGAATTATGAACAGAAAAGCTTACTTTGGGCCTCTGGGCTTGGGAGATGAGATACTTATTTAAGAAATAAACAACAATGTTAAAAAGTTCTCTGGGAAATGAACTTGGTTGGTCACGTGATCAAATCCTGTGAAGCCCTATGGGCTTCTCAGATTTGATCAGGTACCAAACAAGTTCATTTCCCAGAGAACTTTTTAACATTGTTGTTTATTACTTTTATTTACATTTGAGACGAATTTTCTGAAAAGAACTGCATTTATTAAACGAACGGCCCGCCGTATTCATGCTATGTTGTGACGCGAAGTGACCTAGAAGCTGTTTGGTCTTGAGAGTTCTCCTCGCTCCAACATTTGAATACTTAAATATTGCTGTTCAGCAGTCCAGTTCAGGAAATATCTATTTATAATAAAAAAAAAAAAAAAAAAAAAAAAAAAGATCGCTACTGAGAATGATCTTACTATTATTGTGTGAGTTCTTTATATGAAGTCAAAAGCGGTGATATCGTCTTCAGTTTACATACCTTCAAAGGAATTTCGGGTTAAAAAGGTAAGCGTGATTTTAGGCTAATTAAAAACATTCTTCACACCGAAGAAAGAACTAATGATCATTTGTTGAACGAAAAAAAACATATATGTTTCAATAATTTTATCTTTTTCATCGCTTTAACGGCTTAGAAGTTCCGAAACCAGTGTCACCGGGACAGAAATATGTAGACAAGATATCATCTCGCTGTGTGATACGGTCACGCCATGACCTCTGACCCCCTAATAAGTTTGTACAGAATTGAACATATTTTCTCTTCAATAGGTTCACCTAAGAAAAATATTTGCAAATGTAAATAATAAAAATTGAAATTATTTTGTCATTTTTTTACGATCGACGGGCCTGCATTTCAAAGAGAGAGAGAATTTCTAGCTAGGTCTTTGAAAAACAGTGACATCGGTTCAGAAAACCAGGTCCCTAGGAATGTACATCTATATAAAATAGGCAGTGCCTTTCTCTCGGAATACATCACCTGCTTCTGTAAAGCTCCATCCTCACTTGTACTTACATAACCGGCTGCGAAGGAAAACATTCTATTTATTTCGGGGATGGGGGTATACGTATAGCGATGAGAGGCAATTTATTCACCTATACGTTCATTAAATATGAAGATTGCTTCTGAGTATTTGTATACGATCGCACGACTTTCGTGTTAATTTATAAAAGTTAGATTATGTAAGCAAATAACAAAACTAACTTTTGTTCTAGATGAATTAAATAATTACTTAGCCGTTTGTAAGTTTTTTTTAACATTTGTAAGAACCACTTTATTTTAAAAAACAAATAATCGTCCTATTATGGGCGCCCATGATATATTAGACAGGATGTTTAATTAAAATATAATTCAGATATCGACATCCAAGAGAACAACACATTCTTTTTTTCAGTGGCGGATAAAGGAATCTAGAAAAGGGGGCCCGATCAGTTTTGGGTCGGGGTAGGGGCCCAAAGCCACATAAAAATTGATTTATTAAATCTTGTGTATATTTTGGATACAAAAAGGGGGCTTGCAGGCCCCCTGAACCTCCTCTAAATCTGCCAGTGTTTTTTTTTTATTAGTCAGCCCACGGACTGACTAGTTACGGTGGGATAAAACTGCAAGTACGCTTGCATAATTTGGAATTCTGGGAAAAAGATGTACACGACTTGTTCTAAAGAAACTCGTGCTATTTGCTCCAACCAAAGGGCGTGATTCTTCACAAACACCTCTAAACAAAGACGCGACCTCGATCTATTTATAGATTGCATTGTTCTTCGTCGTTCTCGACGAAAAATTAAAGAAGAGATTGTTCTAAGTGGGAAATATGATACTATGAAAATATTTCAGTGCTTCTTATAGAAGATGAGAAGTTCATGCCAAGAAAAGGTACGCATTCTAGCTGTAGAGCGAACTCAATAAAAGCCGACTTAGCGTTAATCTGTGATTTTCCCCCAGGGAGATGTGCGCGAGGCAATTAATTCATCAGTTTTGAGGGAGGGATCTTAAGTTTTACTGGGTTTAAATTAAAGCTAGAATACTAATTATTTAGAAGCCTTTGCACCTTTTCCCCCGTTTTTTTTTTTTGGGGGGGGGGGGTGGGGGTGGGGGGTGGGTGGGTGGGTTCCATCCAAATCAAATGCGGTTAAAAAAAGGAAAAGAAAAGGAAAAGAAAAGTTAAATTAATTATAGTAAACTAATTGTTCATTAAAAATTAGATGCCTTTCAAATTTTTAAGTATTTCCATATCAAAATATTTTTTCCCTATAGTATAAATTAACATCGGGCACGATGAACTTGGTTGCGCCGTATTATGGTATCATACCGTCAATTGTAGTTCCATACATATAAAATTATTATTTTTTTCTTTTGATTTTTTTTATTTCCTTCCAGTCTATTTTTACAATTTTGGTACCTGTGCCTGAGACATTTTACGTACTTTGTAAATAAATAAAGGGTTTTGACAGGAACTATTTTTTTTTCAGGGCATAGGAGGCTACTTCTTGGGGTAGAAGTTTATTTTTCTTTAACTAAGAAAACTGAAAACTTAGGATCCACCCCCTCAAATCTGCTGCCGTTAATTGTCTTGCCAGCGTTAGCGGAATATGGGTGATTTGCATCAATTACACTTTTATTGACTCCATCGCTGTGGAAAACTGGACGGGATTTCTTGGCATGTATATGCAGAGCACATTTAACACTTGATATATACCCTCAATCGCCGTTGCAAGTTCAAGGATTTGTATTCCTCTGAATGCCTGATGCAAGACTCCCTCGATCAGTACCTTGCATAAGACAGGTACGGGTCGGAATTCACACAATAATCCACTTGCACAAAGGTCCCAAGACAGTGAAAAAAAAAATCTCTTTACTTTAATGATGAAAGTTATGAAAACGTCAGAATATCACTTAAGATGTGTAAATTCTTATAATTTACACGATGATAGACATGTACATGTAAGTGCCGCTTGTGCACGTGAACCGCGCCCACAGGTGAGAAACTGACCACAGTAGAACTGCGATAGTTGAGAGAAACTGCGCGGATTTGTAGACAGCCCCCCCCCCCCCAATTAGAGAGAGTGGGCGAGATGGAATCCAGTATCATTTTAGGGTATACGTACTGTATGTATAAAATATTTTGAATCTCCAGTTTATTACTTTATTTTGGAAGCAATTCTTTTCTTTCCTAATAACACTAAAATGGATGCTTAAATTTAGAAATTGAATTAAATATACATACACCCTCCCCCTTCCCCTATCATGCATTGCCTCGAACCTGCACGATTAAAAAACTTTTATCTAATAATAATTAACACAATCTAACCCAAGGTCTACCTTCCTTTTCAGCATCATATTAATCTATATTATTTATAGAACTTAACAGTAAAAATGAAAATGTATACATTCTTACACGTTCAATGATTGGGATCATAGTGGCTTTGTTCATTTCTGAGACGAACTTTATCTGATGTCCGCGCCCAAGAGAAATTAATCGGAGGTCATCATAATGATCACGATGTAGTTTAACTAAAATTTATTCTATGCTTTATTAAGCGCTAAGCGCATGCGCAAGCGCTTATTAGGGAGTCTTCATAAACAGGAAGTCATCCAATCAACGACTCCTATCGGCATTATGTTCTTCTAAACATAGCACCTCAGATATTCCGATAAGCGCATTTTCTAAAAATAGCACCGCTGTAGTGATCTAGCGCAGTGCTATCATATCTTAATTTTATGATGGATCTAGCGGTGAAGACCAGTAAAGTTGCTTGCACTTTTTTCTTAACAATGTTTAACATTAAAAAATGAGTTGGTGTACATGAATACCGGTATGACAAAGCAATAGTTATACGCCAGTATGAATGTACTATTGTACATGTATTAGTATTTGTTTTTGTCATCACTTTTACGTACCGTATTCGATGATGGGCCACATCGATAGAAATATGATTTTGCGCGATAGCAACAAATTACTTGAGTTGTTTGCATATTCATGCTCCAAAGATCGTAATCAATCTGATCAAAGTCTGGGCATGAAAATAATTACTCAGCACCTAGGTGAAGGTATTCTTTAAGTAGTTAAATTACGCCCATGTCAAACGTTAAATTTTTTTTAACATTTTGAGACACATAAGATCGACATTAAATTCTGAAAAAGTGTATGTAAGTAAAACTGTGACAATTGTTGAAAAAGAGCATACTTATTCACCAGAGTTCTATTAACTAACTTAGCTTAGCGCTTTTCAGTACTGTAAGTACTTTGATTATTTATTATGTAAAGAATTATGTTACAAATAAGAAAACGACTGGGCGAATTTTAACTTAGACGACAATGACTTTTAATGAACACAACATGATGGATAAAACAAATCATATACCATCACAAACCAAGAAAGAAACTAAGTCTTTCTATATTCCAGTGGCTGACTCTCAGCTTTTTTTTAAAAAGCTAATCTTGTTATAAAGACTTGCAGAATAAGCGAAATACTCCAGATATTTAATAAAAATCTCGAACCCGATCTAAAACGCGTTGACAAAGTCAAACCAGACGGTTTTAGTTTTTAGGGCATTTTTACAGTGATATGAGAAAAGTCTGATAATTCCTGTTAATTTTAAGAAATAAAGTTCGTCATTTTTCAACCTCGTTCGGTATAATATAATTTACTGATAATTTTTTCCGTTAAGGAGGAACACATGGGCGAAGGATAAAAAAGAGGTATTCTGCATGTACATGTACACAACATTGTTATTGTGTACTCGGATTAAACCGAAAATCCTTCGTTACATTGTATTTGGGTATAATTTTCACATGTTCTCAGGCGAATATTCATTTATTTTTATCTGTCTAAAGACAATAATTTCAGTTGATAGAGAAATGCTTTTATTTCATCGTTTTTCCCCATCCTTTTGATTTACACGTTTGCTTTGTACACAAAAGCGTGTGTTCATATACATGTACCGCTGTTTCTACGCGCTATCGATATGATCAGGGAGAACATGATATTCTCCAGCAATTTATTTTTATGAAAACACTCAATGAAAACATATTAGGTGAAAATATATATACCGATAGTATCTTAATATCTTATTAGTATATACCTGTTTAATTGCAATGTAACCAAGCGTAACGATCGCTTGCCAGGACTTTTTTGAATATAATTTATAACCGTTATTAAAACAACTCGTCAGCTGAGCGGACCTATGATTTAAACAGTAAAATAGGGAAATTCCAGAGTTCGAAGTGTATTTATTTTGGGCGCTCTTCCACATAAACAAATAAGACCGCATTTACGCGTACTTACATGCATGTACCAGTAATTCGTATCATGGGAAAATTCAGTTTATTAGATGAAATAAAACAAAAGCATAAGGTTAATCTTCCTAAACAACACGTTTTTAAAACAATCTCTAATATAACTGACGGTATAAAATAACAAAGAAATAACGGGATTGTGTAAATTTGTATTTAATTTAGAATGAGAACAAATCTTAACCTGTCAAATCATTTATAAAACATACTTCGTTTCCCAGACACTAATTGTCGTGCGTAATCTTCACATGCACTGACCAAGAGGTCACAAGTTTGAAATGTATGGCTTCTCATTGCGTGAGTTTTGTCAACACATGTCGGAATAAACTATCTAAGCCAATTGATTCCCAAAGAAAACTGCATAGGAAGTTTTTTTTGTACACTTTTTAACGGGTAAAATTCATTCGACGCTCGATAGAATTTTCAAATACAAGTGAAATACTTAGGTTACTTGCGTCCGAACTAGTATTTTGTATGCAATAATATTGTAAGTTAGGAAGAAAATAATACAAACTCAAAAGTAGTTAACTTTATTTTCGATTTTCCTGACAATTAAAAATGTGACCTCTACGTACAATCATCGTGATAATTATATACATGCTGTTTAATGTTCATGAAAGAAATAGCAACTCGTTAAATAATAACATTAGAGAGATAAATAAACTGTTTCTTTAATACGCAAACAAAGTGGTCTTTTCGGCATTCGAAATGCATTGAATTTGAAGTCAGTTAAGACTAGTTGATTAAAACGAGCGAGTGATAAACAGTAAGACGAAATAATATGAAAGATTCTGAATGATTTTAAAGTAATTTTTCACAAATTTTTCTCGATATCGAGAAATACAATGTTTATAAAAATAAAATTAATATGCAACTTTCTTGTAATTCAGCGAATAAAATATAAATTGAAATGTACTAGCGACTTAATCAAAGATATTATAAAATAATCTGAAAGATTCAACATATTTATCCACTCATCACTTAGTTTACAAAATGTATTTGGAAAGGCCATTCTATGGTTTGTTTTGTGTATGACCTTAGGTCGCTGGATCACACGCCGATTGATCCCCGGTGACCTCCTCTGCCACGCGCTATCGAGGGAGGGGTTACATAATTGTAAACACACAAGGTAAATGTAAAAGGCGTGTACTTAATGGCTGTGAATGGTCTATGTTTAAAGTTTTGTTTTATTTTCTAACTTTATTGTTTGTTTTTATATGATAAGAAGAAAAGGTTATCTTTTTTCCCTGTTAAGTAGACTGGTTTATCCAAATTTGAAAACAAACGAAATAAAAGGGAAAGTTGTCAGTAAATAATTTAGAAATAAAGCTCTGAACACTTCAAGAACCCGATTCTAAAGAATATTAGCATCTAATGTAGCTAGGTTTATTATTTATAGTAAGTTTATTTTAATTACACGCATGAAGAGCTCTTGTTTACTTGCTGAATGAAAACGCTTACCTGTATATGTGTTATGCTTCTAGCTCATTTAGAACACAAGACTCAAACAAAATAACGTTTTCTTGAGATCAGTAAGATGTTAACTAACAACTTTAATTACGGCAGCTTTTTCGAAATATTTCGATGTAAATGTATTGTTGCGTGAACAGACAAAAACAGCGATTAAAATTCAAAATGATTTTTATGCACCAGTGTTTGGAATTAAGATTATAAAAGATCGGTAAAGTAGTCGTACTGATTCGATATAATTAAAAACATAACTTTCCATTAATTAACAGCTCTTTGTACAAAATTGACATTATACGCGATCACAAATACTACCTTTGTTTATGGCCACAGGTGGCTAGTACACTGGTGACCTCGATCAAAGGCGTGGGATTCGCGCGTTGGGTTACATAACTAAACATCGAGCTGAACATGGAGACCGTAATATGCATACAGCTAATGATCGTGAATTATTCAATGCATACAGTTTAAAATCACTTACAAAGTTTGTTGTAATAATAAACGTAGAAAGATAGATTTAATATTCTCCGCTTTTGAACACTATTAATCTAATTTAAAAAAGAAAAGAAAGACTAGTTGTAATAAATAATTTAATAGTGAACCATAAACCACGTTTCAAACCTTATTAAAAAGAAAATTAACATGAAATACCGCAGGGTATATTATTGATAGCAAGTCTGTTTAAGTTATACACATGAAGAGGTCTGATTTCCTTGCCAAATGAAAAACGTTACCTGTTTACCTGGCCAGCTTTCTAATACGTATTACGCAATACCCATGGTATACTCGAACAAAACAACATTTTCATTAGATCAAAAAGGTGTAAAAGAACAATTTTGTTCCCAAGATCCAGATCGAAATATTTACCGTTTTTGAGTTACAAAGCAAAAACTTTTAAGGGCCCAAGATCCCTAATCATAGGGGCCAGCCCCTTTTAAATAGTATAATATGAAAGCCCTTGTAATTATGCACAACTTTTGTTCTACATGTCTAACAAAATATTTCTAGTTTTCAAGATATAAAGGAAAATATGAATTTTTTGCTGTTTTCCGCGTTCTAACTTTTGACCCCTCTCTAGCGCCATTTTTAATGCAAAAATCAAAAAACAAAAACCGATGTGCACAACTTCAATGCTTCCTCTTTTCAATTTCAAAGAGTTTTGTGCTCCAATTATAACCATTTCTGAGCCTTTGTCTGGAAATCGGAGGCATGAAAAAGTCAATCAAAGGGGAATAACTCGTGAACAGAAGGTAATTTCCGAATTGTATTACGGTATTCTGACAGTGTTTTGTAAAGTCTAAAAGCTCTGAAAATTTGAACAAAATCTGTTTAAAAATGAGGAAGATATGAAGCGTCAAAGTTGGCGTCTAGGAAAAAAAAAAAAAAAAAAGAATAATCTTAATCATCACAATCAGTAGAAGGTCTTCCGTTGGAAACGGAAGACCTTAATAAGGCTTTTCATAGGAAATGTAATGAGTTATCACCTGTGTTTGTTTTGCTACATTGCCATGGAGTACATGGAACGCATTCTATCTTTAAACCGGGTCTATAGGACATTTTAATGATAGAACATTCTATCTAATCATTATCCTAGTCATGTCCTGGGAACCGCACATTAATAATATAACTTCAAAGGCAAATAAAGTACTTGGATTTTTAAAAAAAAAATTTACAGATTTAGTCTAGCTGCAGATCAGTGAAAAAAATTGGGATGGATGACCAGAGAACTTCCATACCACCCATTGAAAAAAGTGTATATTTATTATAACTGTTTCTTGTTGTTTCTTGATTTATTTCTCCCTATATTTCAAAATATTACTATTCATGTGTTCCTAACATATTATTTTACTACTTCCACAACAAAACTGCATACATGTTTAAGTCTTACACAAAGTGCGTTGGACCGAATTGTCTTGCCACCCAAAATGTCAATAAAAAAAGATGAATTTTTCATTGGTCTCAATTTTATGCCTAGAAGAGCTATTCATAACAGTTTTTGGGAATATTTTGTTGTGGAAGTAATAAAGAATATGCTAGGAACACCAGGTACCTGTTTTACAAAAGAACTTACGACAAAGACCGAAAACTTAAGTTGATTGTAAAGTCTTGCAAAATCATTGATTTCTGTGATAAATTGCTTGCATAAAAATTTCTTTCTCAAATTTCTTTTTTTTAAAAAAAGATTAAAACCTTTTCCAAATTAATGTAAAATAGAAAGTTATTTGCAAAGTAACATTTTGGTCTTAGTCGTAAGTTCTTTTGGTAAAACTGAGGCCTTGGTTAGTAATATTTTGAGATGGCAGCTTAATTATACAGAGAAATAAATCAAGAAAACAGTGCACTTTTTTGTATGCAATAAATATACACTGTTTTCAATGGGTACAACTGTAGCTCTCTGGTAGTCCATCCTAATTTTTTTCAGACCAGCAAGCTGACAGAACTGCAGCTAGGTCGGGGCAGTCCAGGCACGCTTTTGGTAAATGTTGATGAATATTTTGTACTATCCCTGTCTTCACACTTTCACAGTAGAAGCGAATTATACGTGAGTGGATCGAGGAGACATCTTTTGGTTATGTAAGACAAATTGACAGATAAACAAAACTTTATTTCAATTCTTAAGAAGTAGTATTTATTGAAGATTTGGGGGGTTAAAAATGTGCATCTAGCACATTTAATGCATTAATATAGTAAATATTGGACTATATTCTCTTCTTTATTTATTTCCTCACTTTTTATGGTGGATTTAAATAATGATAAATACCGTATAACGGGTATTTTCTGCGGTTGTCCAATTTTTGCGGAATTTTGCGGATAGGACAAATCCGCAAAAATTACAATCGCAAAATATTTTTCAATATTTCTTCAGATATATATTTTAAGCATGATAAGTGGTGCGTATGTCCTCGTTGGCAAGAAAATTCGGGTGTCATCGAAATTCGAAGATTTTAGATATCAGGATTTTTCCAAAACATATTGAATTAAAACGTTGCTGTAAATAATATCAATTTAATAAGTTTATACAAAAACATTTTTTCTTGTACCTACATGTACTTCTTTATACGGATATACATGTACATGTAAATGACTAAGAGATATTTCGCAATTAATAGTCCAAACTCCGATAGCTGCAAACAACACATAGTAGCTTTTTCTTTAACACTTTTTTCAATCTTGTGTTTTATCTGGAGACCATAATTACTGCTTGTATACACAAAGTGGCTTGATTGTCTCGTGAATTTCACACAATGCAGACGACTGACAGGATTAGTTACGCCTCAATGCACATGGCACCTGTGATTGTACACGGTCAACTTTAGGTTATTTGATTATGCAACTGTTTGTTTGAGCTTAAAATATAAACACCAGATTAATTTTGATGGCAATTATCTA